>NC_045806.1:2418958-3018958 GCF_009873245.2 Balaenoptera musculus | reverse complement strand
TTTTTTGCTTTTATCACTTTGGTTTAGGGATGTTTCTTAGAAATACCGTTTTATGAATCCATTTAGGTTATTAATTTTTTATATTTGTGATAGTTTTATTTTTCTAGAGCCTCTATAATTTCTGACCTGGTCTAATTGGTATTCATCTTTTTTCCCCTAATTTAACAGCTTGTAGTTGGTATTATGCTTTTCTATTGTCTTAGATGGCATTGCCTCTCTTTCTATACTCATAACCAAAAGAAAAAAAAACGTAATTATTCTTGTCAATAAGGCACTCTCTCTGTATGTTTTTCCCTTTCATTCTCTCCCTGGTACATAATGTAACTTCCTTCCCAAACTTTCTTTACAACTCTGGGTTTTAGACAGTTCGTTCTTTTAATTCCCCTCACCTATTTTATCTGTTTAGTACATATAGCTGGTCATACCAGGGCTAAAGAGTAACCATTAATTTATTTCAAAATTGGCTTCTGTTCAAAGCCAATAAAAGAACCAAACATAATCCTTATGCTTATATACAAAATAAACCCTTTTTTCTTTAAAAAGAGATTTTCTTTGGTTACAGTTGCATGAGTATTTTAAGAATCTCAATTCATGCTCCCACACTTATGAGTTTTTTTAATCTATGCCATAATACATTTACCAGAATTGTATTTCATCTTATCACTTACGCATCTGTTTCAAAAAGTGGGTACTTTCTTGATCTGTGTTTTCAATTTATAGACATATCTAAATATTTACAGAAGCCCGAATCTGTGGTTTTAAATGGGAATTGTAAGAAGTGAGGGGCGTATGAGAGCTGACATAGGATCACCAAGGGTTATACTATTCACTCTTGAGGCAAAGGGCGAAATATTTCAAACTGCAATTCAGATACTGATGACTAAGGTTTTTTTTAAAACACCGTGTTATAGTGTTATATTTATTCCTAATAGAATCTGAATAGCAGAGCCATCAGAATGAAATAAACCACATATCAAGTGATTGTTTAATGAACTGCAGAAAATGTCAAAGGAAGAGCTGTAAATTCCCTGAAAATTGGACATTGCCAGGAGAAATCTGGCACCTACTTGGAGAGAATTGCAAAAGAAAATACCCCCTGCCACGAGTTAAAAGCAATTTTTTTTTTTTTTTTTTTTTACGAAAAGCTGAAGTGAACATAATTTGCGGTTTCTGACATGTAATCTCTCTTGAGGACCTAGTGTTTTACAGGTCTGCTCGTTCCTATCTCAGTTACATGTCACGTTAGCCTGGTCCTCGTTACGAATTCCACGCAAGGTGATGTCAGCTCACAGCAGCACCCCTGATTTGCTGTTCTGCTTGTTTTAAAGGCACCTCCTAGTGAAATGATGTTAAGATGTTCCATTCATTGCTAGCGTGATGTAGCATTGGCAGATGATGCATTTATATCAACCATGTGTCCGTTCTTACTGGACACAATGGGTATTTCAGTTCTAAATCCTCCACATCACATTAAAAAATATCACAACAGGGGACATTATTTATTGCTGGAAATTAGAAATTATTGGGGGGGGGGGAGATAAATTAGAAGTTGGGGATTAACATATACACACTATATATAAAATATATATGTAAAATAGGTAAACATCAAGGACCTACTGTATAGCACAGGGAACTGAACTCAATATCTTATAATACCCAATAATGGAAAAGAATCTGAAAAAAATATATATATAAATATAACTACTTTAAACTAACAGAACATTGTAAATTAACTATACTTCAATAAAAATAAATGAAATTTTAAAAAATTATTAAACATCTGGTCTAGACTTAACCTATATAAGCACTATTTAGGTATTAGCGGCTAGAATCATGTTGTCTCATATTTTACAAGTATTATTTCTATTATTTTGAAAAGACAAATAAAATTGGAATAAAATGTATATTGGCTGCAAATACAATTTTCCAAGCAGATTATCCTTCTGATTTTTTTCTATAAATCAGTATGTCAATTGCTTCTCCTTAATTAACTAACAGTGAGACTGCTTTTTGATCATAAGTGCAGTTTATTATATCTGTGAGATCCTTTTGTATATTGATCAAACCATCAATTATATCTAGAATCAATCCTTGGTTGCTGGCAAACATCCAGTCTAGACAGGATGAATTATAATGGACTCACCAGATTTGTGGTCAACTTTTTTCTTTATAGTAGTTAAAGTTAAGACGTGTAAAATGGAATTCACACATATTTTTCTTAGCCATTGATGCCATGTTATGATAGCATTTCCAACTGAAATAGTTGGGAAGGACTTCTCTGGTGGTGCAGTGGTTAAGAATACACCTGCCAATGCAGGGGACACGGGTTCGAGCCCTGGTCCAGGAAGATCCCACAGGCCGCGGAGCAACTAAGCCCGTGTGCCACAACTACTGAGCCTGCGCTCTAGAGCCCACGAGGTACAACTACTGAGCCCGCGTGCCACAACTACTGAAGCCCACGCGCCTAGAGCCCGTGCACCACAACGAAGAGTAGCCCCCGCTCGCTGCAACTAGAGAAAGCCCACACGCAGCAACGAAGACCCAACGCAGCCAAAACTAAATAAAATTTTTTTTTAAATGCACTTTTAAAAATAATAAATAAACAGATAAAATAGTTGGGAAATTGCTCCTTATTCTCACAAAATTCAGCTCTATTAACTTCAGTCAATTTCTCAAGTATGGTGATAATTTTAGACGCTAAAATAGAATTGCATAATTTATGTGAGCTTATATCATTTAAAGTTCCCATAGTACCTAAGTATTCTCGTGTGTGTGTCCGTGTGTGTGTGCACACAGGTACTGAATCTTGATTAGTGAATAAGCTGGCAACAGTTCAATGGAAATCAGTCAAATACATTTTGAACACATACTGTACAATGCTGTTCTCTGCAATGGAGAGTGTAAAAAGAAGAAGAATAGAACACTTTCCTCTCAATATACTGTAATGAGAAAATTATAATTAATAGATGAGCTAAACCCAAGGAGAAGATGATTGCCATGGTGGCAGACAGTTAAAGAATGGTAGAAGCTTAGAGGATGAGGGGTAGGCGCGTGTGAAGATACCAGAGACACATCACAGTTCCTGTGGGCTAAGGCACTTTTGCCTCTGTGTGCCCCTTCCTCCATAAAAAAGAAGTATTAAAATTATATTTTATGACCACCTTGATATAAAGATGAACTGAGTTCCTGATTGACTGTTACATGAGCCTGGATATTTCTTTCCTGACATGAGATTATTCTTGGGATTTCAGTAACTGGAGAGTGATTTATTATCTGAGACAAACTTTTGGTTAAGGGGCAGAGAAACACCCAGTGCAGGAAAAGAATAGAATTATTTTCCACTTATATCTTACAAATCATACTTGTGCAGTGTCACAGCTGCATAAGACAACACTGGGATTCATGAACATGCAGGAGACACAGAGAAATGAGAGGAAAATCCAATACACAGTTTGGAATAAAAGTTATTATATTTTAATTAAGCATGGCTTAGGCTATATTTCATAAATGTTTAAATGATTTATTTCAGAGATGTGACATACTTCATGTATGTTTAAAGAATTGATTCAGCTCAGTTCCCCATATACTATTTGTAAACAAAAACTGTTTTGATATGTAATCTGATCTTTGCATTTGATACTTACAGGCAGGTGTCATGATGTACCTTAGTCATGCATCCCAAAAAGAAACACGTACTTAGGAAGATCTTAGGCACAACCCAAGGGAAATCCTTCACTCTCATCTCCACAGCTCAGCTTCACAAACTAGAATCTCGACTCTCTTCAGCCTTACCTCCAAACTCATGAAAGCAATGCAAGGAATTCCAAGTCACATTCTTTTCTCTTAGCACCCTTTGGTTATTTCCTAATGGCACTGGGTACAAGAGAAATTCCTTCTTGGTCCTTTGCTCACACTATACATGTAGAGTGTTTATTCTAGCCGGTGTGTAGAACTTAGATAAGACACGGGGAGAATAAGCACCCTTACCCATCATAACACCACACCTATTCGACTTGGCGAGGATTCTTTAATAGAGTTGCATTTGCACTAACAAATATGGACAAAATTCTAAACGAAGTGGATCCTAGGGACTTAGGTGAAATTGAAATCTCTCACTGATGTGGAGGATGAGATTTCTCTCTACAAAAGAAAGGCATTATAAGAATAAAGAATACTTTCAAATGGTCCGTTCCAAAGGAATACATTTTACTTCATTGCTCATCGTAGAGTTCGTATTATAATAAATATCTCTAAACAATATGCGTTTTTAACAATTGCTGTGCAAGGACTTCTGCTTCCAAACAACTTGAAATAACAGACACCAGATTTTAATTGTAGCCCAAAGAAAAAGAAATATATACATTTCTACCTATCTATATATTTATCTTCTGATACTAAAAAGTAAGTGCTGTGGTAGGGATTAAGAACAAAACATGATAAGGCAATTGGCTAAGTTGGAAAGTAAATGTATTTGAATAAACATAATTTAGTTGCATATCAGAAACACCCCCACCTTCCAAGATCATTAGGACCAAGACTAAATTATTGCTAACAAGGAAATATGTAAATCATATGACAGTGAGTCCAATAAGCTATTTTGGATAAAAAAATTAATTAGACTTTTGAAGAGAAAATTAGTTGTTATGATAATTTCAATAATAATTACAGTTCCATCTGTGCTAAAATATGCAACGACCTTGCCAATTAGGCATATAAATTTGTTCTCCTGTTCTATTATTTTTTCATTAGAATACGAATTGTAAAAGTATTAATATGAAGCTGTAACCAAATTCAGGTTGTGCTACTTAAAAGTTTTGAATTATGGTCAGATATATTTTACAGAAATACCTGTGAAATTCAAAGATGGTTACTCATTAAAGTCACATGAATAAATTACAAGTCAAAAGTAGCTATGGTTATGACCCATAACGTGATAAAATGTCCCTTTACATGAGCTTACAGTAATTATGTTGCATCAGTACTCAGGGGATAGCAAAGACTTGCCTTGCCTTGCTATAGTATGTTTCCTGCCCCTTTCCATCCAGAAACCTGAAAACTAAAACAAATATGAAGACTGACCACAAAAAAAGTGTGTGTTATTTGTTGCAAAGAATTCTGCTGAACTTCGGACCAATATGTTTCTTGGTAACTGCTAACTCTTCGGTACAGAACTATTGCTACTTGATTATACCTGAAAGATTGACAAAGGTTATGGGAAATTTTAGTGTGAAAGTCCAGGAGTCTCCTGCACAACAGAGAATAAGAAAATGAGGAATTCCCCGAGACAGTTTAGCTCAGGAAAGAGTGGTGGTTATTTTCTGCATAAGGGCAGAGGATCATCCAATGATGGGATCCTCATGTTTCGTCATCACGTGTGTTTTCTTCTTTAAAAGCGTCTAGGAGGTATCATGTCGTGCCTCACACAGACTTAAACCAGTCCTGGTTATCTGGTCACCTCCCTGTCTCAGCCAGCCATTTGATAGTCCCTGGGCCGGAAGCCAGCAAACTACATTTCTCAGGTTCCCTGGGGAGCCGTCTTCCTTGTCAAGTCTGTCCCAAAGGGGTCAGAGACCTGTGTATAAGGAAACAGAGCTGTTGGCAGTCTTGTGTAGTAGCTGGCGACCGAGTTTGGACAGGCAGCCTTTCAACAGTTCTCACCAGACACTGCAAACTCTCTTGACCAGTTCCTGAACCACCAGGTCTAAAATCATCATCACTGATAGAGCAAGCGAGGGTTTGGGGATCCATCCAGGGGTGGATAGATAGCATCTTCCCGATCTGTGGGTACCAATCCCTTCTTCACTGTGCTACTGCCGTGCCCTTTCATTTTTCCTGCTGCTCTACTAGCATTTGTATTACCATTTTCTTCTTTTTAATTTTATTTTATTGAAGTGTAGTTGATTTACAGTGTTGTGTTAATTACTGCTGTACAGCAAAGTGACGCAGTTATACATATATATATTCTTTTTCCTATTCTTTTCCATTATGGTTTATCACAGGATATTCAATGGAGTTCCCTGTGCTGTACAGTAGGACCTTGTTGTTTATCCATCCTATATATACTAGTTTGCATCTACTAACCCCAAACTCCCAATCCATCCCTCCCCCTTGGCAGCCACAAGTCTGTTCTTTATGTCTGTGAGTCTGTTTCTGTTTTGTAAATAAGTTCACTTGTATCATTCTGTTAGATTCCACATATAAGTGATATCATACAATATTTGCCTTTCTCTGTCTGACTTACCTTACTCAGTATGATAACCTCTAGGTCCATCCATGTTGCTGTAAATGGCATTATTTCATTCTTTTTTATGGCTGAGTAGTATTCCATTGCATATATGTACCATGTCTTCCTTATCCATTCCTCTGTTGATGGACATTTAGGTTGATTCCATGTCTTTTTAAAAAATTAATTAATTAATTAATTAATTTGGTTGCACCGGGTCTTAGTTGCATCAGGAGGGCTCCTTAGTTGTGACATGCATGTGGGATCTAGTTCCCTGACCAGGGATCGAACCCGGGCCCCCTGCGCTGGGAGTGTGGAGTCTTAACCACTGCGCCACCAGGGAAGTCCCTGCTTCCATGTCTTGGCTATTGTGAATAGCGCTGCTATGAACATAGGGGTGCATATATCTTTTTGAATGATAGTTTTCTCTGGATATATGCCCAGGAGTGGCAATCCTATCTTCAGTTTTTTGAGGAACCTCCGTACTGTTTTCCATAGTGGCTGCACCAATTTACATTCCCACCAACAGTTCTAATACCATTTCCAAAGCCAAATCCCTATAATAAAATCCTAGTTCGAAACACTTGGCATATGTTCTACTGAATATTTTCCTCTTAGGCCTGGATGCATACAGCACGTCTCTGGAGATCTGCGTTCCTAAAAATGTGAATCGAAGTGGTCAGTTTATATGCGTCAAGACAGAAACAGAAGATGGCACATGGGGAGATGTGAGAATGGTTTTCCCAAACCGGATTATGTGTTGGAGTAGAACACTCGTAATAGAAACGTCCAAGGGGACTCATAGGAATTATAAAGTACAGGGAAGAAACACTGACACAAGCTTTCGGTTCTTTAAGGCTTCAGAGAGCATTTAATATACGTTTACCCTCCTTGTAATGTCAGGAGTCCTAAAATAGTAGAAACAAGAAAGTGAATATATATTTTGATCAAAAAAATTTATTGCGGTATTAAAACAAAAAGAACCTTAAGTTTACCAAATGCTGCTATTGGGATGACCAGGGAAGGGAAAAAAATCAATCCCTGGTTGGGCCTAATTTAACTGAAGGATCAATATCTATGCATCTATCCATACAGATACGGATGAGAAGAATGTCAGTGGAAAATAAAATAACGGTTTTGACAGAAAAGACTTATTACAATTAAAATGATTTAAAATAATTTAACAGAATCATTCAGTAGGAAGAGAGAGCAGTTCTGAACTTGCCTGTCCTAACTTACAATGTCAAGATAAATAAAACAAAAATATTGAATTGAGCAATGGGAATTGAACAAAATGATGTGAGAGATTTTATTCTGTGTCTTTCAGAAACATATGTAGCTGAGCCAAAATAGTAAATTCAAGAAGATATATATTATATCAACTGTTGAGATCTATGAACTGTTCTGATCTTATAGAACTACTGAAAAAGCTGAAAGTAAATATAAAGACATTACTTACTATTTTTAAGCACCCATAAAATATTTATCAAAATTCACCCTGTCATTAGTCCTGAATAAATTTGTCAAATGAAATACAGGCCACCCACATATACTTAAATTTCAAGCAAACGACAAACAAAATTTCAGTAGACCTATGCCCTGAATATTTCATTAGACACGCTAAGAAAGTATTTGTTGTGAAGCTGAGATTCAAATTTAGTTAGGCATTCGGTATTTTTATTTCCTAACCTCTTAACTCCAATCCTGAAGGAAATCTAAACAAAAAAACACAACAAAATGAAGAACAATGATTAAACACACCATTTCCTCTAAAGATGAATGATTGAAACTGGAAATACATTTTTTAAATGTTCACAAACCACTTCTATTTAAATAATGCTGATATTCGGGACTTCCCTGGTGGTGCAATGGTTAAGAATCCGCCTGCCAATGCAGGGGACACGGGTTCGAGCCCTGGTCCGGGAAGATCCCACGTGCCGCGGAGCAACTAAGCCCATGGGCCACAACTACTGAGCCCGTGTGCCACAACTACTGAAGCCCACGCACCTAGAGCCCATGCACTGCAACAAGAGAAGCCACTGCAATGAGAAGCCCGCGCACCGCAACGAAGAGTAGCCCCCGCTCGCCGCAACTAGAGAAAGCCCGTGGGCAGCAACGAACACCCAACACAGCCAAAAATAAATAAATAAATAAATAAATTTTTAAAAATGGTGCTGATATTCTAAGTAGCTCATTTGTCAAACAACTTGTAGTAGAAATTATATATTTTTAAAAATCAGAGGTCTTGCCTAAATATCAAAATGTGACAGTAATTTCCAGGATACGGATAATTGCACACACAAAAAAACAAGGCATCAAGTTCGGTATCTTGTGATAAACCATAATGGAAAAGAATATATAAAAAAGAATGTCTATATGTGTATAACTGAGTCACTTTGCTGTACAGCAGAGATTGGCACACATTGTAAATAAACTGTACTTCAGTTAAAAAAATAAAACAAGGCATCAAGTAGACCTCGACAATCAACATCTCCCTTAGATGCTTCCTTAGCTGCTTCAAAGTTCATGCTGCCCAAAGTGTAATGTAGAAGGTTTTTCTAGGCAGTGCATGGGGAATATATGTTATTTAAAAGTTTGCTACTTTGTTCCTGAAATATTTTAATTTAGTTTTATTTTTTAAATTTTATTTATTTATTTTTGGCTGCGTTGGGTCTTCGTTGCTGCGCGCGGGCTTTCTCTAGTTGCGGCGAGTGGGGGCTACTCTTCGTTGCGGTGAGCGGGCTTCTCATTGCGGTGGCTTCTCTTGTTGCGGAGCACAGGCTCTAGGCGCGTGGGCTTCAGTAGTTGTGGCTCGTGGGCTCAGTAGTTGTGGCTCACGGGCTCTAGAGCGCAGGCTCAGTACTTGTGACGCATGGGCTTAGTTGCTCCGCGGCATGTGGGATCTTCCCAGACCAGGGATCAAACCCGTGTCCCCTGCATTGGCAGGCAGATTCTTAACCACTGCACTACCAGGGAAGTCCCAACATTTTTATTTTAAACTCTTATAATTATTTTGCTTGGGTAATTTTTCAGGGAACAGTGCTCCATAAAAATCTATAGATTCTGTGTTGATTTACCAAAATCAACCAAAAAGAGCCTGTTGGTACATCCTGCCGAAAGCCTTGCCTAAATGAGAACTCTTTCCCTGCCAGGCCTGGGCACTCTGCTTTATCAGGATGTCTGGAATGCGCCTTTAATGTGATTCAAAAATTAGTTGGTAAACTTCAAAACAGCATGATAAAATGAACTTACAAAACTAGGAAGGGAAGGGGATTTTTTTGATAAACGGAAACTAGCACAATATTACAGAAAAAAAATTGGCCTTAATGGTGAAATATTAGACTTATTCCTTGTAAATCAATAACAAGATAAATATGTCCACTGTGACGATTCTGTTCCGCACTGAATTGGATGTCCTATCAGTGCAGAAATGGAAAAGGAGCTGAGGGGAACAGCTGTTACTGGCAGATGATACCACTGACATAATTATTTTGGAAAGATGTATTCATGAATAAAATAATTTTTAAAGGCGTACCCAATAAAAGATAGGTGACATATATTAGTAGCATTAGTTTACACCAGCATTACCAAATACCAAATGGGAGTGTTACTTGTTCAAAACTCCTTATCCCAACAGGAAGAAACCTACATGTTCTTAGAAATAAATATAATTTTTAAAAACCTAAGAACTTTATGTGAAACAGAAAAAAAGTATAGGATCAACATTAAAGATCATCTAAATAAGATCTATCAGTGTTTGTTATACGGCAGATTCAATAGTGTAAAGATGTCAGTTCTCCTCCAAATTGATTTGAAATTCTAACTTATTCTATTTTTTCTTGACTTCACAAATTGATCCCCAAAAGTATATGGAAATAAAATGTCCTGAGATTGTCCCACAAGAATGGACGATAATTATTATGATTCCTCCCCCTGGGTAGCGAGACTTACACAGTGATCTCTGTGGAGTTTGGGCAGGGTGGATAAAATAAAACTCTGAAATATGGAACTTAAATACAGAAATACAGCGATTTTCTTATTACGAAGTTTCTGTGACAAACAACCAGAAAAGGATGTGCCACCTACAAAATAAATAATGGTAGCAAAACTGGTTTTTGTAACATTGACTTGTTACTTGTACTGGACAGATGTCAATATCAATGGCTTATTCAAACAGCATTTTATTTTTCTCCTATGATAATACATTCAAAGTATGCAGGAGGACACCCTCAGAAAAGTCTTGCTGTTTTCTTCTCCATCATCCTGAAAGGCAGGGTGTCAGGTGAACTGTTCCCCAAAGACCACTTTCCATAAATAAGTAATGTTCTCACTACAAGGTGAAAGAAAAGGGGAAAAACTCGCGTATCTGAAGGATCCTTGCTTTTAGGAAGAAAGCAGTTTTATTCAGAAACCCACCCAGCTGAGTTGAACCTACCTTGCATTTTCCAGAAATGCATCCCATACCTATCACTGGCTGCAAAAATAGTGTTTGAAGAGGAGGGCGTACCCAACTGTGAACATCAGTCGTGCAGAACAAATCCAAGATCTATGGGGAAAGAAGAGATTGGCTCTCGTGATGTCAAATAACAGTATTGCCACCAGTGACAATATGGGGAGAAACATGGAAAAGAGATCTTTGTGATGCATTAATTAATTAGATTCCAGGTAAATGTAAAACCTCAATATGAAAAGCAGGTGCTTCAAACTTTTAGAAGAAAGCACATAACTTCTTTATGATAGCATGGGAGAAAATCCTTCTATAAAAGTGTAGACTGGTCAATAGGACTGCAAAAATATACACCTGTTTTGTACGGCAAAAGCATGGTGATTAGTTGGGAAAATATGCAAACTCTGGAATTAAACAACTAGACTTTTCCTAGTCTCTCAGGGTTAAAGACCTTAGAGAAATTTTCATTCATGCTGAAAAATTGATGAATTCATGACACGATGTATCATAAAATATGCTTTTCAACGACTGACTTTAGTGAATTAATTTATATGCTTCTCTCTTCCGCCTTCTGGAAGTGTTTAAAAACCCATATCTGATTGAATTACGTTTATTTGATTTCTTAAAATATGGCAAGTAGTGAATCATAAGTGTAGATTTTGTTCAAATAAATCTGGTTAAGGAAACATACCATCATCTTTGTTGAGAACGGTTTTTATTTTTTCCTTTTCAGCGACTCTGGATAAATATCTCAGGTGAAATGCAGTATTCCTAATTTCCCGGGCATGCCCATAAAAGAGTGAAAGGCAATTTGTAGATGCAATTCTATATTATGTGGGAACACTTAGACCTTGCCAAGTCCTAAAATTGAATAATTTGAGAGATTCCTACAAAGGGAAATAAAGTGCTTTAGAAAAGATTGGCTTTGGACTCTATATCAAGAATGGGTCCATTTTGTAGAATTAAGTATTTATAGTAGCACCCACTCAAAGTGTGGAAGAAAAAAGTATTTTTGATCATACTTTCACACATTTTTATGATTATTGCACTGAAATATTTGCAGCAGACTGTGGACGTTTATCTTTTTCACTTTAGTTTGTTCATTGTCACCATTACCAGTAAATCACCATTGAACTAATACCACTCAAAACTGTGTTCTCTACTGCTCTTGCTTAGGGAATAGAGGTTAAAATTTTCATAATTATTCCAGGTTCTGAACTGGTCAAATATTCTTCTACAAGACAGAGTTAAATATGTATTGAGCAAGAATACTCTTGGAAACTGATCATTTATTAATTCCCTGTATTTTGAATGCCAAAAGCATACTAAATACACATTTTAACAGTGTGACTCAGATTAAAGGGCAAAAATCTCTTCACAGGTAGTGTTTTTCACCTTCCAGAAAATTTCCTCTGGTGTTTATTTTCTACTTTACTTTCAGCATTAGGGTGGACACGGCAAAATACAGCTCTCCTCAAATCTGAGCATTCTTCAAGAGATTTATTCACGATCAAGTGAATCATTAATATTGTGGGCCGTTATGAGCTTAATAGAAAATCGTAAAAAACTGTAGCCATTGTATCTGCCATAAATAATAATAATATATAAATATAGTTTTAGGCCGTGTTTTCTACGGGCAAAACAGAATAATGACTTTGATATTGAATAAAAATCTCTGGAAAAGAATGAACCCAATTAAAGAAAAGTAAGTGATTTCCAATGGGATTACCTGGGGGCAGTTTTTGTGCAACAGCAAACCTGTTCGAAAGAAAGCATCGGCTGTGACAGCTCTGGTTTAGAGGATGTAAAGCCTTCTGTAGGACTGCCCACCCGGTGCAGTTGCTAATTTTGTTTCAGGGGAAAATACTTTCCTTGAAAACGTGATTAAGCCTGTAGCATGCTTATGCTAAACACTGGATAAAAGAACAGTGAACATATCATCAGTTTAACAAGAGATGATTCTGTGGGCCATTGTGAATGCTTCTTGAGTAGGGAATGCATACGTGCTTCAAGAAGGGAAGGGATGTGTCCTGCAGTGAAAACTCTGGCTCCTGCACCACGGAACCCCCAGTTCCACATCCGGTCCCCCAAAGCAAAGCATGCTGCCATTTCTGCTGGCCCCACGGGATGCAAACTCCATCCTTCCGCACCTGTTCTGTGCTGTTGGAGCCCGCCTCTCTGGACCAGCTCAGAGGGCTTCCCTGCCCTCTGCTTTCTGATTGGCTTGGCCCGATGGGTACCAGAGGGTTGGGGAGAGCAGGAAATTGAGACACTCTTCCTTGCCGCTGTTGCATGGCCCTCTGTCTCTCTGCAGCCGTCTCCTTCAGTCTCTTTTTCTCTCTCTCTCTTCTCTTGCCCCTTCCGGTTTCCAGGCCTTCCTGCTGTGACTCATCTTTCTTCTCTTCCTGGTTTTCTGGACACATTCCTCCAAGCATCTTTGTACCATGTCCCTTCAGGGCTCCTCAGCTTACCCCCCGCATGAGGACACCCTCGGTTCCCCTGAAACCCTGACTCAGAGACACAGAGCCCCACTGATATTAGTGTCTTACGACTCCATCAAAACTTCCCCTCTGCAAATGTAAACGACTCCACACAGGTGGGCGTAACCCACACTTCTTTGCCCAAAAGATGTCTGACTGTCCCATACCTTCCTCTACTGACTTTATAAATTTTTAAAATTGGTTTAACTTCACAGTGTATCCTGACCATCTTGTCATAACACTGCAGAGAGCAATTCCTAAATGTGGTGTTTTCTGGCGATGGAGATTTCCTGCGTATGTATGGAGAATGATTGGTATAAGCATCCAATTCCATATAAAAAATGCAGCAGTAACTTTACCTTGTGCATATTTTCCATAAACGTGTGGATATGGGGTAAATTCCTAGCAAGAGGGCTTCTGGGCCAACTGGAGATGCATGTGTGATATCCGTAGATATTTTAAAATCCTCCTTTGTAAGAATTCAGTTGTAGCTAGTTGTAGACCCACTGGGAAAGTATGAGGACATTTCAGATTTGCTAATAGAAGATTAAGTCAAAGTAAGCTTAGTGTACTTTTAATTCATAATGTCTCTTTTCATTAATGAATTTTACATATTTTATATGACTAATAATAATGGATTTTTCACTTTTTGTGAATTCCATGTTAATTTGTATCATCATTGTTTTATATTACATCTGTGGGTTTTTACATGCACATACATATTTTTAGGAGCTATTTATATATTTGGAATATTAGCCCTTCGTGATATGATATGCAAACATTTTCCCAGATTTTTCTTGCTTTGCTTATTTATATTTTGCTATAAAGACTATTACAAATCAGTCTTAATCAAATTTATTATTACTTGTATGGCTACTGGATTTTGAGTTTTAAAGGTTTTTCCAAGATTCAATACCAGGGTTCAACCTTGAACGCCAAAGTTCAACAATTATCTGTATAAAGCAAACACACATACTCTATTTTTAAAACCATTGCATTATGATAGATAAATAGCATATAATATGCAATATTATATATTGTGCATATAAGTATTATATGATTATAAGCATAAAATTATAATAAATCGTTATCAGGTATCATTTGTCTACCTGTAGACAAATTTAATTTAACTGGGGCTATATTTTTGAGGAGCAGGCATGGTAGTTTCGGAATGACTATAAACTAAGAAAAATAGGGTCTATCACATGTTTTAAAGGCAGGGAGATATATATATATATATATATATATATATTTTTTTTTTTTTTTTTAGATTTTTCTGGGCAATTTTATTATTTTCTTCTTTTTACATTCATTTTTGTTTTTAAAATTATCTACATTGAATATGTAATTTTTAAAATGTAAGTTATCTCTAGAAGATGCTGTATAATACTCTTTAGAAAAACAGGGTTTTCTTCTTTTTTTTAACATTTTTATTGGAGTATAGTTGCTTTACAATGGTGTGTTAGTTTCTGCTTTATAATAAAGTGAATCAGTTATACATATACATATGTTCCCATATCCCTTCCCTCTTGCATCTCCCTCCCTCCCACCCTCCCTATCCCACCCCTCTAGGTGGTCACAAAGCACCGAGCTGATCTCCCTGTGCTATGCGACTGCTTCCCACTAGCTATCTATTTTACATTTGGTAGTGTATATATGTCCATGCCACTATCTCACTTCGTCCCAGCTTACCCTTCCCCCTCCCTGTGTCCTCAAGTCCATTCTCTAGTAGGTCTGTGTCTTTATTCCCGTCTTGCTCCTAGGTTCTTCATGACCTTTTTTTTTTTTTTTTAGATTCCATATATATGTGTTAGAATACGGTATTTGTTTTTCTCTTTCTGACTTACTTCACTCTGCATGACAGACTCTAGGTCCATCCACCTCACTACAAGTAACTCAATTTCATTTCTTTTTATGGCTGAGTAATATTCCGTTGTATATATGTGCCACATCTTCTTTATCCATTCATCTGTCGATGGACACTTAGGTTGCTTCCATGTCCTGGCTATTGTAAATAGAGCTGCAATGAACATTGTGGTACATGACTCTTTTTGAATTATGGTTTTCTCAGGTTATATGCCCAGTAGTGGGATTGCTGGGTTGTATGGTAGTTCTATTTGTAGTTTTTTAAGGAACCTCCATACTGTTCTCCATAGTGGCTGTATCAATTTACATTCCCACCAACAGTGCAAGAGGGTTCCCTTTTCTCTACACCCTCTCCAGCATTTATTGTTTGTAGATTTTTTGATGATGGCCATTCTAACCAGTGTGAGATGATATCTCATTGTAGTTTTGATTTGCATTTCTCTAATGATTAATGATGTTGAGCATTCTTTCATGTGTTTTTTGGCGATCTGTATATCTTCTTTGGAGAAATGTCTATTTAGGTCTTCTGCCCATTTTTGGATTGGGTTGTTCCTTTTTGACCCAGCTCCTAGAGAAATGGAAATAAAAACAAAAATAAACAAATGGGACCTAATGAAAGTTAAAAGGTTTTGCACAGCAAAGGAAACCATAAACAAGACGAAAAGACAACCCTCAGAATGGGAGAAAATATTTGCAAATGAAGCAACTGACAAAGGACTATCTCCAAAATTTACAAGCAGCTGATGCAGCTCAATATCAAAAGGCAGGGATATTTTTATAAATATCAAATGTGTTAACTTATGAGTATGGCATAGTTGACCTCATAGGCAATAATGTTGCTGAGCTTCTGGCCCCTGAATAGCTTTGGGGGAATCTTTTTCTACTAAAAGCTCATGCCTATCTTTTGACGCCCCAGTTTGAGAAACCATTGATGGAAAACCATAAGCCGTGTCCTAAAACCAAATTGGATTGTGAGCGTAATGCAGCCTTACATAAAGAAATATCTGGAGTAAATTAGAAGTTGGGGGTTAATAGATACACACTACTATATATAGAATAGGTAAACAACAAGGACCAACTGTATAGCACAAGGAACTATATTCAATTCCTTGAAATAACCTATAACGAAAAAGAATCTGAAAAAGAATACATATATATCTGAGTAACTTTTCTCTACACCTGAAACAAATACCACATTGTAAATCAACTATACTTCAATAAATAAATATATATTTCACAAAATATGTGTGTGTGTGTGTGTGTGTATATATATATATATATATATATATATATATCTGAATAGATGTGAATTTCCCTGCTAGGTCAGCCCATATGAATGGTCGCACAATACGTGAACAGGAGACATTATTAACCACAACTGTGAACATCTACAGCACATGTCAACATACACCGAGTGCTTGTGTTGGATAGAATACCGCGTTCTCTGTTGCTTTATATATTGAATCAGCAGGAAATTCAATAACAGAAATAATCCCCCAAGAATCAGTTATTTTGGAAATGAATTTCACAGAGACAGAGCATTGTGTGATGAATGACCACAACCTTGAGCTTTGTTAACCAACAAAACCCGAAAATGAACAGCCTATGTTTGCTTCGTTGCCTGACCACGAACATTCTTAAATACTCTGCCCCATCCCATAAGGATCCCAGTCACTTAGACAGTGACCCCCAGACACCGTGCATTAACAGCATATCTGAGTGATACTTGCCTGCCTTACATTTGCTGACATATAAACACAAACTACGATTCCAAGTAGGAAACAAATAACGGCAAAGCACTCAGTAATAGAACTGACCCAAGGGAAGCATGTGGATTTATAAACACAAAGGGGTTCGCCCTAAAAAACCAAAACATCCATGTGACTGAATTACTGCTTCTTTGGTCACAGAGGTGGAGCTGTTGCGTAATTTTGGATAGGCTAACTTCTGAATGGCAGCCGATATCCAATCTTAAAACATTCAAATAAACAAGAAATTGTACTCTTTTAGGGCAGCCTCTGAAAGCTGGAAAACTTTTGTAGATTCTCCCCAACCGAGTGTCTCAGAAAGAAGTTCCGTCAGCTCAGGAGTTTTCACTTCTCATTTCTCTGATGGGATCCTGTGAGGGCAAAGTAACTTCTTCCTCCAGTGAATAGCAGGTAAGGAGACGAAGGAAAGAGAAGACTGGGGGAGAAGCACCAAGGTCATAGAGAGGTGGGGAAAGTTGGAGTGGAAATTTGAAAGAGAAAGAAATACCTTTTAGCAAGTAGATGTATAGTATCTGGTCATGATAAGGGCTATGAAATATATGGTCATAATAAGAGCTTTGAAATAAGGCAGAGTAAGGGGTTTCTTTCTTTTTTTTTTGGCTAGAGTAATTCAACCGCATAAATCCCAGAGCCCCCTACAGACCTACTGAATTGCAATGTCCATCTTTAGAAAGCTCTTCCCGTGTATCTGATGCTCACCGAACATGGTAAACTAGGGTGTTACATATTCAGCGACAGCGTCGCAAAGTGCCCGCTCTACAGCGCATCTGCTTTCAGGGACTAGCTCTGTCCTCCACTGCATCCTGTGTTACAGCTTATTTGGGATGCTGGCACTCTGTTCTAGAGAATGTTTCCATGGCGTCATCAGAAGGCAAATGTGTTTGTCTTTTCTGCCAGGAGGCTGAGATGGAGGCATGTCAGATTTAAAATCTAAAGACAGGAAATCATGGTCGAACGTTTTAAAAGTATTCTGAGAGCCTGAGTGTAGAGCTAACTGGGATTAAAATGACAAAGATGAAAATGCAGTAGATTTAATGCTGTCACGTATTGACTATCTAAGGGAATCTTAAATATTTCATATTACATCTGTTGAATTTGTGGAAGCTAATATCTTGTCCTTATTGTACTTTATTTTGAAGACAGTGTTCATAGCTAGACATTTTATGTTTTCTCAGATATTAAAGTCACCCTCAAAACCCAAAGGTAAGGGAAATATTCTGAGCATGCATCCCGTGGGCCAAATCCATCTTGCCACCTGTTTTTGTAAATAAAATTATAGGGAATAGTCATGCCCATTCATTTACTATTGTCTATCCCTGCTTTGTGACACAACAGTGGTGTTGAATACTGCAGTTTCAAGAGACACCATAGAGCCTACAAATCCAAAAAAATTTACTATCTGGACCTTTAGAGAGAAAAAAATGCTGACCCTTGATCTAAGCACTGAAGCTTAACAGATACAAAGAAGCGTTTTCTTTTCCCCACCCATGGTATTATACCACATCGAGAATGTAGTATTTCTTTGTGATATATCTGTTTTAATTAATTAGGGAGGGGGGGGGGGAAGTGTAATTTAAAAAAAAATTTTTTTTATTGCAGTATAGTTGATTTACAACACTGTGTTAGTTTCAGGTGTACAGCAAAGTGAATCAGTTATACATATATCCACCCTTTTATAGATTCTCTTCCCATATAGGTCATTGCAGAGTATTGAGTAGAGTTCCCTGTGCTATACAAAAGGTTCTTATTAGTTATCTATTTTATATATAGTAGTGTGTATATGTCAATCCCAATCTCCCAATTTAGCCCTCCCAAAGAAAGTATAATTTAACAAGTTACATGTTCCACTCCATTGCTAAGCATTTATTAGTAAACTTATTTTGAATACCGAATTGTATATTTGAAAATTTCTAAGAGAGGAGACCTTAAAAGTTCTCATCCCAAGAAAAAAAATTGGTAACTGTGTGTGGCAAAGGATATCTAGTTATCTAGACTTATGGTGGTGATCCTTTAGCAGTATATACAAATGATTTTGCAATGTACACAAATATCGAAGCGTTATACTGTACACCTGAAAGTAAAACAATGTTATATATATTAGTAAGGAAGATGAAACTAGAAATGAGGAAACCAGCAGGAGAGACACAAGTTAGGATGAATGTGAACAGAGGCTTAAACCAGACAGTGGGTTTTGTGAGAAGTGGGGAAAATTAAGATACATTCTCAGAATCGCCCATTTGGCATCAACCAAAAAAACGATTACTAACACATTTGTGAATTCAGCTGGTATCTTTTTAACAGAGCTATTCATATATGAGTCAGATTGTTTTATATACCTGTATACATTGTATCCATATCAGTACCTATCCCGATTTTAACTACTTTATATTAAAAACAAAACTATTTTCTCTGGAATTATGCATCGGTTGAATGGCTCAATGCTGTTCCATAAAGTGGTCATGGCAACATTTACATACAAAACTCCTTACCATGAAGCTTTTAAAGTTTTACCTTTTTTTTTTTTTTCTATCACCAGCTCCATCCGCTGAAAGCATTAGGAATAAGTCTGCCTTTTAATATTTTTTTTCCCCAAAATTCACACTAGCTCATCATGGTGGACTGAGAAATTGGGGTTTACTTGGTTAAACATATGAGTAATTGAGCAGGCTTTTGGTACATATTGCAAGAGTGCTGTTGACAATAGTATTCAAGAATTCCCATTTCATCTTCAATAAAACGGGGGAAAAAAAACACTTGATGTTCGAAGAAAAATGCTGTAGAAAAGTCATTACTTTCACGGAGCTGGAAAAGAAAATGGTTAACACATTTAGTGGACAATTCTGTTGATATGTGAAATGTTTTTGCAACATGCTGAATTTCTCTTTGTTTACCTGGGTTGAGGGTAGGAGAGATTGGGGAAGAAATATGTATCAGCTTTTCAAGAAAAGTATACTTTTCTTTAAGCAATAGAAAATCTGTGACTAAATCAAACTCCTTTATAGTTATGATTCCGTGCTTCTCAATTGTTCTGTAATAGATACAGTACAACTAGTAGACCCTCATATGAATTTAACGTCACACTATTCCACCCACAGTTTGTACGCGTTCTGTAAACAAACCCTTAGTGAACTAAGAAAGCTAACATTTTAAAACACAAGCTGATTTTTGAAAATTTGAAAATCATCTTATGACTCTACCACTGGCATAGTGTACTTTTTAAATTATATTATAAAATGGATAATTTTACATTTCAAATTGGTAGGAATAAAATAGAATAAATAATCTAGATTATGCTTGGGGGTTTTATGGGATTTTAGTTACTTGTCAGGCACATAACCTGTGGGTGATTGTATTCAGTTTTGAAAGCACTGCATCGTTTGTCTTAATATTCATGAATATGAACAAAATGCCACCCATCATGTGTATTATGATAGAAATAAACACTCAATGTATTAGTCTGGGTTCCCCAGAGAGCCAGGACCAATAAGATATATCTGTATCTGTATCATTTATAGCTATATCTTTGTATCTATATTGCTAGAGGATATAGACTAGCCCCTTCACACTGTTTCAAAGATGCACAACCCAATTGCATTGGTCAGAGACATCCAGAGAAAGAGGACCAATAGGAGGTGTTAGATGCATAGATTTAGATACAGATTTAGTTGTAGATAAAACTCCATATATTTACTTACTGTAAGGAATGGATCCGTGTGTTAGGGGAGCTGAGAGGTCCTGAGGTCTCTAGTCAGCCAGCTGGAGACCCAGGAAAGCTGATGGATTAGCTCTGGGCAGAGTCCAAAGGCTGAGAACCAGGAGAACCAGTGGAATAATTTCCAGTACGATTCCGAGTCCAAAGCCCAGAGAAGATAGGTGTGCCAGCTGTAAGACAGTCAGAGAGAGAACACTATTTCTTACTTGACCTTTTATTCTCATCAGACTTTCAACTGTTTAGATGAGGCCCACCCACAATGGGGAGAGTCATCTGCTGGATACAGCCCACTGATTGAAATGCTCCTGTTATCCAGAAATGCCCTCGTGGGCACACCCGGAATCACGTTGTACCAAATATCTGGGCACCCGGTCAACCCAGACTAGTTGACATGTAAAATCAACCATCCCGATGGGTAAAGAGTGTGTGTGTATATATATACACACACACTGCATATATATATATATATATGTGTATATATATGCACACATATATATAAGTCCATGAATATATCTATACACATGTATTTATGTATATTTATACACACATATATACATGAATATATTTATGAATATTTAAATAATTAAAAAATAACACTGACTTTTGGGTTTTAAAATATAGACATATATTTTCCTATACATGAGCATGGCAGTCAGTGGACCCCATCCACAGGGCACAATCTGGTCGCATCCCATAAGCATGCTAATGAGCGTTAATATGACAGATACAAAGCAATGTGTCTTTCTGAGTTATGTATATAAATATCAAATAGAGCAAAACAGGTATTTGATGGAAGAATGTAGACATTTTGCTGAGGTAGGGGCAACGATTATTGAGAGTGGACACTACTTGTAGCATGCTTGAAATATCCTATTTCTTGATTGGTGGTACAGGGGGTATTCACTTTGTGGTATTTTGGGTGCTGCACAGTTTTTGCTTTTCTGTTTTACTGCATAGATTTTACTTCAGTAAAAGAGTTTCAAGAAGTAGTGTAGATGATATTATCCTGTGTTTAATTCTCTGTCTCACACATACACCTGTATTTGAATATAGATATTTCCATTTGTATGTACATATACATACACATGTATAAACATATATGTGCCAAAAGATATGCTTAATGGGCCCAGAAATGAAGGCTGTATATTTTAAATTAATATACCACATACATTTATGTATTTATGAAATGTAACCTAGAATACACTTTGTGTTGGTATTAATTTCTTATTATTTCAGAAGCTCATCTTTTTGGAATGGTACAGTTATGGGGATTTGACTTTCTTCTTTAATCTCATCTTTATCATGTAGTTTCTGCCATAATCTTGAAAGATTCAACAATTTCTATTACTCGAGGAATATAATTGGCCTTGGAAAAACAGTTTCCTTCTGACAGTATTTAACTGTATAGAGCTTTAATGTTTTAATTTTCAGATAGAAATGTGAATTAGCTTCAGAATCATTTAATGTCAGTCCACTCTAAGGATTATTTCCATTAAAGTCATACTTTTCCATTTTTAAATATTTTCTTGTTATCTCTCTGCTTCTATATGTTTTACATAGCTCATGTGATTAAAAAAAATAGTTGGATTAAGATATGACTTACTAGTCTTAGATTACTGAATGAAAGGAGGGTTTGGGGGGGAAAAACAGAAAGCCCACATGTTCCTTGCAATTGGGAGTTGATTTGAGATGCATGTGGACATATGTGTCATTTGGACGAACTTTGTATTAATCATTTTTCTAATGGTCAGTTTCTTCACCATCGCAAATCGTTACTCTGGGGTGTACCTGTTAGATGGTGAGTCCATATGCCATGTATTAAAAAAATGCGCTCTCAGAGCCATCGCTTTGAAGTGTGAGATTCTTTCTGGTGTGTTTTTAACTTTTCTTGGTCATGGTTAAAGTTAGGACAAGGCTTAAAGCATCATAGAGTCGCCAGGAGAAAGTATATCTTCCCCGCCGTCTTGGAACCTCACCTGAAATTCTCAGAGCCCATCTAAAAGTGTCCAGGCATTTTTGCTTTGCTTGAGAGGATGGATTTTTCTCTCTCTTATGCGTATGTCATGAGGCATGAGCATTAGAATCTGGAGGAAAAGCTAGAGATGAGTGAATTCCAGGTGGAGAGACCATCTCTGGCTGACTCTTAGGAAGGCTGGAGCATCCTGTGTGTGGCTGGTCCTATTGTTCTCATGGAGAAGGAGAGACTTACGTGGAGGTGTGGACCCTGCCCTCTGATACCTTAAGTACCAGCCATTAAGAAGAGAAACCAGCTCGCAGCTTATATGTTCAGCTAACGAATAATTTTGCATGCTTACTGTCTTTCTGGCATTGTGTAAATAAGGGTACACACCCTGCTCTTAAACACCTATTTCCTTCATGTGCTTTATTCCACTTTCTCCTGTTCATTCATTCTACTTCAGTAGATTTTGCACAAGTTTCCTTGACCTCTGCGTTAGGAAATCCAGCAGAAAATTTCCAATCCTTCTTGGCCTCTTGGTCAACATTCCTCACGGTTGTCTAGTCCCAGTGACTAGAAACACCCTCTTCTCTTGTCTTCAGAGACACAACTGTCTCTGGATGTTGCTCTGGTCTCTTGACCCTCCTCTTCCCCATCTATTCTGAAGTTCCATCCTGTTCCTGCCCATCAGATGGTATTTTCCATAATGCAGGATCCTAGCACCACTACTTTTGCCGGAGTTTCTTTTCTCTTGGGTCTTCACTGGCCATTCTTTAGTTCTTGGAAAGCACCTGGTGTCACCGCTAAGGGGCATGGAGGATGTCAGCCTAACCCGAGAGGTTTCCTTCATGTCTCTTCACCAAACTAACTCTTTCATCCTTCAGACCCCAGATGAAGCATGAACCTCTCATGACCGTCTGTAGATGATATTTATTCAGTAGAACCTCTACTGACTGTCTATGCAGGATTGATCCTTCTACCCCATTATTCTCACTTGAAACAACTTACTGTTCCTTCAGATCATTTATCATCATTGTAATTTTACACCTATTTATTTTTTGACCAGAGTTTTCCACACTCTTGGGCCATGAGCTTCATGAGGGCAAGAGACTGTGTTTATTATGCTTACCATTTGCATTTCTCCCTTCTGGCATTGCCCGTCAGGCCCAGAGACATTGCTTAACAAAGGATTTGCTGATATATTTCCTCTTTCACAGTGCCTTTCACAAGAAATTATTTGCTTGATTGATTAGCATTTATATTTAATGTGAGGAATCATGATGGAGAGAAATGTGTAAACAAAATCTGTGAATAAAGCCTCTTGGTGTGTAGGATGCATGCATCATTTATAGATGCCACAGACAATGGGACAGCAGGTGGGTTTTCTACACCAAGCAAGTCCCCGGTTCTCTGTAGATACCAGCTGTCTTACAAGTTAATTCAGTTCTGACACTCTCTCCCTGGAGCTGGTGCAGACCTCACTGGTGAAGGGCTCAGTCCCGCAAGCCTGCCGCCATGACAGGCACTAATCACAGGCAGTGGGTCCCCAGATTACCCACACTTCTGTCCAATTTGGCTACAAATCGGGGTCTCCCATGACCCCCTCCTCATGTTCAATAACTCGCTACAACTGATCAGAGAGAACTCAGGGAACCACTTACTACCGGTTTATTACAAACGATATTCGGAAGCATGCAGATGAACCCTGAGATGCGCGGGGTCTGGACACGTCCCGAGCACAAGAGCTTCTCTCCCCGTGGAGTTTGGGGCATCCCGTGTGGATGTGTTCACAATCGTGCAAGCTCTATGAACCCCTTCCTGTAGGGCGTAGATGGGGCTTCCATTCCATAGGTGTGATTCATTAAGTTATTGGCCATCGGTGATTAACTCAGTCTCCAGGCCCTCTTCTCTTCCCAGACGTCAGGGAGTGGGGCTGAGTGTTCCAATCCTGTAGTCACATAGTCGGCTACACTGGTGACCCTCCCCCACCCTGAAACTATCTAGGGGCCCATGACGGGTCACCTCATTAGCATAAACTCAGGTAAGATTAAAAGGAACTTCATACGAATCATAAAAGATGCTTAATCACTCCTCTCGCCCCTATCGCTCAGGAAATTACAAAGGCTTTAGGAGTTCAGTGCCAGGAACCAGCGACATAGACCCAATACGTATATTTTTTATAGCACAATATCACAAACAGCTGGTTTCATGTGTGATGAGAAAGGTCGAGAAAGACTTAAATAATTAGGAGAAGCCACATCTGAGTTGAGTACAAGAAAATAATGTGTGAAGGCGGCATAGGTGGGCACAGGAATCAGTGGGGGTAAAGAATCAATGAAGGGGTCCTTCAGAGCAAGTCAGCATGATCTCTGCCCAGAGGGGCCCAGGTATGTGGGTACCAGGGAGAAGACAGCATCCCTAGGGCTTGGTGGGACATGTTGGGTACCAGTAAGAAGACAGCATCCCTAAGGCGTGGTGGGACATGTTGGGCACGAGGGAGAAGACAGCATCACTAGGGCTTGGTGGGACATGTTGGGTACCAGGGAGGAGATGGCATCCCTAAAGCTTGGTGGGACATGTGAGGTACCAGGGAGAAGATGGCACCCCTAGGGCTTGGTGGGACATGTTGGGTGCCCGGGAAAAGACAGCATCCCGAGGGCTTGGTGGGACATGTTGGGCACCAGGGAGAAGACGGCATCACTAGGGAGGGCTTGGTGGGACATGTTGGGCACCAGGAAGAAGGCGGCCTCCCTAAAGCTTGGTGGGGCATGTGGGATACCAGGGAGGAGATGGCATCCCTGGGGCTTGGTGGGACAGAGGGTAATCTAGAATGATTGAATTATTCCAAGAATGGAACAATGGACCGAGATCACGTCAGAAGACTGTTCCATCAACAGTAACAAATTTCCCCAAACTTGATGGCTTAAAACAACACAAATGTTTACTTTAATTTTTCCCCTCACAGTTCTGTAGAAAACCAACATGGCCATCTAACATTAAAAGGGCTGCAGGGCTGATTCCTTCAGGGAACTCTGTAGGAGAATCCATTTCCCTGCCTCTTCCAGCTTCTAGAGGTGCCCACTTTCCTTGGCTCATGGCCCCTTCCTGCATCTTCAAAGCCAGCTATGTTACATCTCTCTGATGCTTCTTCCGTAGTTATAGCTCCCTCTGACTACAGCTGGGAAATAGTGTCTGCTGTTAAGGACTCAGGTTCTGAAGTGGAATCCACCTGGGGTACTCAGCATATTCTCTGTGCCTCAAGAGTTACACCCTTAACCACCTCTGGAAAGTCCCCTTTTCCATGTAAGGTGACATAGTCACAGGTGCCATAAATGTGGGTATCTTCGGAGAGCCATTATTCTGCCTGCCATAAGGGGGATTGAACCTGATTATTTGTGTCATAACATCTAAAATAGGGAAGAAGCATATAACTTCTGATAATGATACCTATACTCTTGTTTACTGCACTTCTGATTCTGTTGTGCAAAGTCTCACTAATTGCCTTGAAGAACAAACCATACTTTATTTATTTATTTATTAAAATTTATTTTATTTATTTATTTTTGTCTGCGTTTGGTCTTCTTTGCTGCGTACGGGCTTTCTCTAGTTGTGGCGAGCGGGGGCTACTCTTGGTTACGGCGCACAGGCTTCTCATTGCGATGGCTTCTCTCGTTGCGGAGCATGGGCTCTAGGCGCGTGGGCTTCAGTAGTTGTGGCACGTGGGCTCAGTAGTTGTGGCTCGCGGGCTCTAGAGCGCAGACTCAGTAGTTGTGGCACACGGGCTTAGTGGCTCCGCAGCATGTGGGATCTTCCCAGACCACGGCTCGAACCCATGTCCCCTGCATTGGCAAGTGGATTCTTAACCACTGCGCCACCAGGGAAGCCCCCAAACCATACTTTAATTCGATAGTAAATTGTATGCAGATTTGGCCTGCAATGGCTGTTCTGAGGACATAAAATAGGGACTGAAGAAAGAACCCTCTATGTAGAATTTGAGAAGATGACTGTAAATTGTAGAAAATGCATATTTTGGATTATTAGAATTCCTGGTCTCTAATTTTGCAGTGGAATTATGAGTGCTACATTAAATCTGATGGGAACAGCAAAAAAAAAAAAATGCTGTGTTAAATGCATATTAAAATTTTAAATAAAATCCAGGTTTTCAGTCTTGCTTTTAGAATTAGGTATAGCAGAGTGAGAGAGACAGAAAGAGAGAGAGAGAGAGGAGGGGTAATAGACTGAAGTTAGTTCATGCATTTGGAAAGATTTTTACATAAAACCGATAATCCTTAAATATATTTTAGCTTGATAAGAAACACAGCGCTCTGTTAATCACCATCAATTATGAGGTTAAAAATAAGAAACTTAAAAAAAAATCACATCTCACACGGAAATGGGAAGAGGCATTCAAAAGTATATAGCATAAGACTAAGTTATTTTTTTCTTAAAATTCATCTTCTAAGTGTTAGTATCAGAGTGGTGAGTTTCTCAAGTTAAATTTGATAATTGCATACTCTCTTAAATACCTTCAGTTACTTAATAAATGTGATTAGCAGACTCGATTTTTGAAAGAAGCAAGTGTACCCAGAGCTCATTTGTTTAAATTCTGTTTCTCTCATTAAATAAAGCAGGCACAACCTGTCATTTAATAATAATTGATTGGAGATTATTTCTAAGAAAATTAGTTTTTTCTTACTAGGACATTTTAATTGAACTCAAATCGGGAAGTATGATAATGTGGAAAATATTCTGGCTCTAATTACAATAATATATAGTGAGAGAGCAAGAATCAGCTTTAAGTTGTTGGTATGGCTTCACATGTAACATATATTACAAAGAGATGCACAAATAACACTTAATATAATTTAAGTGTGTATTAAATTATAATTAATATAATTAAATAAAATATAACAGATATGCCTTTTTTGACATATAGAAACTGGCTAAAATCCCCCATCTCTTACCTGTGGACACGTTGCATGGAATCCATTTCCACTTAATTGCGGAGAGGAATATGAATAAACAATTAAAACTGTTGATTTCCAGCTTATCTACAAAATAGAAATAGAGTTACAGATGAACACATATACACTAGTATATATAAAATAGATAACTAATAAGGACCTACTGTACAGCACAGGGAACTCTACTCAGTACTCTGTAATGACCTATATGGGAAAAGAATCTAAAAAAGAGTGGATATATGTGTATGTATAACTGATTCACTTTGCTGTACACCTGAAACTAACACAACATTATAGATCAACTCTACTCCAATTAAAAAAAAATAAAAACAAACAAACAAAAAACTGTTGATTTCCAAGTAAAACTTCACCACCCCCCAACCCCAGACAGCCTCTCACATGAGTGAGCTGAAGCAGAGAATGATGAGAAACCTGTGGGCACTTAGAGGAAGCCCTAAACCATCAGCCCTAGACGTAATTTTGATTGTTTTGTGGTCTTACGGTCTCCAACAAAATCGATCATTTCCAATGCAGGAGAACTGAGGAAAATTCCAGTCAGTTTCCCCTGGGGACCAGAGCAAAGTTGAACGCATTCTACACACTTTATGTAGATGAACTGAAGAGAGAAGCCCATCTCCTAGACATCGTATCCAAACCGCTCCCTTCCGTATAGTCCCACAAAAAGGGAAAAGCTACAAGGCACAGAGCGATGAGAAGTTGAAAGTTCATCCAGCTGCCGTATTGAGACAATCTGCACATGTCCCCTTCCACACCCCAGTGCTCTCCTGTGACACATTTCCAGTGTGCTTGTCCATGGAGAGACCCCTAGAGTGTGAAGGTCCAATTCGAGAGTACAAGTGTGCTTAAAAACCAATAACTGATAGGTACTGGAAGCATATAATAAAGCCAAGGAGAAATGTCCATGTCAAGTGATTCAGGCTAAAATTAGTTCTACCCCATTACTGGGACAAAGGTTTCTCAGCCTCAGCACTACTGATATATCGACCTGGGTAATTGTGGTGGTGGAGGGAGGTGTCCTGTGCCCTGTGGGGTCTCCACCCACCAGGTGCCAGGAGCACCCCCGGCCCCAGTTGTGACAAGCAAAACTGCCTGAAGACATGGCCAAATGTCCCCTGGTCGGGGGCCAATCTTTCACCGGTTGAGAATTACTGTTTTCCGTTGGTTCCAATGACTCCAGACCTCCCCTGTGATTTTAACACCCTCTAATTTATAATATGTTATTTAGCCACAGCTCTTAAAATATAAAGTTTCACCACTGTTTATGTATCAAATGAAGTGTGACAAATGAAAGAAAATTAGTGTCCTGTGGTATTTTAGGAAGACGGTCGCCTCTCCATTCCTTCACCGTTAATCCTGCGGCAACTTGGAATAGGAGAGGCATTACCCTTCAGAGTCGTGGGGCAGAAAGGATTTGGCAGGGTGGGGACGCTCACAAATATATTTGAGGAAAAAATGAAAGAAGGCAAGGGATCATGAGAGACAGAAAAGAAAGAAAGAGAAATAAGCCAAAGAGAGAGAGAGAAAGGGACAGACTCTTTGGAGGGGTGTCCTTGAACAGTTAAGAAGGACTCTTTGGAGGGATGTCCTTGAACAGTTAACAAGGACAGAAGAGGTCCCAGAATCACAAATGTACGGGCTGCATTTGGGGAGGAACACAGGGAGGTCACAGATAGTCACCAGCAGGAAAACAGTAGACGTCAGGACAGACTCAGGTTACGTGCTTCTGATGAGGCCACTCATGAAGATGGTGTGGTCTCCAGTCCTGTTCAGCTGTATGCGTTCAGCAGCCAAGTCAACAGAAAGGTAGATTCACCCAGGGCTGTGTTTTGTTCTGTTTTGTCCCAATTTCTTTTTCCTTAGTTTTCTTGGTTCAGTTGGAAGATGGGAAGGGGAGCTAAGTTGAGGCTGTAAATCCATGAGTCACCTTGGAGTGGATGCTGTGTAAGGAGGAAAGGAAATCCAACGGGGGGGCAGGGCAGAGAGACCCACGGGGTTGTTAATGGCCTGGAACACAAAGGTTCTTCAGATCAGGGTCGCAGAGGAGGTGAACCTGAAACACAGGAGGTGGCGGTTGCAGAAGGAGTTACCTGAAATCAGAGGGAGTGAGCGTTGCAGTCACTTGGAATGATGGTGCAGTGTTGAACCAGGAACAAGAGCCTGGGGTGGGGAAAGGGATATATCCGTGCAGGAGAGAAGTTCAAGGATATGAGAGGCCCACGTCCTAGAAGGACCAACTACATACACATTGAAGTTTAGACAGGATTTATGACATGGTACTGTGAAAACCAGGTAAAATATAATTTATACACTATTACTTTAAACAGATGTACACGTGTATGCAACCTATACATAAATCTATCTATTCCTCTATAATCTCTCTCTCTCTCTCTATTTATCTATCATCTATTTATCTCTCAGTCATCTATCCATTCTTTCTATCATCTATTTAACATCTACCAAATCTATCAATCTTTCATCTATCCATATCTATCATCTATCCTTCCTTCTTTCTTTCTCTCATCTATCTATCCATCTATTTTGTAATCTGTCTAATGTATTCTATCTATCTCTATCATCTATCTATCATCTATCTATTTATCCATCCATCTTTATTTATTTATCCATCAATTCTATCATCTATCTACCTATCTATCATCCATGTATCTATTCATCAATCTGCCTACCCACCTACACATCCATCTATCCTTCTATCTGTCATCATCTATCAATCTGTTATCTATCTACCCATCTGTCTGTCTCTATCTCTCCACCTATCTATGTGTATAGGAAAATACAAATTTTAACATTGTGATTACAGTGAACATGCATTTTTATGCTCTTCCACACTTTTCTTTATATGTTAAGAAAACATGTGTTGCTTTATGTAAGAATGAATTATTACTTAGCCTCTACAATGTCTCAGCTGTATTTACCTCTCTGCCTGCCACTTGTCCTAACACAGCTCTTATCAGCACAACACACAAAGGATGAGTTACTAAAAGACAAGGCCAGAGAGCATCTCTCCCATTAGACTCAGGAAACACCCAGAAATCCTACCACGGCAATGAGTTCATAATTCTCGTCTTCCAAGAAATGATTTATGACTATTTTTTTTTAAACATCTTTATTGAAGTATAATTGCTTTACAATGGTGTGTTAGTTTCTGCTTTATAACAAAGTGGATCAGTTATACATATACATATGTTCCCATATCTCTTCCCTCTTGCGTCTCCCTCCCTCCCACCCTCCCTATCCCACCCCTCTAGGTGGTCACAAAGCACCGAGCTGGTCTCCCTGTGCTATGCGGCTGCTTCCCACTAGCTGTCTATTTTACATTTGGTAGTGTGTATATGTCCATGCCACTCTCTCACCCTGTCACATCTTACCCCTCCCCCTCCCCATATCCTCAAGTCCATTGTCTAGTAGGTCTGTGTCTTTATTCCCGTCTTGCCACTAGGTTCTTCATGACCTTTATTTTCCCTTAGATTCCATATATATGTGTTAGCATACTGTATTTGTTTTTCTCTTTCTGACTTACTTCACTCTGTATGACAGACTCTAACTCCATCCACCTCACTACAAATACCTCCATTTCGTTTCTTTTTATGGCTGAGTAATATTCCATTGTATATATGTGCCACATCTTCTTTATCCATTCATCCGATGATGGACACTTAGGTTGCTTCCATGTCCTGGCTATTGTAAATAGAACTGCAATGAACATTTTGGTACATGACTCTTTTTGAATTATGGTTTTCTCAGGGTATATGCCCAGTAGTGGGATTGCTGGGTCGTATGGTAGTTCTATTTTTAGTTTTTTAAGGAACCTCCATACTGTTCTACATAGTGACTGTATCAATTTACATTCCCACCAACAGTGCAAGAGTGTTCCCTTTTCTCCACACCCTCTCCAGCATTTATTGTTTCTAGATTGTTTGATGATGGCCATTCTGACCAGTGTGAGATGATATCTCATTGTAGTTTTGATTTGCATTTCTCTAATGATTAATGATGTTGAGCATTCTTTCATGTGTCTGTTGGCAATCTGTATATCTTCTGTGGAGAAATGTCTATTTAGGTCTTCTGCCCATTTTTGGATTGGGTTGTTTGTTTTTTTGTTATTGAGCTGCATGAGCTGCTTGTAAATCTTGGAGATTAATCCTTTGTCAGTTGTTTCATTTGCAAATATTTTCTCCCATTCTGAGGGTTGTCTTTTGGTCTTGTTTATGGTTTCCTTTGATGTGCAAAAGCTTTTAAGTTTTGTTAGGTCCCATTTGTTTATTTGTGTTTTTATTTCCCTTTCTCTAGGAGCTGGGTCAAAAAGGATCTTGCTGTGATTTATGTCATAGAGTGTTCTGCCTATGTTTTCCTCTAAGAGTTTGATAGTGTCTGGCCTTACACTTAGGTCTTTAATCCATTTTGAGTTTATTTTTGTGTATGGTGGATTTATGACTATTTTTAAAGACCTTATTGTTTTAGAGCAGTTGTAGGTTCACAGCAAAATGGAGCAGAAAGTACAGAAGTTTCCCACTTACCCCCTGCCCCAGCTCAGGCACAGCCTCCCCTGCTATCAGTGTCCCCACCAGGTGGTACATTTGTCATAATTGACGAACGTACACTGACGCGTCGTCATCACCACCCAGAGTCCGTAGTTTATAATAGGGCTTGCTCTTGGTGTTGCACATTTTATGGGTTTGGACAGATGTGTAAAGACGATGATCCACTATTATAGCATCATAGAGAGTAGCTTCACTGCCCTAAAAATCCTCTGTGCCCCCCCTATTCATGACTTCCTCATCCCCAACCCTGGCAACCATTGATCTTTTTACTGTCTCCATAGTTTTGCCTTTTCCAGAAAGTCATGGAGTTGGAATGATACAGTATCTAGCCTTTTCCCATTGGTTTCCTTTGCTTGGTGATATCCTTTTAAGGTTCCTCCCTGCCTTTTCATGGGTTGAGAGTCCATTTCTTTTTAGTGCTGAATAACGTTCCATTGTCTGCATGGACCACAGTTTATTTATCCATTCACCTACTGAAGGGCATCTCAGTTTTGGCAATTAGGAATAGAGCTGCTATAAACACTTATGTACAGGTTTTGGTGTGAACATAATTTGCGGTAGATACCAAGGAATTTGGTTGCTGGATCTTAGAGTATGCTTAGTTTTGTAAAAAGCAGCCAAAGTGCCTTGCAGAGTGACTGCACCATTTTGCATTCCCACCAACAACGAATGAGAATTCCTGTTGCTCCAATTCTCATAAAGAAAACAATTGTATTTCTTCATATAAGAATTATTTAGTCAAGGTCCTATAGTGTTGTATACTATACAGGCAGGTTACATATCAAGTATTCTAGTCACAAATGAGATCAGTATGGATAGAAGCAGGACAAATTCACCTGGCCTTTCCTTCAATATGATGCCTTTGTTGTCAGCATTCTTGGGCTGACTCATCCCACAAATGGGTCCGTTAGTTTTGATTACTTACACCCAGACTCTGAGGTACCTAACTCAGAGATACAAGAACCCCTTTAAGTTCTTGCTTCCCTACATGCCACTTAGACAATGTCCTAACTTAGTAGCTGAGGGAGTAATTGAACCCCCAAAACCCAGCACGACTTCATCTTCCTCATGGGTCATGTGGTGTTCAAATCATTGATTGCCCAAGTGACTTAGTCACTCTTACGAAATTACGTATTTGGAATTTCACATTTATCATTTTATTATTGTCCATACATCATAAAAATTATAGCCAATTTCAGCATCATTTATTAAGTCATGACATTTTAAAATACCATGTGGCTTATATTATTGTCCATGACTGCATTAGACACTGTTTAGGTGTTATCTTCAAAAATGAAATGGCTGCTGGGAGGCTTGCTAAATAATTAAGTTTAACTTTTCGTCCAATTTAAAGTCATTATTGTTGTTGATCTGGCTGCAGGGGGGGTGGTTAGAACAAGTTCAAGGACAACCTTGACTCATGGGGGTGGAGGAACCTGGGAGGAGAGAAAAAATGAGCCTTTTCAGCATTTGTTCTACATTTCCCTTTATCCCCTTTAAACATCATTGAGCACTTGCATTCATGTGTTCTATTGCTGTATCATGTATAACGTATGCTTAACAAATGGGGAAAATGCTAACCTTACATTGAGAACAATGCAAATTACAGATATCATTTAGCAAACATTTATAGATAGGAGCTATTGATCCTAAAATATGATCTAGGTAAAATTGAAACCAATATAGTGTCCATAGAAATATATATTACTACCTGAAAATAGGACAGGCTGGAAATCAGTGAACCAAATCCTTTTTTTTACAATTCCAAGCAATAGGTTTACATTTTTATTACATTCTTTAAAAAATTAAATTAAAATATTTTTGGAATTGTGATGACCTGTTGCCTACTTTTTAAATCTGATTGTTAAAGACATACTTTATATCTTTTTTGATGAGCTGGATCACAATAATATCTAGATGAATAGCCTGTTGAACAGAAACAATTTCTTTTATTTACTGAGGTTGAAACTATTGGAATAATGTGGCCAATATCTTCTTTAGTTTTTGTGGTTTATGATGAGGTAATAGTCATTGATTGCTCATTCTCTATTTCATAATTTGATATAAACTTTGCACTTTCTCATAATTCATTTTTTGCTTTGCCAGTTTCTGTTGGGTGATGTTTTGATTTACTCCTTCCAGCACTGGAATGGCATTCCAGTTTAGATATATGTATTTGCACATATTCCATGAAATACAACTGGAACCTTTTTTTTTTCCATTTATTTGGACTTGTAATAGTACAAAAATTGAATGGACATCATTTTTGTCCCACTGTTCTTCCTCAGCACAGTATAAATTATTTTTTGAGTGCAACAGATTCCTTCAAATCTAGTAAAAAGGATCTTTTTCTTACAATTTCACAAGGTAGTCTTATGAAAAAATGAATTGGTTTGATTGAAAGAAATGTTGACTTGTACTCCAAAAAGAACCAGACTGAAAATTACTGACTGTCTTCTGGAACAAATAAAAAACACACAGTATATATTTTAGTGTTGTGGAATTTCTTTACTTTCACGTATTTTGTAGAATATCATCATTTCTTCTCACTAAGCAATGAAACAATAAAATGAATATATTTTTAGAAGTATTGGTATTTGCGATTCTACAATCAACATTAATTACTTACTGGACAATCTGCTAAAGTTATTTTTTTTTTCTTTTTGAGCAAAGCCTTTGCATATGTTATTTATTTAGAATTTACATAGTGAAAGTTGGCAAAATAGTTTTTTATTAGCAATTTCCCTTTACTAAGTAATTCTTGTATGAACAGAGTAAATAATCATGTAAGTGTACCTTGATTTAACAAGATAAATTCCATTTGAAAAAAATGTATCAATAATGTTGGTTTTGTAAAATAGAATAAAGAGAAGCCATAGTTGAAAGCATAAACAAGAATGCAGAAGCAAAAATAAGAAATCTTTCCACCCTGGGCACTGAAAAGATCATATTGAACTGTAAGTCCTGGTGATGTTAAGTTTCCCGTGTCCATGTGCAAACAGAGTAGGAAGGGAAGGTTACTGCGGGTGGTGGTGTGAGTACCAGCCTTAGCTCTCCCCCTGACTAGGCTATGGTACCCAGTTATACCGTCAATGACTAATCTGGATATTCCTGTACCGTTATCTTGCACAGGTGCTTAACATCTGCAATCAATTAACTTTAAGTCAATCCACTTATTCTAATGTTGAGCAGGATTCATCCAATCAGTTGAAAAGGCTTTAAAGCAAAAACTGATGTTTCTTTGAGAAAGAAGAAATTCTGCCTCAAGACTATAGCCTCTACTACTCCAGCCTGGAGTCTTCTCCTACAGATTTCAGACTTGCCATTCTCTACAAATTGCTTAAGCCAATCCCTTGAAATTTGAGAGATAGACAGATGATAGGTAGATTGATACATATAGATAGATCAATTGATATAGATTATAAATAGATGATAAATGGTTAGAGCTATAAATAGAGATCTGTATAGTTACAGATGGATAGATAGATATGGATAAATAATAGATGATAGATATATGGATACACATAGATGGATAGATAGATAGAAAGATAGAAAGGTAGATAGGTAGATAGATATGTTCAGTTCATAGATATATCTTACTGGCTCTGTTTCTCTGGAGAACTGATAAAGGTGGGAATTATCAACGCCATTTACCCCAGTTGATACAAGGTTGCTGCGGCCATTGGGAACCCATGCTTTCTCCTGCTGTAAGTCCTAATGCTGCCACACCTAGTAGAAAAGCAGGTGGACCATTAGAACAGCCTAACCCGGTCGGAGGCAGCAGGGGTTCTGATCCCTCAGGAATGCCACATACGGTCACCCCAGCAGTTGGAGACTCAGAACAGGCTGAGGGCACGGGGGTGGGGGCATGAATGGTGGAGGGAAATCATGGCAACCGTGAGAAGTAGACTTGGTACCCATATGTTCTTTCTCGCCTGGTGGTTTATGTGTGGAAGAGTGTGTGTGTGTGTGTGTGCGTGCATGTGTGTGTGTGTGTGTTTGTGCATGTATGTGTTGCCCTATCTATTTACGTTAAATAGGTTGTAGCCAACTGTCACCTCATTACCATCCATTAAAGTGGGGTTAAGGAGAGAGCAGGGGAACCCAAGCACGGCTGGGTGCAGAGCCTAGAGGATGACGGGGCACCCCGTGTAAGGACAGGTGAGGACCTTCTGCGTCCAGGCTTGTGCTGCATGGACAATGTGCCCCTCCCTCCACGCAGGCTGTCCTTCTGTGCCGCAGAACCAGGAAAGCTCAATGTTCCATCTCCCTGCGTTCTTTCTAGCTGTGGTTCTGGGTGAAAAGTAGGTGCTCCCAGTTACTTGAACGTGGAGTGAGAAGCCTGGTGGAGACCTCCGCAGGCATCCCGTCTGCTTCTGCAGGCATGCAAGTTCAGGACAGTCCTGTCCTCCAGAACGAGAGTGCCAGGGCCAGTCCCAGCTTGGTGGCTGTAGAAACGTCACCACCGGTGGTCCTGTCCAGGTACCCTGAGCCCAGAAGCTTTAGTGGTGACCTGCAGTGCCTCCAACCAGTAGGCTTCATGTTCCCTACATTCAGTTACAAGCTGCTGGGGACACCTGGGAGATTCTGTTCCTTCCACTGAAGCTTAGGTGATGCCATGTGCTTTTCACTCCATGATATTTCATCCCTGGCACTTTATTTATTTTTTTAAATTAATTTTTATTGGAGTAGAGTTGCTTTACTGTGTTGTATTAGTTTCTACTGTACAGCAAAGTGAGTCAGCCATACGTATATATGTATATATCCCCTGTTTTTTGGATTTCCTTCCCATTTAGGTGACCACAGAGCACTGAGTAGAGTTCCCTGTGCTCTACAGCAGGTTCTCATTAGTTATCTATTTTATACATAGTATCAAATGAATTTAGTATAGTATAATTTAGAACCTGTTCTAAGACTCTGTCATGATGTGTCCTTCTAAAGTCAACTGACTGCAGCAATATTTACAATAGCCAGGACGTGGAAGCAACCAAAATGTCCGTTGACAGATGAATGGATAAAGAAGATGTGGCACATATATACAATGGAATACTACTCAGCCATAAAAATGAATGAAATCCATTTGCAGCTACATGGATGGACCTAGAGATGATCATACTAAGTGAAGTAGGTCAGATAGAGAAAGACAAATATCATGTGATGTCACATGTGGAATCTAAAAAAAGGGTACAAATGAACTTATCTACATAACAGAAATAGAGTTACAGATGTAGAAAACAAACTTATGGTTATAAGGGGATAAAGGGTGGGGGGAGGGATGAATTGGGAGATTGGGATTGACATATACACACTACTATATATAAAATAGATAACTAATAAGGACCTACTGTAGAGCACAGGGAACTCTACTTAATACTCTATAATGGCCTATATGGGAAAAGAATCTAAGAAAAGAGTGGATATATGTATATGTATAACTGATTCACTTTGCTGTACACCTGAAACTGACACAACATTGTAAACCAACTATACTGCAATCAAAAAAAAAAGTTTTTTAAATAAAGTCAACGGAAGGAAGGGCGATGATATACCACATGGAATAGCATCCCCCGCCAACTGTCTGTGTCAACGTGGACCCTCCATGTGATCTTACTTGGAAATAGAGTCTTTGTGGACAGAATCCAGTGAAGAAGGGGGTGGTCTCCAATCCACCAGTGAAGAAGCGGGTGGTCTCCAATCCACCCCAATGACCAGGGCCCTCACAGGAAGAGGCAGAACTGAACACACAGCAAAGACGGTGGGAAACAGAGAAGAAGACCTTGTGGGCAACAGAGGCAGAGATGGGAGTGATACCCAGTCTCGGTAAGAACTTCCAGCAGGCACCTGCCGACCCCTTGATCTCAGACTCCGAGCCTCCGCAACTGTGAGCGAGTCTGTAGTTTAACCACCCTGTTTGCTGTGCTTTCCCCACTTCTGTGACGATTATAGTGTTTCAGGCACGGTCACTGGCTCGAGTTGCAGTGATCTTCCAAGAAGAGTGAGAGAGAATTTATGACAGACAGGCAAGTCTCAACCCCAGGCAGAACCTTACACTGAGGGCCTTCAACCTGGAGCTACATCTGTTCTGCCCGGCACAGCTAGAAAAAGAAATTAAATTCTTAGACCACACACTATGGTAATGGCGCTAGCATTGTGTCTGAATTTGCCAAAATAGCCCCATTTCATCCTGCCCTTGGCAAGGTTCAGAAACACCTCTGCTTTTGTATTCAAAGTCAACTGGAAAAAAGACACTTAATAAAGATGTGCTGAAAGCAAGTGAAGAATTAAGATCAGACATCACATTTTACGGATACATCACAGATGCCTGTGTTTATTTGAGTTACCATAACCTTCAAAAACCACTGAAATGTATACAATGTTGAAATATGGACATGTTGAGATATTACTTTCACAACATTTCAATATTTTGAAATATTGTAATGAGCATTCCGCTGAAAGATCGGTATATGTTTCTCAAAATGTGTCCCTTGGAACGGGAGTTAAAGGAACTATCTTTAAAAAGGAAGAGACTTCCCTGGCGGTCCAGTGATTAGGACTCGGCGCTTTCACTGCGGGGGGCCCGGGTTCAATCCCTAGTCAGGGCACTGAGATCCCGCAAGCTTCGCGGCGCAGCCAAAAAAAAGTGTAAAAAAGTAAAATAAAAAGGAAAGCCCAGGGTAAAATCCATGGACACAACGGGTGACACACACACACAGGCACGTATAAATTTTCACAGGCTTGTAAAGCGAATAGGAACATTTAATCCGTATGTAATGGAAGACTGTCCAGACTTTTTTACAGAGTTTTTGTTCTCTTCCTGAGTATTCTAAGCATGAAACTCAAGGGAAAATTGGAACAGTGAATTTTAATATATTCTTGTAGCAGTAAGTATATATGCTCCCAGGGAATGACGGTGCTTCCTTTTTTTTTAACTGTTTTAAAAAATTTTTTATTGGAGTATAGTTGATTTACAGTGTTGTGTTAGTTTCAGGTGTACAGCAAAGTGAATCAGTTATACGTATATGTATATCCACTCTTTTTTAGATTCTTTTCCCATATAGGTCATTACAGAGTACTGAGTAGAGTTCCCTGTGCTATAGAGTAGGTCCTTGTTGATTATCTATTTTATATATAGTAGTGTGTGTATGTCAATCCCAATCTCCCAATTTATCCCTCCCCGCCCTTATCCCCCCCGTAACCACAAGTCTGTTCTCTATGCCTGAGACTCTATTGCTGTTTTGTAGATAGGTTCATGTTGATGGCTCTTCTTTTTTTCTCTCTTTTTTTTCCCTTAAAAATAATATTCTTTACAGCACCTAGTAGGAGCACAATAAATTAATTCATATGTACAATCAATACTTATTTCAAGTTATCCTTACTGAATGAAAATAAGCTCTCTCACCACTTCTTTCCATGCCTATACAGTCATCAGCCTGGCCTTCAAGGACCTCCATAGCTGATTGTGCTACACTGCAGAATCCAGTTTCCTTTCTTCAGCCCCCAAATCACTCTTCCTTTCTTCTCCAGCCAGGCGAATCTGTCCGCACTCTATCCCCCATCAGATGACATGCTCTCCTTGGGAGAACCAATGTCAGCATCGTTTACCTGCATTTGACATGGGTCGGAGAACATTTTATTACCTTTTCTTCATAGTTGTCTTGTCCTCCATAGAGACAACGCCCTTCACCAGCAAAGACCGTGGGTGACATTTGTGCGTCTGCCGACGAGGTGCGGGGAGACATCCCATAGGGTGTGCTGGAGGGACAGATACAGAATAAACAACTTTCAGTATCGTGGGTGACATTGCAAGTAAATATTAAGTATTCGAATAAATATACTTTAAAATCCCCCCAAATTAGATTCATCCCCAAATAGAATTCTAATGTATTTAAGATTTATATGAAGGAAACATCTCCAGATCCTACGAATACTTGAACAATTAGCGCTTTGATTACACCACATGCACTGATGTTCTTTCAAAAGGAACAAACACAAGGCATTAACACCTTAGCACACCATTTGCTGTTTCTAAGTATTTATGGGATTACATTGACGATCAATTTAAACAAAAGATGGGTAGGTAAATTCAGATCCTAATAAGCCTTTGAAAATGGCTCGGCCATAAAATATTAGAAAATACTAGGAGGATGGTGTGATAAATTAAAAATTCAATATTCCATCTTCTTTCTCTCTCGACCTCAGCTGATACCCTCATACCGATTTGTTCGATGTGAAAGATTTCTTCAGTAAAAAGGATCCTGAATCAAATGGGGTATTTACGGGGCTCATTTGAGCAAATGCGCCATTTAACTGAATTTCAAGTATTCGAGACACAAAATGAACAGAGAAGCACTCTGATTTCCCCTCCCCCCCCCATTTCGTTCAATGTATTGTTAATCAAGAACCATTATTCAGTCTCAATTTAAATGATTATCCGCACATTCTGACTGTTCCTATTGAAGAATAATCATGCCTGATTTATATGTAAGGAGAAGTAGATTGTTCTAGTGGAATTGTCTATGCCTGAATTTTAACTTGAAAGAATAAATGATAGGACGTGGAGAATTGCCTAGAATCTTACCACTGCACCCTTTTATGAATCCTAGTTGTTTCCTGGCTCTGTTCACTTGGCCTCATTGAATTTCATGATGTCCAGACGTACAAGGACACGTCCCTGCTATGTGAATTTGCAGAGCTTCGAAGACCATTAACATTTTACACTAATCATAACCAACTTTTCTTCTTCTTCTTAATCTACCACTTCCTAAACACTAAGTCTGACTCAGTAGCTCTGATGAAGGGCTCAGTTCTTTGCATCTCTCACAGGTTAGCAGACATGTGGTCCTGTCCAAAATGTCCGTAAGGTGTTTGGTCCCTACGATATTTGGTGCATAAGATGTTTGGCCCACAAACATTTGGTCCACACCAAAAGGTCCTTGAAATTTGGTCTTATCCAAAATGTCCATCAGCATGTTTGGTTCATGCCAAATGGTTTTGGACAGGAGCAAATATCAAGGACCTTTGGGCGTGGTCCAAATGTTTTATGGATGTTTTGGACAGGACCAAATGGTCCTGCAAATATCGTGGATCTTTTGGAGTGGAACTAATGTCTTTTGGATGTTTTGGACAGGACCACATGTCCTGCAAGGCTCTAATAAGCTCCCATATGGTGCTGATACTGCTGGTACTGCTGGTACATACCACATTTTCCGTAGCAAGCCTATACAAGACCGTCAAAGAAGTGCAGGTGCAAACTCTTGGCTGCAGTATTCATACAAAGCTCTTGATTCAAAAATGGATTCTATAATAGACTATCCTGAGTGAGATCTATGCAACGATCTTTGAGAGACAGAAGTGGTTGTGTGGAATCTGGCATAAATATCATTTCATAGCCCCTCAATATTTATAGCTGATCTAGGAGGATGGCTACACGTTTATTTTAAGGTAACTGTTGAGTGGAACAGTGAACGTTGGCAAGACATGAGCAAAAACCATTATCAAAATGCAGAACTTTAAGAGTTTGTGGCAGTAGAGATAAGTTGAGTGTAAATTATAAAATTAGTCTGGGGAAGAGCTGAAGCTTTGCAGATTGTTCCTTAGAGGATTGAATAGGTCTCTACAAACATGGGTTTGAATCATGCTAAGCCTAGAAAATGTTGCTTCTTCTTTTGGATACCAGGACCATCTTTCTCAGTTGTTCTCTCCCAAGAGCTCAGCGGCCGAGGTGCATAAGAATAGCTGACCCCTAAACTGATAAAATTAGTGCGTGCAGAGAACTGGATTCTAACGTGGTTCTTCTAACGGGAGAAGGTCTCATCCCCAAGATTTCCATACGGGGAATGGAAATCCGCACCATCCCTCATCTTATGAAGAAGATGATCCAGGGCAGGACATGTGAATTTAGAAGGATCCTAATTCCCCTTCTTTTTTCTGGACCTCATCTTCTCAGACTGGGATGCTAGTGGGTTTCACCATGTGTCAGAGCTTTCCCACTTGGGGGAGGCTGTATCCATTTCTGAGGGGTACCGTAACAGGGTGCCAGAAATTGGGTGGCTTATTGAAACAAGAGAAATGTATTGTCTCGTAATGATGGAGGCCAGGAGTCCAAGATCAAGGGGTCAGCAGGGTTGAGTCCTTCAGAGGGAGGCGGGAGACCCAGATCTCCCTACGAGGGAGACTCGCATCCATATCTCTATCCTAGTTTCTGGTGGTTTCAGGAAATCTTTGATGTTCCCTGGCTTGTAGATGCATCATCCCGGTCTCTACCTTCCTCTTCATATGGCCTTCTTCTCCCTGTGTGCATGTCTGTGCCCAGATGTCTCCTTTATATAAACACACCAGGCATATGAGATTAGAGCCCACCCTAATGGCCTCATCGTAATTAAGTACATCTGAAACTACCCAATTTCCAAATAAGGTCACATTCTGAGGTATTTGGGTTTAGGACTTCAACATATGAATTTTTGAGGGATACAGTTCAACTCATTACGGTGCTTTGCAATGTCTTGTTACTGAACCGAACTTGGGTTCGCTCACCTGACACACAGCAAAGCCAGTCTACTGGCACCGGGTTGTGGTGAAGGAAAGTACAGCGTTTATTGCAGGGCACCAAGCACAAAAGACCTGAACTCCCCAAGCTCTTTCAGGGAAGGGTTTTTAAAGGCAACATTAGGGGTGAGGGTCACAGAGTGTGTGATGAGCTCACAGACATTCTTCTGATTGGTCGGTACTGAGATAACAGAATGATGTTTCAGGAATCTCAATCATCAATCTTCTGCTCCCAAGTGGTCTGGGGTCTATGTGCTGGTGGTCAGCAGTTTCCTTCTGGTGGGAGCCTGGTTTCCGTAAAAACAACTTATAAATGTGCATCAGACATTGTTATCTGTGTCCTTCAGGGAGGAACTAAAGATTCTGTGACTCTGCTATGTGGCTGATCTGTTGTACACATGGTTACCAGTTTCCCAGCCCAAAAGCTATTCTTACAGTCGTGTTCACATTTTCCTAATTATTAACTCTCAAGCCAGCCTTTTGAGACTCTGGAGAGGCCTGAAGCAAAGCCTTTCACTTCAAGAGACAGGGGACATGGGATGGGGGAACTCATCTACCCAAGAGGATTCCAAAGGGTCCTGCTCAGTTTTAATCTCAATCTGAGAGCCGTCCAGATGCAGTGGGAGTCCTGTAGGAAACAGCAGGAGTTATAGGCCAGGATATCTGGGCTCTGGAAACCACCGAATCTTCAGCTACCTTTGGAAGCTGCCGTTTCCTTTTTTTAATGCCCCAAATTTCATTTAGTCCTTATTAAGTGTTGCAGCCTGATGACAAGGCCAGTCATGATGACTAGCCACTGAGCAGAGGTCGGTGCTCTGAGGCAAAGCCATTGCTGGGGCACAGAACTTTCCAGAAACCGCCCCGTGCATGAAATTACCCAGTTTATCCCATCGGAATCAGGATCCCAGGTACTTAGTAGGATCTAGAGTCTATACCTGTGTGTGAATGCCAGCCGTTAATGCACAGAAGCCAATTCCCTAAACAGGAAGGGTGTAAACAAACCCCAAAGCAAACTAATCAGCGGGATGCAGTAAAATTATTTGATGGAGGGACCTGTGAACTTCTTCAGTTGGTATCGCCTCATAGATGCACTTGGATCTCGGGTGCTGCTGCTGCTGATGATAAAATGCTGCTGTTGTTGTTCATGCTACTGATATGTTTCATGACCTTGAAGAGGAAGAACAGAACATCACTTCTAGGCTGTATATGAAACCCTACTTATTGCCGGCTTGAAGTAAAGGACATTTCATATCCTCTCTTCACCTTTCTGCTCCTGATTCCTGCAGATGTCATACACTATTAAATATATTTTGCTGGGTTTTGAACATGATATTAATCTTATAATCATATAAAATCAACATAGTATAGTGTATAAATTATAATAGGTATAAGATATAAATTATGATATACTAATATTAATAGATTACTATTATAATAATATTAACATTGCAGGGAAACCATATCAGTGACAAGTTTATTTCAAGACAGACACCAAAAAGAAAAAGAATTTTGAATTCAGATTTTTTTAAAATATTTTTTTCATTCAAATTTAAGTTCTTCATGGATGGAACTAGAGATGATCATACTAAGTGAAGTAAGTCAGACAGAGAAAGACAAATAGCATATATCACTTATATGTGGAATCTGAACTATGACATGAATGAACTTATCTATGAAACAGAAACAGTTTCACAGACACAGAGAAAAGTTGTGGTTGCCAAGGAGAGGGGTTGGGGGAGGGATGGAGTGGGAGATTGGGGTTAGCAGATGTAAGCTTTTATATATAGAATGGATAAACAACAAGGTCCTACTGTATAGCACAGGGAAGTATATTCAATATCCTGTGATAAACCATAATAGACAAGAATATGAAAAAGAATGTATATATATGTAGAACTGAATCACTTTGCTGCACAGCAGAAATAATCACAACATTGTAAATCATCTATACTGTAACAAAAAATTGTTATTGATGTGTAAGGTATATAAAATGTTAATTACATGATTTTGTACAAAGCCGCTAGATATATAGTTCATTATTATTGCACCCCTGTGGCCAGTGGCAGAGAGAAAATCTTTGTATCTGTTTTCCAGGAAATATTTCTATTTTAAACAAATTTGTCTAAAGTTCTATGCTAGAAAATACTATGTGGGAGTTCCCTGGTGGCACAGTGAAGAATCCACCTGCCAATGCAGGGGACATGGGTTTGAGCCCTGGTCCGGGAAGATCCCACATGCCGCGGAGCAGCTAAGCCTCTGCGCTACAACTACTGAGCCTGCGTATAGAGCCCGTGAGCCACGACTACTGAGTCCGCAAGCCACGACTACTGAAAAAAAAAAAAAAGAAAAGAAAATCCTATGTGATATTTAACTTTGTGATTGGCATGCAAACAACTAGTAACAATTAGTATAGGAAATGTGGCAGTGAGTCAACAGGAATATTCTGTAGGGCTATGTTGTCTAATATGATAGCTGTTATCTGTATATGGCTACTTAAATTTAAATGTAAATCAATTTAAGTTAAATTAAATGGAATCTTCAATTCTTCACTTCAAACAGCCAAACGTCAAGTACTCACTTGTGCCTGGTGACCACCGTGTTGGATAGAGCAGATATAAAACATTTCTGTTTTATAGAACATTTCATCATAGAAAGTTAAAAAGGCAGCATTGATCTAGATGATAGAGATTAATTACAGTCACATATTAACATCCTACTGCCATTAACACTCAGCATAAGCAGAAACACACACACACACACACACACACACACACACACACACACACACACACACACACACACACACACACACACACCCATGGCTTGGCGAATGTTGATACAGAAAGATAGAATTCCAAGCAAGAGTAAGGATTTGCGGTCACTGTAAAGGAATTCTGCAAACAAAATACAAATGAATTCTTTTCATTAATGGAGGCAAAGAGACTTTGAATCTAGTGAATTCCAGTTGTAATCAGTTTAATGTGAAATTTATTCAAATTTTCATTTGTGCAAAACAGTAAAAAAAAGTTTTAATGAGAAGTAAGAAAGAATGGGAGCAATGGGCTTCAGTAATCAGAAATACTGGTACAGCCTGCTTCACTAGAATTTCATAATTCAAATATGTTTACTAAAATGCAAGGAAGTACATATTAGAATAAAAACAAAAGTGCACACAGATGTTTATAGCAGCTTTATTCCTAACTGTCGAAACTTGGAAGCAGCCAAGGTGTCCTTCAGTAGATGATGGATAAATTAACTGTGGTCCATCCAGACAACGGAATATTATTCAGCTATAAAGAAATGAGCTATCAAGCCAGAAAAAGACACAGAGGAACCTTAAATGTGTAGGACTTAGTGAAAGAAGCCCATCTGAAAAGACTGGTTACTGTATGATTCCAACTCTGTGACATCGTGGAAAAGGCAAAACTATGGAGACAGCAAAAGATCATCGATGGCCAGGAGGTAGAGGGGAGGAAGGAATGAATCACCAGAGCCCGGAAGATTTTGAGGGCCCAGAAAATATGCTGTCCGATACTATAATGATGTGTACCTGTCATTGTACCTTTGTCTGAAACCATTTCCACTAAGATCAGGAACAAGACAAGGTTGCCCACTCTCACCACTATTATTCAACATAGTTTTGGAAGTTTTAGCCACAGCAATCAGAGAAGAAAAAGAAATAAAAGGAATGCAAATTGGAAAAGAAGAAGTAAACCTGTCACACTGTTTGCAGATGACATGATACTACACATAGAGAATCCTAAAGATGCTACCAGAAAACTACTAGAGCTAATCAATGAATTTGGTAAAGTAGCAGGATACAAAATTAATGCACAGAAATCTCTTGCATTCCTATACACTAATGATGAACAATCTGAAAATGAAATTAAGAAAACACTCCCATTTACCATTGCAACAAAAAGAATAAAATACCTAGGAATAAGCCTACCTAAGGAGACGAAAGACCTGTATGCAGGAAACTATAAGACACTGATAAAAGACATTAAAGATGATACAAACAGATGGAGAGATATACTTTGTCAAAACCTATAGAATATACAACACCAAGGGTGAACCGTAATATAAACTACAGACTCTGGGTGATGATCACGTGTCCATGTAGGGTCATTGATTATAACAAATGCACCATCTGGTGGGGGGATGTGGATAATGGGGGAGGCTCTCCATGTGTAGGGGAAGTGGGTGTATGGGGGAATTTCTGTACCTTCCCCTCAATCTTGCTGTGAATGTAAAACTGGTCTGAAAAATAAGGTTTATAGTCAGCCCTCTATATCAGTGGGTTCCACACCTGTAAACTTAAACAAACGCAGATCAAAAATGTTCAGAAAAAAACTCTTTTCCAAAATTTCCAAAAAAAACTTGAATTTGCTGCAGTCCAGCAATGATTTATATATCGTTTACATTGTGTTTACAACTATTTACATAGCATTTACATTGTATCAGGTGTTATAAGTCATCTAGAGATGATTTATTTAAAGTGTACGTGGGAGGATGTGTGTTGGTTGTATGCAAATACTATGCCATTTTATATAAGGGACTTGAACATCCACAGATTTTGGTATCTGAGGGGGTCCTGGAACCAACATCCTGTGGAGGTTGAGGGACGAGTATTTTAAAAAATGTTCAGACAACGTTGTGATTTTTACTTTCAACAGGCTTCTTTACTGCCAGGAACTTAAGAGGAGGAAAATGATCTATTATATGAACCCAAGTGTTTACTCTTTCTGTTTTTCTTTCTTCATTTCTGACAATTCCACATTTCCCTCTGTTATTATTTCTCTTCCCTCTGAAGAATTTCTTTTAGCATTTCTTTTAAAAAGCAGATCTTGGAGACAATGTATTGTAGCTTTTCTTGAATTGAAATGTCTATTTCAGCTTCATTCCTAAAGGGCGTTTTTTTGCTAGATGGAGGCTCCAGTTTGACAGTTATTTTCCTTTAGAACTTTAAAGAAGATTTTCTAACGTTTTCTGGGTTTTTTTAGATTTTTTTGTGTGTGCTAAGAACAGTTCACAGGAGATCTTAACCTCTTCGCAAATTTTTAAGTGTACAGTACAGTATTGGTAACTGTGAACACGTTTTACAGTGGGTCCCTAGAACTTATTCATCTAGTATAACTTAAATACTATACCCTTTATTTATTTTAAAAAAATTTTTATTGGAGTATAGTTGGTTTACAATGTTGTGTTAGTTTCTACTGTACAGCTAAGTGAATCGGTTATACATACACGTATATCCACTGTTTTTTAGATCCTTCCCATATAGGTCATTACCAAGTATTGAGTAGAGTTCCCTGTGCTATACAGTAGGTCATTATTAGTTATCTATTTTATATATAGTAGTGTGTATATGTCAATCCTAGTCTCCCAATTTGTTCCTCCCCCCCCTTACCCCTGGTAACCATAAGTTTGTTTTCTACATCTGTGACTCTATTTCTGTTTTGTAAATAAGTTCATCTGTATGCTTTTTTTTAGATTCCACATATAAGCGACATCATATGATATTTGTCTTTCTGTGTCTGACTTCACTCAGTATGACAATCTCTAGGTCCATCCATGTTGCTGCAAATGGCCTTATTTTGTTCTTTTTCCTGGCTGAGTAATATTCCATTGTATGTGCTTTTGTTACTTTCAAATCTCAAATTCTAACTTGCCTTTAGGGGCTGTGGTTTCAACTTTAGTTTTCCAAGACTGCGCTGTGTTATTTTTCAGTCTGTCCCCCATGGGTACCTCTAAAGGGCCAGTCTGGTTTCTGGGTGGTAGCCTTTATCTGCTACAATTACTGTAGCCTCTGCTCTATTGATGTCAGTCCCTCCACATAAGCAGGGCTCCGGGCTGGCCGAGGGCATCACACACAGTGTCAAAGAAGCCCCTAGTCTAAGCTCTTCCTCTCCTTGATTGTGCCAACAATCTTCCGCTCACGGGGACCCCTTTTCCTGGCGCTCTGGCTGGAAAGGCAGGGTGTTACCTCCTACAGGGTGTTGCTTCATTTCCGTGGCTGGGTGTTCCCCGGACAGATGGGCGTGGGAAGCCAGCCTGGGTGTGCGACTGCCACCACTGTCACCACTGTTTGTGGCAAAGCTTTGTCCCTAGAGCTCGCTGGGGGGGGGCCAGCACAGAGCCCTGAGCTGTGCCCTGCAGGGTCCCTCTCTCTGGGACTCTGATGCAATAAGGGGGTTTCCTTGGTGCTTTTTCTGTCCACGTGGGCTGCACAGCCCTGGGGGTCCGGCTGGCCACGAGCCGGGAGAGACAGCAGGAGAAGCACCCTGAGCCCATTGTTGCCTGGCCTTTCTTTGAGGTTTGGTTTCCTTCTCCGTCTCTTGTCCCTTCCTTATTACGTACCTTTAAAGTCCTCATGCCGTTGCTTTCCATATTCTGTCCAAGGCTTAGTTGTAACAGGAACCAACGTTGGGGTAGAGTGTGTCTACTCCATCCTAATCAACCTTCCCTTTTGCCCATTTATCCTGTTCTCCATGCACTTTTTTCTTAGCTGATCCCGAGGGCTTGAAAGGGATGCACCCATCAACTATTTATCTCCTGAAAGTGAAAATGGGTTTGCACCCCGGGTTCATCTGGAATTTAACGTTTAGGAGGTCCTCAGATCGTGAAGACCTAAGACTGAACTGAAGATGAAAATTTTCCAGAGCAGCTCGTCCTCCTCTTGTTTGGCATCTAAAGCTGGAGTACTGTCCTTCCTCATGAATAAGCAATGTCCTGCCAAAGCCAAAGGCCAATCTTTTTCTGTTTTTAAGGTCACAAAATATCTCTTCCTCGGGTTCTATGTTCTGCCTTCAATTCAACTATTTTGGCTTAAGGTGCTGTTAAATATGAAGTGGCGTGAGGTGGATCAAGTGATAAAGATCGCACTATTCAAACCTGGTCCAAAGATACCTCTTGCTTTGTAATATCTTAATTTTTTAAATTAATTAATTAATTTTTGGCTGCATTGGGTCTTCGTTGCTGCGCGCGGGCTTTCTCTAGTTGCGGTGAGTGGGGGCTACTCTTGGTTGTGGTGTGTGGGCTTCTCACTGCAGTGGCTTCTCTTGTTGCGGAGCACGGGCTCTAGGCACGTGGGCTTCAGTAGTTGTGGCGCGCGGGCTCAGTAGTTGTGGCTCACGGGCTCTAGAGTGCAGACTCAGTAGTTGTGGCGCACGGGCTTAGCTGCTCCGCGGCATGTGGGATCTTCCCGGACCAGGGCTCGAACCCGTGTCCCCTGCATTGGCAGGCAGATTCTCAACCACTGCGCCACCAGGGAAGTCCTGTAATATCTTTAAATCATAAGGAGAAATCCTGGCAATGAACATGGGTGCATCACTCTCTTTATACGCATCAAGAAGAAGAACAGGGTTGGGTGGTCCGATTTATCATGGGGGAAGGGCAGCCTGCAGTGAAGGGGTGCGGTCCCTCCCTCCCTGCCAGGCAGGCTTTGATAAAGCAAAGGTGAAGGGCTCCCTCCAATGCACAGCTGCCCCTTGAAGAGAACAGCAGCCCCTGCCTCTCAGAAGCTTGCCTTTGAACATCCCCAATAGGCATTTATATTTAAACATCTTGATCTGCCTTTTTCACTTTTCATGCACGCCACTGATTTCTTTTTTAAAAAAGTAAAAAAGGCTTTTGCAAAGAAGTCTTTATAGCTCTTATTCAAAAGACCCAAGGAAGACAGACCCTCACCAACCACCAGGAGGTAAGACATCTGTGCCCCTTGTCCTCAAACACGGGTGGACTTCTCCTAACGACCTGCAGGTCCAGTAGCGACCGGCAGCCCCGCCAGGTGCACACCTGCAGGCGGCCACACACCAGCCCTCGTGTAATTTAGTAGGATGTCTTTTGTTGCAAAACCAGCCCTCCATTCCCCAGCCAGGGCTCTGCTGAAATGGAAAATAGGTCTCAGAGGTTGCTCTCTTTTGTCTCCCACCTGGAGTTATTTTTAGGGCTTGTTCAGATGGAAGAGCCTGTCTTCCTAATTTCAGTGTTTCCCTCACAAACCTGCTCGGTCCGCGCCTGATAAAGGAGCCCTGCGCTGTAAATAATTCCTCCCCTCTCTCCAGAGGTGTCTGCCGAGGGCATCGTCTGCCCTGCCAGCATCTCTGCATCCCGACGTGGGTCGTGAGCGATGGGTAGAGACACGGCCAAGCTCTGTGCTTCTCATTCAAAGCCCTGGGTGGTCCCCGGACTCCACGATGCCGCCAGTGGTTCAGCTGCCTCTGCTTCCTTAATACTTCATCGATCTTTCAGTTTGGTCCATAGACACACTGGCGGTGAGCGAGCGAACACCGTAGGGCAACTGCAGTGAGGCCAGACAGCAGGAGAGGGCAGGGCATCCCCCCAGAGCCAAGTGGATTCGATCGGTTACCCAACCCAAGTATGTATCTTTGCGTAAGTTTCGGATTCCTCTGCAGCGACTAGTTCCGAGGAATCCATAAATCTTGCTACATAGTTACGGTGCCTTTTCTTAGGCGGAACCTTGAACGCTTTAAGGAAGTTAACCACCTATTTCTGTGGCATTGGAATCACTTTGCTTTGTAAATACTTGGACTTCACAGCTCCTTAAATGCTGGCGAGGTTTTCAAGATCATCAAGCAAGGCAGGTGAGAGATAAGTTAATTGGGATTGAATACAATCAAATAAATTTTGCAGTTTCACCTTTTAAGAAGAAAATTTTCGGGGGACTTCCCTGGAGGTCCAGTGGTTAAGACTCTGCGTTTCCACTGCAGGGGACGTGGGTTCGATCCCTGGTTGGGGACCTAAGATCCCGCATGCCTCATGGCTCGGCCAAAAATTTAAAAAAAAAAAAATTCTGATTTGCAATTAATTGCAATATTGATTAAAAAACAATTTTGGAGTTTCTCCTTTTAAAAAGAGAATTCTGGGGCGTCCCTGGTGGCGCAGTGGTTGAGAATCTGCCTGCCAATGCAGGGGACACGGGTTCGAGCCCTGGTCTGGGAAGATCCCACATGCCACGGAGCAGCTGGGCCCATGAGCCACAACTACTGAGCCTGCGCGTCTGGAGCCTGTGCTCCACAACAAGAGAGGCCGCGATAGTGAGAGGCCTGCGCACCGCGATGAAGAGTGGCCCCCGCTTGCCGCAACTAGAGAAAGCCCTCGCACGAACCGAAGACCCAACACAGCCAAAAATAAATAATAAATAAATAAATAAAGTAGCTATAAAATTAAAAAAAAAAAAAAGAGAGAGAGAATTCTGATTTGCAGTTAGTTGCAATGTTGATTTAAAAAGCAACAAAACTCCTGGATTCTGTCTTCTGCATCTTTTCTCCATCTGTGGTTAAGCTTGTTTAAGACTGGGTGGTCTTGTTGAATGTGGTAGCAGTGTTGAAATTAAAATATTCCAGTTCCTTTAGCACACATGTTATTGCACCGGACGCCGTGGCAGTGAAATGAGGTGCCGTTTAAATTTATCCCGGACCACCTCTGCTGGGACCGTGCCCCTGCCTTCTCCAGGGATGGGCTACACTGCTATCTTCCCTCCCGAGAACTCTGGTATCAAATGACACCCATGCTCATCTCCATGTTGGCCAAACACAAGTGGGCTTTTGTGACGGGTCTTGGAACCAGGTACACTGAATAAATTCCGAGTTAATTGTATTTTTAAAAGTGTGGCTTTCCTGGTAGCGCAATGGTTAAGAACCCACCTGCCAATGCAGGGGACACGGGTTTGAGCCCTGGTCCGGGAAGATCCCACATGCTGCAGAGCCACTAAGCCTGTGCGCCACAACTACTGAGCCCACGTGCCACAACTACTGAAGTCCGTGCACCTAGAGCCCATGCTCCGCAACAAGAGAAGCCACCGCAGTGAGAAGCCCACACACCGCAACAAAGACCCAACGCAGCCAAAAATAAATAAATATATATATTTAAAAAAGTGAACACAGTGTTTAAGACTGTCGATATCCACATGTCCCCAAATACTCAGGTTTGATCTCAAAGAACCAATCAGCACCGTACTTACTATTGTCCTTTTGTGCGTCCTGTTCAGCTCAGTGGTGATGGTGAGTGCAGGAGCTTTACGCTGGATCCAGACGTCACCCTCCCTCCCCTCGGCCACCGTGAGATGCTCACATAACCTCAGGCAGCAGTGTTCATGGGTCTGCTGTGAATGAGGGAGTTAAGAGGAACATTTTCACTGACCAAGCCTTTGCAAGTACTTAATTTTTTTTCTTCCAGGTGCTTAAACATCTGTGAGCAGATTTCTGTTATACAGGGTGTAGTCCCCAAAACATATGTCATATAGATTTCATGGGTGATAAGATAGGACATTTTGGGGCAATTTTCACAATTTTAATCATATGTGATGCATTTGGGGGTGTACCTAATAGCATAACCTCGATCAAAAAGCTAGTATCTTTAATTCTCAGTTTTCTTTGTGAACTCAAAATAATAACATTAATTTCAGCAGACTTTGGTCGACTTTAAAGACCAAACATGAAGGGTTATTTTTTGCACCAATAGTAGGCGCTCAACACCTGCTAATTTAATGGAAATTTGACTTTTATATGCACACATCTAAAGCCCTTTAATATTATATGGAAATTCACTTTGTCATCTTAAATTATTTCTAGCTGATTTTTTTTTTTTGCCAGAAATCTTCTGTTTCTTTAGATTAACAATAAGATTTATGATGGAATTTAATTATGGCTGCTAAAAACTTAATCATTAATAGTGTTAAAGGAACCTCAGGGCACTTTTTCCTCTTAATGAACATTGACAACTATGGAGTGTCACGATGTTATAAAAATATCTCTGTCACATTAATAAACGCCACCAACCACAGAGCCATCTGGACTCTGCTCCAGAAACCTTCCCTCACAAAAATCACTTTAATGTCCCAAACCTCAAAAATGTCACGAATTTTCCCCTTATAGGGCTGAACATATGCCGTATTTCTTACCTTGTGTGTCTCTTGACAGTTCAATAAATCTAAAGTTACAAACTTTACAATTGCACACAACACATGACAAACGAATTTTATTTTCTAATGTTGCACATATTTTCTTCTCTCTCTCTTTCCTTCCTTCCTTCCTCTCTCTCTTTCCCTTTCTTCCTTCCTTCCTTCCTTCCTTCCTTCCTTCCTTCCTCTGTCTCCTTCTTTCCTTCTTCATCATCCCTCTGGTGTTTGCTTTGAGTCAGACACTTGGATTTGTACATACATGGTAAGGATTCAAAAACTTCTTCTATAGGTCAGGTTGATTTTGGAGAACTATAGAGTTTGATGAAGTTGTCATTTTCATCTGTCCAAACCTCTTCTTTGTGAACCTCTGCCCGCATATGAGAATTACCTGAGGGGATTTCACAAAATACTGAAGTCTCAGGTGCACTCTTAGAGATTTTTTGAGTTAATATTCTGGGTTGGGGCTTTCTCAAATACATGTGAGTATTTGAAACCCCTCTTTCTTATTTAATAATAATATGAATAAGTGGGAAAGATTGAGGACTTTGCCAAATCAGCAAAAAGTAGTCACCCATTCCTCACTTCACCACACTCAGTAGGAAGAAGAAAGATTTGGAAAGTGTTCCTGTAAATCACACTCTTAAGTAAAATCTACCTCTTAGGGCTTTGGACCTTCTGGCCTCTGTGAGAAAAATGATGTCTTGGGTTCCCATCTTCCTGATAGAAATATAGTGCTTTGCATGTGGTTCCACTTTAACGTTCACCATGAATTTGTGGCATTGGCCAAGTTTTTCTTTCCACTCTACATCCGAAGAAATCAAAGCTCTAAGACATTTTGTCACTTCTCAAAGGTTGCACAAGACAGGATGGGTGGCCCTGACATCAAACTCAGACTCTCTGGTTTTTAAAGGGAACCTCAATTCCATCACATCGTACTGCCATACATGCTGAATTCTATCATACTAGCATCTCAAAACAAAACGGTTAAATGACAGGAGACACCAACACAAAAAATGGAAAAGAAGGACGCTTTCGTGGTACCAACTACTTTGTGCATTAGCGTATGTTTCTGGTTGGGCGTTTTAGGCCAGAGGCAGTTCCACACACGTGCAAGTATCCTAACTATGCGTGGATATTGCGTGAGAATTCAGCTGAAAGTGCTGGAAAAGTCAGCAAAGGATGGTGCAAGACGTATATGTTGTCAATAGAGCACACTTGCAATGACGGAAGGGTTTCCTGTTTACCGTACAGATTATAGGTGAATAGTATCTCTCTATAATTATCAATAATAGTATTTATGAAAACATCAGGGACTACTTTTACTACCATTACAATAGCAATGTTATTTTTTTATAATTAATTTTTATTGGAGTATAGTTGCTTTACGCCGTTGTGTTAGTTTCTGCTGTACAGCAAAGTGAGTCGGCTATACATATACATATGTCCCCTCTTTTATGGATTTCCTTCCCATTTAGGTCACCACAGAGCATTGAGTAGAGTTCCCTGTGATATACAACAGGTTCTCATTAGTTATCTGTTTTATACCTGGTATTAATAGTGTATATATGTCAATCACAATCTCCCAATTCATCCCACCCAGCAATGTTATTTCCTGAGGGTCTCCACTAGATGCCTCAGCTACCAGAGACCCCCATTTCATGCAGCCCGCGATGCCTTTGCTCTCTGAGATTTTAAATAAGTGAATTCAATTGATCTCAAATAACTATTCCTTGTAACATCTCAGGGATTCTGTGGTCATGTGTGTGACAGTTTTCTTTTTTGCGTCTGGCTCTGATTTACTGACTGCATGGGATTCTTAGTGTCTAGTCTTTATCTCATGTCTTGCTCAAATTGTGCCTTTTTCAACAATTCACATGTCTTTCCTTTCCATAAATATTGTAGACGCAAGGCTGCTGAATAGTCAATGTTAATACCCCTGTTGTGAGGCATTGACTATTCAACATCCGTGAGCATGAAGTTACATTCTGCACTTCAGCTAAACCCCTTTTCTGCTGCTTTCCCGACCAAGGCAAGGTACCCCCTAAAAATATCCACAAAGACTCTCCTTCTTCCTTACAAGAAGCTCTCCTGTCCTGGAGGAGCAGAGCCTCTGGGCTCAGTTGACGTGTATGATAGCATTTGTCCTCTCCTTTCTGCTCATGTAGGTTATTTATTCCTCATCAACCCTGCTGGAAAGACCTAATTCTTTCCATTTTACAGATGGAGAATGTAAATCTGTTCCATAAAGGACTGAACTGTCCAAGGTCACACAAGCCATTGCACAGCTGGGATATGAACACACAACTCCCCACCTCCACCCTCTCCCTCTCTCCCCTGAACTCACTCAACCTTTCAGGCAAAGGAGACTATAAGTTACAACTCTCAGCACTTGCTTGGGAACGTGTGTGGTCTTGGGTGTTCATCGGTGATTTGCATTCAACTGTGTTAGGCTCTAAAGGTTCTGTTCTTTGTACAAAGCTACATCTTCTTCCCTGTGATAAAATAGAGTGCCCACGTAGGGTGCACACACACACACGCTGACACACACACACACATTTAAATGGAGATAGTGTAGGTGCTGCTTACATGATATGGGAGAGCATGCTGGCGTGAGGGGTTCACATTCATATTTCTGTCTGGAAGTCAGGAGTGGGTATGATCTTTTTGGTCTCTTCTGTGATTAGAGCTTCATCTGCTACCATGATGCCATTTACCATCTCCACGTTGGTGATGACTCCTGAGGTGACATCCCCAAGAGCTCTCTCCCCTAAGCCCATGATGACAAATTCAGCAACCCACCTGAACCATCACTTAGCTCTGTCACCTTAAACACCCTCTGTCTAAAGCTGGCTTCAAGATGACATATATACACTACCAAACGTAAAATAGATAGCTAGTGGGAAGCAGCCGCATAGCACAGGGAGATCAGCTCGGTGCTTTGTGACCACCTAGAGGGGTGGGATAGGGAGGGTGGGAGGGAGACGCAAGAGGGAGGGGATATGGGGATATATGTATATGTATAGCTGATTTACTTTGTTATACAGCAGAAACTAACACACCATTGTAAAGCAATTATACTCCAATAAAGATATTAAAAAATAAAAAATAAATGGTCCTGAAGAACCTAGGGACAGGACAGGAATAAAGATGCAGACGTAGAGAATGGACTTGAGGACACAGGGAGGGGGAAGGGGAAGCTGGGACAAAGTGAGAGAGTGGCATGGACATATATACACTACCAAATGTAAAGTAGATAGCTAGTGGGAAGCAGCTGCATAGCACAGGGAGATCAGCTCGGTGCTCTGTGACCACCTAGCGGGGGGGATAGGGAGGGTGGGAGGGAGACGCAAGAGGGAGGGGATATGGGGATATATGTATATGTGTAGCTGATTCACTTTGTTACAAAGCAGAAACTAACACACCATTGTAAAGCAATTATACTCCAATAAAGATGTAAAAAAAAATAATAAAGCTGGTTTCATCATCTCCAAGTCCAATCCTGCCAGGGTTCCCTAGTGAATACCAAGTCACCAACCTACCCTCAAGCCAACAGTTGGCTGTAACCAGAGAATTTGGCTCCCCAGACCCCTAATCTCTCCCCAGCGCCTGTTAGTGATATCCCTGTAATCACTTCCCAGTCTATCCATATGATTTTCCCTCATCATTTTCATGACCTTTTTGTTCTTCGACTTTTCTTTAAGAAGCTTCTAACTGATATCTCTGCCTCTCTGCTCCTCTTCAACTATTTCTCCATCCTACAGGCAGAATAAACGTGCCCAAAGTGCAGCCTCTACATATCATTTGCTGATTAAAACTCTTTTTCTTTATTCTATTTTTTTAATTTTTAAAAATTATTATTTTACACTGGGGTATAGTTGATTTACAATGTTGTGCTAGTTTCAGGTGTACAGCAAAGTGATTCAGATATACATATATATATATATATATATACACACACACACACATACACACACATCCACATATACATATATACTCAAGATTCTTTTCCATTATAGTTTACTACAAGGTATTGAGTGTAGGTCCCTGTGCTATACAGTAAATCCTTGTTGCTTATCTCTTTTATATTTAGTAGTATGTATATGTTAATTCCAAGCTCTTAATTTATCCCTCCACCCCCTTTCCCCTTTGGTAACCATAGGTTTGTTTTCTATGTCTGTGAGTCTACTTCTGTTTTATAAATAAGTTCATTTGTATCATTTTTTAAGATTCCACATATGTGATATCATATAATATTTGTCTTTCTCTGTCTGACTTACTTCACTTAGTATGATCATCTCCTGGTCCATCCATGTAGCTGCAAATGGCATTATTTCATTCTTTTTTATGGCTGAGTAGTAGTCCATTGTATATACGTACCACATCTTCTTTATCCATTCAACTGGCTTTCTGACTAAAACTCTCTAATGGTATCCCAGGACCCTCCGGATTAAGTCCAAATTCCTTAGCCCAGTTTCCAAAATAGAGAGATAACTTATAACAGCTCCAAGGGCAGATGAGGGTTGGGTATAAATAGAGAAAATCTCCAGGGTAGGAAGGGGGCTTTGGAAAAGAAGAGTAGAGATTATTCCCTGATCAAAGTAGATGAAGATATCCCTGATTGAAGCCTGTGGTGACAGGAATTGAGGGAGTGTAATGAAAATAGAAAAACTGGCTACGGTGACAGCTGAGATTTTGTCCTCTTGTTCTACAAGGGCTATGGCTGTTCCACTTGTGACCTGAACACGTGGAGAGTGGGGGAAGTCCATGTCCAGCTAAGCCTTTGCCAGACGTACTGTAATGTTGAGATGTAAAGTGGTCCATGAGATTCCTAAACTATTTAAGGGGGACAAAGAGGGTCTGTACCACCCCTCCACCCACTCTCTCCACCCTCAGTGAGGGGAAGAAAGTTGAAAAGATGTGGTACAGAAAACGAGGGGAAAGAGCCTGTCTGCTTCACTTGGCAATGCCCAATGCAATGCAGATATATATCATTTTTCAGTTAATTACACTCCACTGTCAAGGGAGCTTTGCAGATGTGTAAAAAGTATCCTGTCTAGTTTAGAGTAATAGATATTCCCACATGGGCATCCCATGAAAAAATGTGAGCATCGGATATTCAAAGTTAAAGAAGTCTCTGCGATTTCATTTAAACAAACAAATGGGGAAAAGCAATTTGCAACCTGGTAGACAAAATGAAATAATATGCTGTTTCCCCTTTCTTAAATAGAATTTACTGCAGTTTAGCCCAATAGTTGATGCAATGAATCGTCTCTTTACAGAAATAGCCCAGCTAATCAATGCAAGGGAATGAGGCAAATAGAAATTCCCTATTTTCTTTTTTTTTTTTTAAATATTTATTTATCTGTTTGGTTGCACCGGGTCTTAGTTGTGACAGGCAGGTTCCTTAGTTGTGGCCCGCAGGCTCCTTAGTTGTGGCATGAGAACTCTTAGTTGCGGCATGCATGTGGGATCTAGTTCCCTGGCCAGGGATCGAACCTGGGCCCCCTGCATTGGGAGCGTGGAGTCTTAACCACTGTGCCACCAGGGAAGTCCCGAAACTCCCTATTTTCTAATCTCTGAATGATGACTACCAAGGATGCTTCCTATCAAAAAAGAAAAAAAATGCACACAATTTGCACCTCCTGATGGAGATCATCTTGCTGAAACGATCAAACGCTCATCGGATCAAACCTCTAAACCAACGACTGGTTCGCGAGAAAACAAAAGACCGTGGGAAATTCTAAGGGCGTCATAAATACACAGTCAGACTGTGGGAAATTATATGAGGGAAAAAGACCCTCTTTCCTCAACAAACACACTGTAAGAGGGAAAGAGAGAGATGGTGTGGGAGAATGTTATTATGAGAGAAAAGGGAGATGCCAGCCTAGTACCATGTGTGGAGCAGAGCTGGATCCTGTTTCAAAATAACAAACTATTAATAATCGTGACAATAATAAAAATGTATGAGACAATGTAGGAAATTAAACACTGATTAGGTGTTTGTGGTCTTAAGTATGATGGGCAACATTTTACGTGTGCCAGAGAAATTGTGGATTTATTTTTTAAATGGCTCCTATATATTAGAGAGAATTCCACAATACCTACATATGAGTAATGGATGTTATTTTTTTTATCACACCTGATATTTGCTTTAAAATAATCTGAAGGGAGAAAGAAGAAATGAGGAGTACGATGATGAATTTAGTTTAGCCATGAGTTGAAAATTATTAAAGTTGGGTGATTGGTAGATAAGAATTCACTCCATAAACCTTTCCATTTTTTGATTATTTTCTACATATATAAAGATGTGTACATTTTATATTTATATATTTATTTATATGACATATTTAAATTTTATATTAAAATTATATATAATATGTATAATGTATCTAATTTTATATGTGCATTTCCATTATGGTTTATTACAAGATATTGAATATAATTCCCTGTGCTGTAAAGTAGGACCTTGTTGTTTATCCATTCTATATATACTAGTTTGTATCAGATTGTCATATATATATACAGATATAATTATATGTAAAATTTATACATATTTATATATAAATAATATATATCGTATATAATATAAGTTATATCTGAAAGATGTGACTCAAGTGCATGCAACTGGAAACAAAATGCTTCCCTCCACACAGAGGGATTATTTTGTAGAAGTCTTGAAACTTTACACTTAATGGAATAAAATTAAAAATATGTATTCAAGCACCTTCTACGAAAAAAAAAAAAATACGCCACTGTTAAGAATATATGCGTGGAGAACTAAACATTGAAACTCCATTTCAGTCCTTGAAGTTTAACTCTGGAAAACAGAACTCTGTGGAGAAACGTACGTTGGTCAGCTGTTTTATACGGAAGAGACTGAAGGAGGGGAGAATTCCTAAGACGGGATGAACCAACCCTGTGGCCACCTTGGTCTCCCTTCCAGTCCCCAGAACCGGGAGAGGATAGATTCCGGGCGTCTGACCCCCTCGGCTTGTGGTACTTTGTGAGACATTCTAGCAAACCAATAGCGACTGGATTCCACCTTGGTGAAGAGAACCCCTCAGCCTGGGTTTAAGATGGCTTTGACTCCAGCGTGATAACCACGAAAGATGACACACAAGTAGGTCCACGTTGGATCCAAGAGCTTGGGCACACCGGCCTGAGACCTTCCTAGTTGCTCTGTGCACCTCAATCCCATGGTCTGTGCATCTCCCCGGCAGTGAGGAACCAGGAGGCCGGGGAAGCTGAGAGAGATGTGACAGCTGGTTCATGGGCAAGGAGGTGGCAGTGGGGACGTGGCAGCCCCCAAGGGCCCAGCCTGTGACCGCATGGCGAGCTCAGGTAGCATCATTTACATGCTGCCACGTTATTCCAGGCCATGGTCCGCCCACAGCAGACACCCTGTTCTCCACAGGGTCCCATCCCATTCACAGGTATCGTGCAGCCCAGCTGGGCCCACCAGAGATGGTAGGGTTCAAGATGGACGCACAACCAAAGTCTTAAAGGGGTGACACACGAACCCAGACAGCAAGGCCAGAACCCGTGGGCAGGGAAGGGGAAGTGGTCCCGCTTCCAGAACTGGGGTCTGAGATGAAGACTGAGTCTCTGGGCTCAGGCAACAGCTGGATTAGAAGAAACCCCCAGTACAGCCGGCGAGCAGCGATTTTAACGTATCGGAAGGTTGAAAGAGTCCAAACCTTTAAGAAAAATGATGTAAGATATTAAAGGAGATTAACTTAATAATGCTTTGGGTTTGAGTGGGAAAACGATCTCTTTCGGTCCACAAAACGGCATGTACAATGCAGTCCACACACAGGCATCATTTTATAGTTCTCTCTCATGATGAAACAAAGAGTAGTTTGTGTTTTTTTAATATTTTATTTTATTTTATTTTTTTAATTTTCTGGCCGAGCCGTGCGGCATGCAGGATCTTAGTTCCCCGACCAGGGATGGAACCCTCGCCCCCTGCAGTGGAAGCGTGGGGTGTTAACCACTGGACCTCCAGGGAAGTCCAAAAAATAGTATTTTGTGTGCTCTGTTCTTTAATCTTCCATTTTTCTTATACACATGCTTGGAGGTTTGTTTGCTTACTTTCAAGAGAATTGAGAACTTGGAAAATGAAAAGACCCAACCCTTTTGCCACAAATCATTTTAAATGACTGAGGATGTGTCTGATAATTTAAATAATGTTATAAACAGCATTTATCTTTAAAAGAAAAGTTATTTAATTCAGGCTATTACTGTATTACCATTATTACTGTGAGGTAGAGATTTTTCTTTTCACTCTTGCCTTCAATACTCCTGTTTGTTAAGCAACTAAAAATTCTAGGACGTGAAATAATCCACAAGCAATATTGCCTTATATTCCAGTTTTTTTAAGAATTAATTTTACTTATTAATTCCACAAAGAAATATCCACTGATGATCGCAAGGTCCAAATACACTCTGTATACTGTAACCTAACTATCTACTGTTTTCTTTTAATCTGATGATTAAGCAAAATGCTACCTAGCTAACTTTCAATATTTACATCTATTTTTTTTCTGTGCTGTAAACTGCGGTGGTAACAAGTAGACAGACTGGATTCCTATTTTGAGGCATTCTCGACTTTTCACTGTGTGTGTTTTGTCTGACAGACCTGTATCTTGCAGTTTTAAACAGCCGATGGTTTCTCCCTGTCCACTGTAGGCTGCAGGGATCAACCTTTGCCAGTTGGTAAGCTCGAGTGGGGAGGCCCAGCTCTTCCAAATTTCTGGAATTGAAGACTCTTTAGAGGTATCTCATTTTAAAAGTCTGCCTTGCAGGGCAGGGACATCTGTAGAGTCCCCACTGAACTGAGCTGGCATTTCCTGAGAATGTTGAAAACTTCACACCAAAAGAGGAGGGAACTGTGGGCAAGAATTTACTGTAAGTTTTTAATATCCCCAGCGCAGAGGAGCTGGCAGGAAAGACGCTCACAGCTGCAAGCGGGGTGTGACAGATGCAAATCCATCACCATGAGTACACCCACCTTCAGAACCCTGCCTTTGGTCACTCACTCTTCTCGTGAACCTTTACAGTGTAACTGAAGGCGGGGTCCGGCTGCTTCTGCTCAAAAGCCAATAAAGAGGCCAGGGGCTTCCCTGGTGGCGCAGTGGTTAAGAATCCGCCTGCCAATGCAGGGGACACGGGTTCGAGCCCTGGCCCAGGAAGATCCCACATGCCGCGGAGCAACTAAGCCCGTGCGCCACAACTACTGGGCCTGCGCTCTAGAGCCCACGAGCCACAGCTACTGAGCCCGCGTGCCACAACTACTGAAGCCTGCGTGCCTAGAGCCCGTGCTCCCAACAAGAGAAGCCACCGCAGTGAGAAGCCAGCGCACCGCAACGAAGAGTAGCCCCTGCTCGCCGTAACCAGAGAAAGCCCGTGCACAGCAACGAAGACCCAACGCAGCCAAAAATAAAAATAAATAATAAAATAAATTTATTTAAAAAAATAAAATAAAAATAAAGAGGCCAGATTGGTGGACAGGAAAGTTTGCTTTAGTTTGGATGCCGGCAACCGGGTTGGGGGGACTCCTGTCCAAAGGCCAACTCCCACCGTCCACTGACAATCAGGGGGCAAGAGCTTTTATAGACGGACAGAGTGGGTTCCAGGCAGAAACAGCGCTGTCAGCTCTGACGGTCATCTTGAAATTGGTCCTGTGGTGGTCTGATCCGCGTCATCTTGATTGTTTTAAGTACAGTTCGTCTTCAGTTCCAAGGTTGGTTTGTTCCCATTTCTTTGAGGCCGATTATGGTCGTCATGTAGTTCACTTCTTGGCGGGGTTTCAGTATCTATAAGGCAGCTCACAGGATGTGGCTCAGAAGATGATCTATAGCCCTTGAGGAGGAACTAAAGGTCCTTGACTTTGCTTAATGACTAAACTGTTATTATTTGGTCTCCTTTGAGTGTTTTCCTTCGCTTCTGCATTTTCTCACTTCTCAGATTAAACTTATTCTTCGGCTAAACTTTTTCCACAGACAAAAGGCAGGCTGGGGACATGGTGGGAAGGACGATAGGGTCCTGCTCCATTTCAACATCACAGGAGAGTATGAGGGGAAACAGCTTAGGCAAGAACCAGGATACAGACAAACGCACAGAATGAGTAGTTTGCAAAGGTCAGGGCATCAAACGCCTTATCTCCTCTTGTTTACTGACAATTTGCCAACTGTACCTGATTGGAGAGCATCCCCCCAAATTCATTTCCACACACAACCTATGAATGTGGCTTTGTTAGGAAATAGGATCATTGCAGAGGTACCCGTGTTAAGAGGAGGTCATCCTGCCTGACAGGAGCCCTAATCCAATGGCTGGTGTCCTTACAAGAAGGGGACACTGGACACAGACACACACAGAGGAATCAACCCTGCCCTCACCTTGACTTCAGACTTCTGGTCTCCAGAACTGTGACAGGTTACATTTCAGTTGTTGTAAGCTGCCCAGTTTGGGGTAATTTGTTACCGCAGCCCTGGGAGACGAATACACCAACCATATCAAAAGGCTCTCAACTTGTCTTACATCTTCCATCATGGAGTCACTCCAGGTCTCCCCTCCTCACTCGCCTAATTACACCCAGGTCACCACACTCGCTTTCTACCTGTTCCCTGCTTCATCTTCCAGTATTTAACTCAGCCCCATGCCTTGCACCACAGCTACGTTTCCTGAAGCATTATATTGTGACCCTTCCATGTTATTAAATCTCTAATGGCCCCTCCACATTCTTCCCTGAAAAGTCAGTATCTGATCACTTGTGCGTCAAGTCCATTTTAGTGCCCTCCCCTTGATATCTTTGGGTCTTGGAAACTTTGAATTTTTTTTTCACTTCTTGGCATTTCCTATGGCAAAATCTAATTTTTACAATGCTAAAACCCTGATGCATGCAAATAAAGAACACATGTGAATATGTTTCCTGGATTCCTAAAATAATGGAAGAATATTTTAAATGGTAAAGCCAGTTCCAAGAGCATTTAAGGGACACGTGTTTGTATGGTCCATCAGGAAAAGCATTTTAAAAAAGAAGGTTAGCGGGAATTCCTTGGCAGTCCAGTGGTTAGGACTCTGCACTTTCACTGCCGAAGCTGTGTCGTGCAGCAAAAAAAAAAAAAAAAAAAAAGGTTAGAAAAAAATTACTAGTTTAGATACAAAACCTATAAACTTTAAGGTTTGTTTTCTATAGGACAGAAATCTACAAATTAACATGCAGCTTCACAGTATCTGGGATGTAATCAGATACCAAATAACCACATCAAAGAGAGAAACATTCTGCTAAAGACTTTAAAAAAATAATCCTTGAGTGGGCTTCTTCATTTCTTTTTCTTTTTTTCTTTTAATATTCTTTTCCATTATGGTTTTGCATAGGATATTGAATATAGCTCCCTTTGCTATACAGTAGGACCTTGTTGTTTATCCATTCTCTGTATGGTAGTTTGCATCTGCTAACCCCAGACTCCCACTGCATCCCTTCCCCAATCTCCTCCCCCTTGGCATTGTTTTGTTTTCTTCATGGAGAAAAAGTCTCATGAACACAAAAATTTCTAGGGCCCATGGTGCTGTTTAATTTTATGTGTCAACTTGACTGGGTGACAGAGTGCCTGGATATTTGACCAAAGAGGAGTCTGGGCGTGTCTGTAAGGGAGTGTCTGAATGAGAGTAGCATTTGGATTGGTAGAATGAGTGAAGCAGAGTGCCCTCCCCCAGTGTGGGTGGGCCTCATCTAATCAGATGAAGACCTCAATGACCAAAAATGTTGAGTAATAGGGAACTCCTCTTGCCTGACTGGTTGAGCTGGGACATCAGCCTTTTCCTGCTCTCACCATCCAACTGAAACATCCACTCTTCTTGGCTCTTGAGCCTTCAGACTGGAACTTATACCGTTAGCCGTCCTGGGTCTCCAGTTTGCCCGCTGCAGCCTCTGTTATCCGTGAGGATTTGCAGTCTCCATGATCACCTGAGCCAATTTCTTGTAATAAATCTATATTTTATGTCATACCTATTCCTACACCTACACCTACATCGACACCTACATCTGTTGTATCATCTGTATTTATATCCACATGTCCTACTTTTATGGTCCTGCTTTTATGGAGAACTCTGAATAACACATCTGTGGCCTTGTTTGTGGTCACTATTTTAATCAGCCGAAGAGGCTTCCCTGAAAACAATACTTCTCCAAATATCTTGCTTTGGTGCCCCAAGGCTCATCCTTTCCCAGTAGAAATCTTACCAAATGTGTTGTGCTTTTTACGTGTTGCAGGTTAAGATAGTGGAGGAGTTGGCCAGTGGCGATATGCATGTGTTTTAGAGACGCATGTCATACAATATGCACATTGTAAGCATAAAACTCCTGGTTGTTGAGTTTCAGAGAATCAGAAATGGATTAGGAAATAAACTTGCAAATAAAGAAGACCATGTTATCTGAGATACCAGGTCATGTTAGCCAAGATTCAGTCTACTGTCATTCATGGTTATTCATGAGTACTTGTATCGTATAAATGTGTATTAGTCAAGATATTTGTATTATTCAAGAGTCTCCAGAGAAGCAGAGCCAATAGGAAGTATATATTTACTTTAAGGAATCGGTTTCTGGGATCGTGGGAGCGCTCAACTACAACACCTGTGAGCAAGGCTGCAGGTAAGCTTGCAGGATAGCAATCCAGCTAAGGTAGAGTTGCTTTTTCTTTGGAAAACCTCAGTCTTTGCTCTTCAGGCCTTCAACTGAGGGCATGAAACCCATCCACATTATGAAGGATAATCTGCTCTACTCAAGTCTACCAACCCCATTTAAAAAAGTATCTTCACAGGAACATGTAGATGGGTGGTTGACCAAACAGTTGGGCACCATAGTCTAACCACATTGACACATAAAACTGACCATCACAAGATGTCATGCTGTTATAAAATCTTTAAGACTTGTCCCAATTAGAATTCAAATGTGTGCCTTCTCGTTTTCATTGATGGAATTATAAACACTTAACGTTGTTCTCATAAAAATCCATTATATCTTCATAGTCTGAGATGTATTTTTGTATACATTGTAGTTTATCACTTTATGGCAATGGTTAGTGCAAATAAGCATACAGGCAAAGACAAAGTAATATCACCAACATAGAAGAAATTGCATCACGCTGTCTCAAAAAGGGGAACATTCTGGATACAGAGTTTGGGCTTCACAATTCCCTTCTGAAAATCACGGATTCAAGAAACCCAAACCCTTTCTCATGAAGATGGATGTCCATTGTTACTGTTACTACAACTAGGATATTGTGTTTATAAGAGTTACACTGTTCACATCTCCTTGAAGATAAGGAGGAGATTACTGCTTGCGTTGTAACACTGGGCCAACTCCCTTAAATTTGAGAACGTGTATGTCCAGAAGCACTGAAGACCAAGCTTGAACTTTTCATGCCTCCGTCCCCCAGTAGATGAGCCCACACGTGAATGCACAAAGGGGCCAGGGTATACACATTTCAAGGCAGGAATGGACTTCAGGACACGCTGAACGCCAGCCCCCCATTTTAGAGAGGATGGGGTGGAAGCCACAGAGAGCTGACGCACAAACGTGCCAGATAATTGATGCAGGTTCTGACTCACAGAGAAGGGTCCCGACCATCCAGTAAGGAGAGCTTTCATTTGCAGGCACTCCGTGCGTTGAGATGTTCCCATTGCCACTCTGTAGGGTCACCCATCATCCTCCCAGAGGGAGCAACTAATATGTGCCTCTAATAGGTCCATAAAATGCTTATTTCTAACTTTGCTTTGGGAAATAAGATCAGAAGCAGTGGTTTCTTATGCAGCCAAATATGTATGTATGTGTGTGTGTGTATGCATGTATGTATGTGTCTGTCACCTAGCTATCATCTACCTATCTATCTATCTATCATCTATCTATCTACGTATTCCATCTGTCTAGCTAGCTAGGTAGCTATCAGTCATCCATCTACCTATCGTATCTATCATCTATCTATCTACCTATCGTATCTATCTACCTATCATATCTATCTATCTATCATCTATCTATCTACCTATTCTGTCTGTCTATCTAGCTAGCTATCAATCATCCATCTACCTATCGTATCTATCATCTATCTACCTATCGTATCTATCTACGTATCATATCTATCTACGTATCTATCTATCATCTATCTGTCTATCTACCTGTCTACTTATCATATCTATCTCTATCTACGTGCATATCGTATCTATCTGTCTATCATCTATCTGTTATCGATCACCTTTCTCTCTCTCCATCCATCCATCCACCTATGCACTCATTCATCTATCTACCTATCCATGTTTCTATCTATCTACCTATCTATCATCTATCTACCTATCATATCTATCTATCATCTATCTATTATCTATCTACCTACCTATTCTATCTATCTAGCTAGCTAGCTATCAGTCATCTATCTACCTATCATATCTATCTATCCATCTATCTACTTATCATATCTATCTCTATGTACATATCGTATCTGTCTGTCTATCATCTATCTGTTATCTATCATCTTTCTCTCCATCCATCCATCCACCTCTCCACTCATTCATCTACCTACCTATCCATGTGTCTGTCTACCCATCTATTTACCCATGTATCTATCGTCTTTTTGCCCTCAGTGCGATAGGCTATATTACACCGAGTCAATCACAGGGAGCATCTCACAGCTCCAGAAATCCACATCTCCAGCAGCAGCAACAGCATGAAGGTTGAATGTCTTCTTTTGTTACTAAATGCACTCAAATATACATCACCTTGACAAAGTTTCAGGGCCACCTTTTTGATTTATGCATTAAAAAATACTACCTCTTTAAACTGGAAAACGTTGGAATAAATACGTAGGAGGCATCCTGTGAATGAGTCCTATGTTGCCTGGGGTCTTGGTAGAATTGTAAGGCGTGCCAGGAACCCAGCCGTCTGCCCATCGCTGGGTGCGTTCTGAGGTGAAGGGAGGGCTGAGGGGCTCCTTCTGCAGCGTCCTTATTGCTTAGCTTGTGTCCTGGTCAGGAGCCCCTAGAGCAGCTGCTTAGGCAGCGTCTACCTGCTCCCTGTCCAACTGGAGAAATGCAGTGGCTTTATCACCTGCAGACATCTCTCTGAACTTACCCAGAGAGGAGCCTGCAGTTTTCTTCCATGTGAGGCCACTAAGTGCTCTTCTCCTGAACTCATGGAAAGCATCCCACTGTACCTGCTGTAGTCAGCACGCAGGACCTGCTGTCCGACCCTCTAACAGACGCACCTCCTACACCCTAGGTTACGTCAAAGGGCTGATGGCAAGCTTTCATCGAGGGACGCATGCTTGAAAAATACAAAGACCAACTGATGTGTTAAAGAGGCGTGAGGAGTGCAGAGAGAAGGGCATCTCCAGGTTACAGCGTCATCTGTGGACATGCCCAGGGACCAGAGAGACAAAACCAGCTCTGCAAACAGCGCAGAGCCAGCTCCAGACCCACTGACAATGCAGCGGAAAAGCTGACCAGGAAAGCACCCAGTGACCATTCGAACTGATCCTTACCTTGAACTTTTGCCTTGGTGATCTTGTGTAACAGGAAGGCTGGAAGACGTAAAAGCAAGAGACACATCAGAATCCAACTCGAAGTGTTGTGCATGATTCTGTATCGGTTGATACATTTAATCGTGTATCAGCAAATACAGCAGATACAGCTTTGATAGTCTGCTTCTCAAACATGTACCCATAAGTACTTTTTTTATTCAGTGAATTACGGCAAGATAGAAGTAGATGTTTCAGAAACTGTGAAGCAGCGTTTTTACTTAATTCTGTCAGAATAACTTGCAACTTTATTTAAGCAAACAGATGGGTCCATCGTTCATACCATCAGCTGCTAGGAACGTTGATGGATTTTTAATCTGTACCTATTACACAGTGTTCTTTGGATGGGATATTTTGGTTACTTGACATTCTGTGTGCATCATGATGACTGGGGCTTTGCAGAGGAATGTGCTCTTTAAAAAATCTAAATATCCCCATCCATCTATTTTTCTCTGTTATGGACTAAATTATGTTCCTCCAAAATTCATACGTGGAAGCCCTAACTCCCAATGTGTCTATATTTGGAGATGGGGTCTTTTAAAGAGAAGATTAGGTAAAATGAAGTCACTGGGGTGGGTCCTGATCCCATAGGAATGGTGTCCTTATAAGAAGAGGAGATCAGGACACAGACACGCTTAGAGGGATGACCCTGTGAGGACACAGGGAGGAGATGGCCGTCTCCACGGCAAGGAGAGAGGCCTCAGGAGGCACCAGCCCTCCTGACACCTTGAGCTCAGATTCCAGCTCCAGGACTGGGAGACATACATGTCTGTGGTTTAAGCTTCCCACTGCACGGTCCTTTGTTATGGCAGCTCTAGCAGATGAATACTCACCATTCCTGGCTCGTCCACTATCCTAAAGGCAGCATGCACCTAACTTACCACCCATTTCCTTACACAAGTCTTCCTTACGCGTGTATCTCTAGATGACGTTTAGCAGTGGCACTCAAATTGTGGTCCCCAGACGGAGCCACTCTGCAAAATGACCCTTCTGTTCTCGTAAGATAAGGAACCCTGCCCCCCCCCTCCCCAGAGATGTAAAAGCACTACACTTTTTCTTTTCATAGCTGGGTTTTTCTTAGTGATGAAAGCAGTGCATTAACTTAAGCCACCGGCCATGAGAATTCATTTATCAGCTCTTATAAGTCGTCCTGGTATACAGCTGTGTGTGTTTATTATACTGTATTGATTTCCTGGGTGGATAGGAATGCAACCTCTTCCCAGCCATGTGTGAACTTCTGGACGCTCCCATTCTTCTGCTCTCTGGTGGTTAATTTTACCCGGTCACACACAAATCACGACTCGGCCAGAGTTTTAAGGAGATCCTTTCTCACCTCTGGAGAACTTTATTTGCAGACTTCTCGTCTGGTGGCAACTACAAGGGAAAGTGTCTCTTGCCATAAAAGTAGAACAAACAGATGGAAGATAAGAGACAGCTGTTCTCAGATATTGGGTCCCTGGGAGACAGGGGACAGAGGAGACGGTCCTTACAAGGGCCCCTGTGAACTGCCCGGAGGGCAGTCCCGAAGCCTGCCCGGTCTCCTCGTGACACGTGGAGACAGAGGGGGTGTCTAGGGAGGGGTCAGCAGGTGGGACTCCTGGGGCGGAGCACTTCACAAGCGAACCAACCAAGAAATGCCGGAGACATGGAATTAATAGACAAGGACATTAAAACAACAATGACACAGCTGATAAGGATGTCAGGAAAGAAAAGGAGAACATGTATGTGATGAAGACATAAGTAAAGTCCCTGGGAAAGGTCCCCAAGGAAGTTTCAGAGACGCAAAAAACGTAGTGTCTGGTGGTCTCCCTCTTGGCCACAGAGCTGTCGTGCCGCCGCGCTCTGTGTCACCCCCGGCGGTGGCCCCGGCCACGTTCTCTCTGTCCTTTCGCCTCTGCTTCCATGTCACTGCCCGTGGGAAGCATCCCTGGGTCCCTTGGATGCAGCTGTGCACGCCTTCTCCTGGCCCCTGTTTCACAACTCCCTGAAATGCAGCGTGGCTCTCTCTGCCTTTGGGCTTGTGCTTTGCTGCAAACGGCTGAGGATGGTGGTCACGTCCTTCATCCAGAGAGGGCTGTCTATCCACCCGTCACCCGCCCAGAGGGCTTGTTGGGAAGCCGGGGCCAGTGTGTGCATCTGCTAATTAAATCATTCGTGGAGGATTCCGGCAGCTATCGAGCTGAAGTATCAGAAAACTCTGTACATATATACACGCATATCAAAATGTGCATATGTAAACAGATGCTCATGTATATAGACTTATATAAATATATATGCATATGTACATATATAAGTGTATATACACTGATGCATATGCTTATTTATATATGTACATGTTATGTGTGGATATATATACATATAGGCTACTTTAGGGAAAATATTTCTATATTTTTTGGGGGGGTTTGTAACAGCAGGAATTTATTTTATCTCACAGTTCTTTTTTAAAATTTTTTATTGGAGTACAGTTGCTTTACAGTGTTGTGTTCTGTATTATTTTAAACATAATTATTGTATTTTCCATGGAAAATAGAAGCATCAAAATATAAGTAATGTGTACATATAAAACAGGCATATGTGTATAGATGTATTTTTTTTCTTTTTTGGGCTGTACCGTGCAGCTCGTGGGATCTTAGTTCCCTGACCAGGGATCGAATCTGGGCCCTCGGAAGTGAGAGCACGGAGTCCTAACCACTGGACTTACAGGGACATCCCTGTCTAGATATTTATATACTTACACATATTTACATGTAAATATCTGTACACATGTGCCTATGTTTTATATATACACATTTATGTTTATATAAATATGTATGCATATAGGGCTTCCCTGGTGGCACAGTGGTTGAGAGTCTGCCTGCCAATGCAGGGGACACGGGTTCGAGCCCTGGTCTGGGAAGATCCCACATGCCACGGAGCAACTGGGCCCGTGAGCCACAATTACTGAGCCTGCGCGTCTGGAGCCTGTGCTCCGCAACAAGAGAGGCCGCGATGGTGAGAGGCCCGCGCACCGCGATGAAGAGTGGTCCCCACTTGCCGCAACTAGAGAAAGCCCTCACACAGAAACGAAGACTCAACACAGTCATAAATAAATAAATAAAAGAACGTGAATTTCTAAAAAAAAAAAAAAAAAATGTATGCATATATAAATATCTATACACATATGCCTGTGCTTTTTTATATACACATTATACGTTTATATATTTATATACACACGTGCATTTCGATACGCTTCGATTTCCCACTGAAAATCCAACAACTATGTTTAAAATGAAACAGGAATATTTTTTCCTAAAATAACTCCTGCACATAAATAGAGCTTCAAGACCCACCCGTGACTCTCTGGATCTGAGAACACGTTTGTGCGTGTCTGTGTGTATGTTTTTGCCACATGACCTTGAACGGGTTGATCCAGCTACCGCAGTTCAGGTTCTCGGCTTCCTAAGGCTGTGCCCATGGGCCGGGCCATCCCTCCTCAGCGCCTGGTCCTGTAAAAGTAAAAGGGACGGAAACCTAACCTTCCTCACTGTCTTCCCGGGAGATCATACTGGGAGATGCTTCGAGCAGCGTCCACTCTCACTGAGCCCCGGGTGTGAAGAGGTCTTGTTTTTTTGTTAAGGACCCATTGAAGAAAGTTGCTTTTCCTTCATAAAATCTGTGAGCCGTGAGAGCTGAGAATGGCTCCCAGGTGCCTCACCCTGCAAAGATGTGTTTGTGATTTGGGGATCTGCTCCATTTTCACCAAGAAGTTTTTTTTTGTTCTGTTTCCTGGTCTTTCCATTCTTTCCCTTTCCTTTCTTTTCCTTCAAGGGACAGCATCACTTAAAAACGAAAAATAAATAAAATGTGAAATACTGTATACATTGAAGCAAAGCTAAAAGTACTTTTCTTTTTTGGGCCGCGCTGCTCAGCTCGCGGGATCTTTGTTCCCTGACCAGGGATCGAACCCAGGCCCTGGCAGTGAGAACACAAGAGTTCTAACCAGAGTCTTAAAGCAAAGCTAAAAGTAAATCTCCGAGTAAGATTTTCAGTTTTCAATTTTTTGTCCAATACCAAGTTGGTAACACAACCTCTGTGGTTGATTATTCCAGGCATCTAAAAATTTATGTTCCATGTTTCCTGAGGAGAGAGTATACACAGTCTTTCTACTCAGATCTATTTTAAGCATGCATGGTTATCCATGAAGTATGAACAGAGACTAAAGATGCCGGTAAGTCAGCAAAACCCAGGTTTTGAAACGAAACCTAAATTTCCAAACCTAAATCTTAACAATAGAAAATAAAGCTTGCCCTGGTTATTGTAAGGGAAGCACGTAATTTTAAGATGGCGGGAAAATAGTTCAAATCAGGAGTTGACCCCCAAAGGTTTGAAGTAACTGATCACGTAGGCTACATTGCATTTATCGGGTAACTCAGCAGAAAGGGAAACTGATGGATGACCTGGCTGGATTTATCCCTGCCACCCGGCACATCTTTGCTGCCTGTGTGATGGAGAAACCAAATCTTCAGCACTTTTTCATCGTGGGGCAGGAATCCTTGACTCAAAAATGGGCATCATGGCAAGAATTAAAAAGACCTCGCATGGTCCTCAGGCAGACCCGGGCAAGGGCTCTGTGAGGGATGGAGACCGGTTAGCTTTTTTTCTCTCTGCTGTACAGATGGCCTTTGGACTGGACAGAGCTGAGCTGCTGTCCAGCAGACAGAATGGGGAAGCAGTGGCAGGGCACGTAAGGTCAGTGAAAATCCTCAGGGGAAAAATACACACTACGGGCATGTAGGATGCCACATGCATTTGAATCGGCTGTAAAACGGCTGATGTTCTCAACATAGCATGCTGAACAACATAAGCTAAAATAAAAACAGAGAACCTCACCAAGGAACAACTCAGAGCAGTTCTGCACGGGGCCATTAATGAAAAAACATGTTGTTTATTCCTCACACGCGTAAGATGTGTCCTTTCAGTAATGAGACCCAAGTTTTTATGATAAAATTATTGTTTTTATTTAAAAAGACAATACATGATTAAACGGCAGGCCAGCAAGACATTTGTATGCAATGATGTTGGCAATATCATTACTGTGATTATTTTTCAGAAAAAAAAAGCATTGGCATTATGAGCGAATGATCCTAAAACTTTATACTTTGTCACAGTAATTCCATTTAATGGACTGTATTGCAATAAAATACCAAAATGATAAAGTTGTGACTGCAAAGAGTCTCATAAGGAAAGTTTGTATATATATTTTTAAATTTATTTATTTATTTATTTTTGGCTGCGTTGGGTCTTCGTTGCAGTGCACGGGCTTCTCATTGCGGTGGCTTCTCTTGTTGCAGAGCACGGGCTCTAGGCGCACGGGCTTCAGTAGTTGTGGCACGTGGGCTCAGTAGTTGTGGCTCGCAGGCTCTAGAGCACAGGCTCAGTAGTTGTGGCGTAAGGGCTTAGTTGCTCCGTGGCATGTGGGATCTTCGTGGACCAGGGCTCGAACCCGTGTCTGCTGCATTGTCAGACAGATTCTTAACCACTGCACCACCTGGGAAGTCCCTCATAAGGGAAGTTTAAATACGGAAAGCTAAATATCATGGTTTTCAGGTATGAGGTGGACCATTAAATTTACTCTCATTATGGAATCTCTGCAGGTACAAAATAATCCTTCAAAGACAAATATGACATGAGAAACAAAATCCCAATATTATTTTGAACGAAAGAAACTATGCAAATGTGCACACTTGCATATCTTGCCATCAGTTTAAAAAAATACACAAATACAAATAAATGCTAAAAGCAATAAGACAAAATATATGTGATTCCCTTTTTTGTCCTTTCTCCGTATTTTATGTTTTTGAATTTCATATTCCGTACTTTGTACTAGAAAATAACAAAAAAGAAACATAGATTACCTTGTGTAAAAGCAAATAATGCCATTACATTTATAATTTTGATAGATTCCCAAAAGAAAAAGATTAAATATTAGCTAAATTATATAAGAGTTTTACAGTGTGATTTTTGGAGAAAAGAAAGTAAGAATTCCTTAAACATATCTGGGTGTCCTTTCCTATTTTTGAAGATAATTTGTAATGTTATTTCCCAAAATTGTAAAATGGCATTTAGAGATGACAAATTTACTAGCCTCAAAAGGCTCCACACAGCTGCTGAAATGGGTGAGATGCTCTCTCATTCTTAACCAGAGACAAAGTTTTTGGCTGGAGATAAAGATACAGTTCAGAAAATTATATGATACATGTTTTTAAAAAAATAAAATTAGAGTCCTCAGTTTCCCACATGGAAAAGAAACGATTGGAAAATGGAGATATTTTTGTAAAATTATCTACCAAAGAATTAAGAATGTTGTAGAACACAGATAATATCATATTGCTACATTCTTTTATTTCATGTAGTAATCAGGAAAGGATATTTAAATTTGGGGTCAAGGTACAATTTCATTTTCTTTATCATGTTTTTCAAAGTGTTCACACATCACTGAGCTTGACTTACATAAGTGAATGCATTTAATTTGAAGAAGAAAGTATTAGAAAATAAATGACCACTTACAGTTATATCTAAATTATACAATTATCATGAATACAAAACGAAATAGAGTTGCCCACCAGAACGGTGTAACTTTTTGTACTATACTTTAAAAACATTACTACAGTTTTGGGTGAGAGCTAATTTGTTTCGTTTCTGGGCTACTTTTCAACCAGTAAATTCACTTTCAAAATGCAAATGAACTGACTAAAACAAAAGAAACCATAGTCTGAATATCACCTCTCTCACACTTGACTGTGTGCTCTCCATGAAACCCACAGACTGAGTAATTGTTTCTTTTCATCACATTTATTTTTGCTTTAATTGCTTTTGTTTGCTCTAGGCAGACTGAACCTTGAAAATTGGTTACTTGGTTTGAGAATCCATTCAGCAAGGCAAAGGAGAGACTGCTTATTATATACAAAAATCATTTAAATCCACCCAAGATTCAAACCACCTAGACAAGTGTGTCTTTCTTGTTTTATACTCCCCTCCTTCAATATAATGTTAATTGTAATAATTTACACTAGACGTGTCTCTATGGTATAATAGCACTGATACAGGGTATCTGAGAGCGTGGAGTTGGTTACCAGTTACAGTAACACATGTGGAGATGCCCGCCCTGTACTTACTATGTATACACACATCTGAAAATAACATGTTTTGTCAGCAGCTTTTGTCAGGAAACAGCTCTTTGCAGGGGATAAAGTTCTCTGCTGGAGGCCCCTTTTCTTGTTACTTTAGCAAAGCTACATTGTAGCTACCACACGGCATGTGGGATCTTAGTTCCCCAACCAGCCATCAAACCGCACCCCCTGCAGTGGCAGCGCTGGAAGCTCAGAGTCTTAACCACCGGACCCAGACCGCCAGGGAAGTCCCCTAATTAACGTTTTAAAAATTAATTAATTAATTTAGTAATTTACTTATTTATTTATTTATGGCTGTGTTGGGTCTTCGTTGCTGCATGCGGGCTTTCTCTAGTTGTGGAGCAGGGGCTCTAGGCACGCGGGCTTCAGTAGTTGTGGCATGCGGACTCAGTAGTTGTGGCTCGTGGACTCAGTAGTTGTGGCTCGCGGGCTCTAGAGCGCAGGCTCAGTAGTTGTGGCTCACGGGCTTAGTTGCTCTGCAGCATGTGGGATCTTCTGAGACCAGGGCTCGAACCCGTGTCCCCTGCATTGGCAGGCGGATTCTTAACCACTGTGCCAGCAGGGAAGTCCTCCCCTAACTTTTAAATCAGGCACCTGCGTGCTCTCCTCATCTCTGGCCCTAGCACACCTCTCACATCTTTTAATCACACAATACCTTGCCTAAACTCTTGGTTCTTTCCGTAGATCAAAGAAGTAGAAATGAAAAATAAGTAATTAACAGACGACCAGATCTCTTCCCTAGCTTTCCCTTCAGTAATCTCGTGAACAGACTGTGTGAACAATATAGCATCTAAAGAAAAATCACACGTCAGCAAGCCTGCACACAGTGCGGGATGGTGAACGACTCTGACCACCCCCCCCATCTCAGTGATTAACTGAAATTACTTCCCTTTTTCCCTTTAAAAAATTTCATGGCCGAGTAGAATCTTTGGAGCTGGATTTTGGGAACACTGCATCCGCCTTCTCTCCAGATTGCTGCCTTTCTGATTAAAAGCAACATTAAAGTGTGGGTTTTCCTTTCTACCAACAGTTGCCTCTCGGGTATTGATTTTTGAGCTGTTAGCAGCCAGGTCTGAGTTTGGTAACAGATTCACCATAACCTTATTAATATCTGCCTGTGGAACTATGACTGTAGCAGTTGACACTTGAATCAAAGAGAAGGGAGAAAACTGGATTTATTATCCTGGTGCTTCCCACATGTTCTGAATTACTCACTCAGCCCTTTCTTGTTTGCTTCCAGGCATGAAACAGAATATTGGGCTCACCTGTCCTTTCTCCACACCATAAATCAGCTATCTTCCCTAGGAGCCCTAAATTCCTTTTAATAACACCAGTAACCAGAAAGCAAGATTTCAGTATTAATTGTTTGATTTCTTCTGTGGTGTCATTACTTCTAAGTCTTTCTATTGAACTGAGTTAAGGTCTAGACTTTTTTAGAAATGATGAGTTTGTATTAACATTTTTACTTGAAATTTAGCATTACAGTACTTTTCTTAACAGATTTTATTACTTTTTATGGTTTTTTTTAATTGAAGTAGAGTTCATTTACAATATTGTGTTAGTTTCAAGTGTACATCAAAGAGATTCAGTTATATCTATTTTTTTAGATTATTTTTCATTATAGGTTATTACAAGGTATTAAATATGTTTCCCTGTGCTCTACAGTAAATCCTTGTTGCTTATCTATTTTATGTATAGTAGTCTGTTTATGTTAATCCCAAACTCCTAATTTACCCCTCTCCCGCACTCCCCTTTGGTAACCATAAATTTGTTTTCTAAGTCTGTGGGTATGTTTTTGTTTTGCAAATAAGTTCATTTGTACCATATTTTAGATTCTACATACAAGTGATACCATATATTTGTCTTTCTCTCTCTGACTTACTTCACTTAATATGATAATCTCTAGGTCCACCCACATTGTTCCAAATGGCATTATTTCATTCTTTTTATGGCTGAGTAGTAATTCCATTGTATGTATATACCACTTTTTTTTTAATAAATTTATTTAATTTATTTATTTTTGGCTGCATTGGGTTTTCGTTGCTGCATGTGGGCTTTCTCTAGTTGCAGTGAGCAGGGGCTATTCTTCATTGTGGTGTGCGTGCTTCTCATTGCGGTGGCTTCTCTTGTTGCAGAGCATGGGCTCTAGGGCATGTGGGCTTCAGTAGTTGTGGCACGCGGGCTCACTAGTTGTGGCTCATGGGCTCTAGAGCGCAGGCTCAGTAGTTGTGGCACACGGGCTTAGCTGCTCTGTGGCATGTGGGATCTTCCCGGACCAGGGCGCAAACCCGTGTCCCCTGCATCAGCAGGCGGATTCTTAAACACTGCGCCACCAGGGAAGCCCCTGTACCACATCTTCTTTTTCCATTCATCTATCGATGGATATTTAGGTTGTTTCCATATCTTTGCTATTGTAAATAGTGCTTTGATGAAACAGCTCTTTGCAGGGGATAAAGTTCAATGTGCAGGTTGGGGTGCATGTATCCTTTAGAATTAGAGTTTTCTGTTATTTTTTATTTGAACCTCTTTTTTCTTACACTGAAAGGCTTAGCTCCTAATAATATCTCTTCATCTTTTTAAGTTGAAATTTGTGTTGTTATCAACATAGTTTGTTGTCATTGTTTTAGTTATTTGATAGAAAGTTAAATCCCTTATTTAATTGTTGGTAGTAGTAATTTTTTTTAACTCTTTGATTTAATTTTATTTACATATACAGTGAAATGTTCACATGGTGTGAAAGTTCAAAACTTAATAAAGACTTATCCTTAGAAAAATTTCACCCAGCCCTATATTTCACCCTAGTTCCTTCCAGGTTCTTAGAATCTCTTCATTAAGCCAGTTTTTTGGGGGGTTTCTTTGGTTAAAATAAAAAGCACATTTATATTTGTTGTTATAAATATAATCTTAATCTAGGTTTTAAAGAGAGCCTCATTTATTACAAAAAATGTTTTGCTGAAACATAATCATAAGGGATTATTTGGAAGTAAGGAACATCACTACTTAAATAATTACATTTCAGCAAAAAGGCATTTGGGGATAAATTAGAATTAGTTCATAAGTAGAAGTATGTATTTTTTGTTGTCCTTGTTATTTAAGTTATGTTTATCAATGTATGTATTATATACTTTTTATAGGTCTACCTATTTTCTATGCAGTTACAGTCATTCTTTTTACTATTCATTTAACTCTTTTATGGTAATTGTTCCCACAATCATGATATGGAACAGTTTTGTCACCTCAAAATTTTTCTCTGTGCCCCTTTGTACTCACACTTTCTCCCATAAGTTTTTATTTCTTTAGGGTGAACACCCAGGAGTGGGGTTGATGATTTAAATAAGGACAGGCTAAACTTTGTCAGAAACTGACAAGCTAGATTCCAAAATGTCTGGACCATTTTGTACCCCATCAGCCATGAATGAGAGTTACAGTTTTTCTGCATCCACACCAGTTCTTGGCAATGTCAGGTTGATGTTTCTGTAGTTTTTGTTTTTGTTGTTGTTCTTTTGAAACATCCTGTGTGTAGTGGTAACCCAACTGATTGTATTTTGCATTCCTCAGTTACTAATGATTTTGAGCTTCTTTTCATGTGCTTACTTGCCTCCTGTACATATATCTTCTTTGGTGATATGTTGAAACCTTTTATCCAGTTAGTACTATTAATTGGGTGATTTGTTGTCTTTTTATTGAAGGTTGAGGGTTCTTATGCATTAAAGATCGGAGGCCTTTTTCAGATGCATGTTTTGCAAATACCTTCTTTCAAACCATGGCTTATTATTTTTTATTTTCTCAGTGGCATTTCTTTTTCTTTTATGGATCATGCTTTTGTGGTCAAATCTGGAATATATTTGTCTAACAAATTCCTACTTCAAAGACTTAATCATATCAGTGGGCTTGAGGGGAAGGACAAGATGATGAATGTCTTAAGCAGGTGATTAGCAAAGAGTTGAAAAAAGTCTTTTCTTGTGAGCAAGCTACAGATAGACTTTGTGCTTAATGCGTTAATGCCATCTGTTAGTGGAATGTTTCTTTAGCATAGAATGATGTGGTAAGGATAGACCTGTCTGGCCAAGATTGCTTAGACTAGAAACCTAGAGTCAGTGGATATATGAGACATGCATTTAGGGAAAATATCTCATGACCTGTTTAACCATCAGAGTGAAAAAGAAGCTGTGCCATCACTGAAATATTCCATTGAATAAACAGAACTCTGTAAAACCTGGAGTAAGGTGTAAGAAATGCATACAATGTTGGTTTTAAGGATGAATTTTTGGACTACCTCTCTTGAGCTTCTATAAACATAATAGGATTCCACGTATTAGAAATAGGCAAGTGAAGGAAAATATTTTTGATAAAGTCATTGTAGTTTGATAAAGCCTGCTCTCCTGGCAGACGTAGTAAAACTGCATGGAGATGGCATTATGTTGCCCATCTGGAAGTCCTTTTCTCTTGCTCTCTCATTTTACACTCTCCCTACTGGTTTATAACATTACAACAAATAAAGAAGTTGTGACGTGTACCTTTAAGTGCACATTGATTTTGAAACTGCCCCTGGGGATCGTGCGTTAATCTAAATTGCTTTGCATCTATGTGTCCCCGGTGAAGAAATGTTTTAGTTTATGGTTATCAGAGATTTGGAGATAAAGAGCACAGTCTTTAACCACACTCGTGGTAGCAGATGAGCTCAGTCTAGATTATGGATCTTTAAAGATTCATTTTCCCAAAGATTAATAGTTATTACTTGTACCCCGATGGTATCTAAAAGGATTGCCTTGTCATCACTACACATGGTTCTATTTATGGACAGATACACACACACACACACACACACACACACACATATACATACAAGTATTATTTTGTTTCTATATAATTTATGCATATAATTATATACACACACATACAAGTATATATAAATACACATATGTGAACATATGTTAATATTTGTGTATATACTTTTATATATAATAAATACATATGCATACATATTGATATATGTTCATATATATAGTCTAGTATATATATTTGTAGTATTTGTATGTATTATATATATATATTTTATATATATATTAGAAGTCCAGGACTTCAAATAAGAATCTACAATTTCTATATATACCATATATATGTGCTAGTATATATATATTCTACCATATATATTTATATTCTCATATATATATTCTAGTATATACATATATCATATATATGACTTAGTATAGATATTTAATATATACATTTTTAGGGTTCGTATATTTTATATTGTATATATATATATATATATATATATATATATATATATATATATAAATATTAGAAGTCCAGGACTTCAATCCAAATGAGAATGTACAATTTCTAGAAAAGAGTGTATCAGAGCAGTAATATCCTTTATGCCCCTTTTGACACATGGCTGTAAATAAATCATTTACAGATTAACATGATCTTACACTCTTGGGTATCATCTAAGTAGAAATGAAATCAGAAGCCAGTGTCAAAAAAAAAAAAAAATGAATTTCATTTGGTAAATGAGCCAAAACATAAAAAAATAACCCAACCCAACATCCAGCTTCTGTAGCAAAAATGCCAAGTACCCAACGTGAACACACGTAGAAGGTTCTGGTTTTATATTAGGCACATGGTTTGCTCCTAAGAAATAAGAAAAGTATAGCAACATTTCATTCCAAGGGCCCTTTAAGAAATGACCCTCTCTCAGTACTTGAGGCTCAGACGGAAGAACCAAAATCCCCAGGGTTTGTCCAGGACAATTACTCTGCATGCCCCCGAAGAGTAGGGATAAAGCAAACAAATGTCCTGATTAAATATGGACAAGGCTGTCTATCTTTGGGGACGTAATTTAATAAAACAAGAGCAAAACTCCGAAGTTATTTGATGGAAACAAAACTCTCAAGCCTGTTCATCTGACGCGTGGGCCACTGCTTCATTTATCTCTTGAAACCGAAAGGACAGACCTATTTTTCTTCCTCTTCTGAAGGCTTCTCTGAAGAGAAACCTGCCCAATCCTGTCAAAGAATCAAGTATTTTGCCTTGGAAAGGACGTCGTAGGGAGCCACAGCTTAGCATTCTGAAATGCGATTATTACCATCCCCACATTCCATTCCCAGAGCCATAAATCTTACCTGCTTTACTGCTGCTTGTGGTTTAGACTCACCCGAGTAGAATGACGGGAGACCCACATTGAAAGGTGAACCGTGAATGCCCAATTTCTACCTATCTGTCCAACATTGCAAGGACAGCGTAGTAACAAGGCAATTTTTGGTTTCTGTGGATGCAGACATCATCTCTTTCCATGTTGCATATAATTAAATTGCCTTTGGGTCAAAATATGTTTCCATCATGCTTGTTGTTGAGTCTCTCTTTTTTTTTTTTAATATTTGTTTATTTATTTATCCATTCATGGCTGTGTTGGGTCTTCGTTTCTGTGCGAGCGCCCTCTCCAGCTGTGGCAAGCGGGGGCCACTCCTCATCGCGGTGCGCGGGCCTCTCACTATCGCGGCCTCTCTTGTTGCGGAGCACAGGCTCCAGACGCGCAGGCTCAGTAGTTGTGGCTCACGGGCCCAGCTGCTCCGCGGCATGTGGGATCTTCCCAGACCAGGGCTCGAACCCGTGTCCCCTGCATTGGCAGGCAGACTCTCAACCACTGCGCCACCAGGGAAGCCCTGTTGAGTCTCTTAGCAACAGAGTCTGATTAAACATCCCAAACTTAAGGTATTAAAATATTTTTCAGGATCCCTAGTAAAGATACAACCTCGTTTCCCTACTGGTGAAACAGATGTACACAAGTGTACTTTGCATAACCATTTAAATCCATGGGTAAACTTCAATAATCAGAGAGCATGACGTAAATTAAATACTCCATGTTTTGCCGAGATAATTGGTTTGCCATTTCACAGGATGGGTCACGACTATTAGTTCCCAAAAAACTAAAACGTTATTTTTATTCATAAAAGCAAGTTACAAAGAGCAAATGTAGCTGTGTTTGCTATACCTGCTCAGGGTTTAAATATTTCACTTGCAAGTTAGCAACTGAATGTTATACTTATAGGTGGAATAAAATGCTTGCCAAGGTGCTTATACAAATGCTTACAAAGGCAGCATTTAAAGCACTGCTCTTCATGCTGTGTCCTTCAGAAAGGGTAGGGAAAAGAAATGCACTGTAGGTATACTCCTAATGTGTTAGCTGTTGGATTGGATAAGCCAGGAGCTTCTGTAAAGCTCATTCTGGAAAAATGTTTTGAAACAGATGTTAGTTGCAATTAGGAGCTATGGTTTGGTTTAATAAAACTAAGATTAGAAATACATTTTCTTTTATCAATTGTATTATTTATATTTAGTAAGACTATAATGGGTTAAATCATAAAATTGTCATTCCTTTAGGTCAAAAATGACAATTCCATGTGCTTAAACTAGATAATGAATGCTCAAATATATTCTGAGGATTCTGGGACTAGTAAAGTCCCCCTTTCAGTAGCTCGGAACTTGTGGTTTGTGTTATAAAAATTTTATCAGGATTATAGGGTATTTCCGGATTCTGTTATGCCTGTCTCCTAAAAAAAAGAATGAAAGCGACATCAGAAAAGAGATGGTTTACTGCCTTTCTTAAAAATTAAGCCAGATTATTAGAAACCTACATGCCACCATTATAAAACCCTGTCGTTTTACAAAACGATCAGGGACATTAATGTAAACAGGGTTTATGATTCCAGGCCACTGTCAGCATTTCCATGCATGAAAAACAAAAATAATGCAATATAATAAAAACTGAATTTTAAAATTATAAAATATATAAAGTATAAAGTTATGTACAATTATAAATTATCCAAAATCAGAAAAATTTATAATTTATATAAAATATCCAAATTATAAAATTATAAAAAATTATCCAGAAACCAAGGAAGGGGCACACATCCATCTGTAGCAGCATTAAGTTATAGAAGAAGGAAGCTTGTAGGGGCACTGTTTCTAGTGAGTTGGGAATAATTGATCCCTGTGATTATATTTCAGATTTTGATTATGAAGAAATGTTATTTGAAAATCAGTTGGAGACACTCATAACCAACAAGTATCTGAACAATATTGCATGTAAAAAAAAAAAATCAGTCTTCTAACTTGGAATATCTATGCTCTTAGATACATCCTTTGGATTAATTCATCAGGGTGGGGTAGAATATAAATTAAGGAATGAACTGCATGTAAAGATATTTCTAGAGTACAAATGAACAGTTATCATAGGAATGCATTGTTTGAGGTGGTTTATGTGTAACATATATTTTATTTATTTATTTGTTTGTTTAATTTATTTCTGGTTGGGTCTTCATTGCTGTGCGTGGGCTTTCTCTAGTTGCAGCGAGCGGGGGCTACTCTTCGTTGCAGTGCGTGGGCTTCTCATTGCAGTGGCTTCTCGTTGCAGAGCACAGGCTTTAGGCACTCAGGCTTCAGTAGTTGTGGTGCACGGGCTCAGTAGTTGTGAAACACGGGCTTAGTTGCTCCGCGGCCTGAGGGATCTTCCCGGACCAGGGCTCAAACCCATGTCCCCTGCATTGGCAGGCGGATTCTTAACTACTGCACCACCAGGGAAGTCCTAACCTATATGTTTTTCAATGGAAATCAGGGTGGAGAATCAAGAAGACCCCTTTCAATGTGGGTGTGCTTGAATTTATAATTAGATTTTTTCCTTAATCTTGACCAAAGGCCAGGTTTAGGATTTGATGCCTGCATAGAATTCACTTTTGATTTCAAAATACGGAGTTTAGAACTTTTTCAGGTGAACACAAGCTGCATCCACATGAAGTGTTCAGCTATTTTAGCTTTTTTCCTGCACATTTGTATAGCGGGGATATCACAAACATATTTGATGGGATTGTTGGAAAGACTGAAAGTACATTCAGAAGACAAAGTGTCTGGAATATAGCAGTTTCTCATTAAATGCTACTTTGTTGCCCCATCTTTCTGCATCAGGAAAACAGGCTGCATGCCTAATGCCATCCAAAGCATGGAGTTGGTCACAGAGGTCAACCTTCAAGCGCATACTTACATGCCACTGCAACTTTTAGAAAACAAGCTCGCGCATCTGCTTGCAAACCCTGCTGGTGGTCACTAGCAGCTTGTTTTCACGTGAAAAGCAATACATTGTATGTTGACACTAGTATGTGATTCCATAATTTAAAAAAAAATAAGAAATTTAGTGATAGGGCAAATGGTATCCTCCTGAGGGCTTTCTCATGTGCCCTGAGAAACTGCTGGACCCTCACGGCGGTTGCATTTGGAACTGGCCAAACTGGACTGTGTCACCAGAGAAGTGTAAGACATGATCAGATACCTCAGAGGAACTCTGCGATGTAACAGAAGCAAAAATAAACAAGTGGGATTACAATAAACTAAAAAGCTTCAGCAGGGAAAGGAAGCAGTCAACAGAATGAAAAGGCAACCTATGGAATTGGAGAAAATATTCAAAAGCCATACATCTCATAAGGGGGTAATATCTTAAATCTATAACAAACTCATATAAATCAATAGCAAAAACAAACCTGAAAAAAAAAAACTGATTTTAAAATGTGTAAAGGACGTTTCTCCAAAGAAGACATCTAGATAGCAAACTGGTACATGGAAAGATGCTCAACATCACTAATCATCAAGGAAATGCAAATCAAAATCTCAATGAGATATGACCTCACACTGGTTAGGATGGCTATTACCAAAAACACAAGAGGTAACAAATGCTGGAGAGGATGTGGAGAAAAGGGAACCCTCCTACACTGTTGGTGGGAATGGAAATCAGTGTAGCCAGTATGGAAAACATTATGGAGATTCCTTAAAAAACTAAAAATAGAGCTACCATATGATCCTGCCATCCCACTTCTGGGCATATATCTGGAGAAAACTCTAATTCAAAAAGATACATGCACCCCTATGTTCAATAGCAGCACTGTTTACAATGGCCAAGACATGGAAGCAACCTAAGTGCACATCAGCAGATGAATGGGTAAAGATGTGGTACATGTACACAATGGAATATTACTTAGCCATAAAAAAGAATGAAATAATGCCATTTGCAGTAACATGGATGGACCTAGAGATGACCATACTAAGTGAATACATCAGACAGAGAAAGACAAACATATGATATCACTTATATGTGGAATCTAAAAAAAATGACACAAATGAACTTATTTACAAAACAGAAATAGACTCACAGACGTAGAGAACAATCCCACTACTGGGTATTGATTCCAAGGAACTGAAATCAATATCTCAGAGACGTATCTGCACACCTATGTTCATTGCACCATTATTCAGTAGCCAAGATATAGAAAGAACCCAAGTGCCCATCAACAGACAGATGGGTAAAGAAGAAGATGAGATATAATACACACACACACACTGGGATTTTATTCAGCCTTTAACAAAGGAAATTTCTCAATTTTCAACAACATGGTTGGACATAAAGGATATTAGGCTAAGTGATATAAGCCAGACACAGAAAGACAAATACTGTGTTACATCACTTATATGTGGAATCTAAAATAACCAGACTCAAAGAAGCAGAGAGTAGAATGGCGGTTGCCTGGAGGTGAGGGGAGGGGATTGGGGAACACTTCAGTTTTGCAAGATGAATAAGTTCTGGAAATCCACTCATCAGCAAAACTACAACAATTTAAAAACAAAAGCAAAAAAACATTGCAGCCTGTCGAATATTTCTCAGCTCTGAGTTTTTACATAGGTCTTATCATACCTCCAACTCATAGGTGTAAAAAAAGGCAGGGGGGTGAACCCTAAATCGCTGGGGAAAGATGTGCGGTCAGCAAAACTCTGTTTCTTCATACCGCATGTGATTCCGTTTTAATTGCCATCCAGTTGAGTTCTAAGCCACAGCATGGCCCACGCTGGAAGGGCTGACAGATGGCTTTTACCTAAAGTGTGATATCGCAGAGTTTGTAATTACACCCGCTGAACCCCCGTTGCCTTGGGGTGCAGGCATCATTTGACACATTGGTGTGACAAATTCTAAAGTGCTCACTTTCCCCAAACATCTATGTGCCTCGTCACGAAGGCCAGGGTGGCAGTGGTTTTCTCACCCCCATCCTAGCTCCAGACAGGGATGCATCACCACAGGACTTGCGGACTCACTCCCCGTCGGTCCCCCCGCCTCGTTGTGACCATTTTTATAAGAGATGGCTGCATGGCTTGTGTGTCTAGAAATCATTATCTTTGTGTTCTGGAGCTCAGCACTTTACAGCCAAAATTCTCCTTCAGGCTAGACAAACAACATCTTGGTTTGAGATTGCCCACTGCCTCCAAACTTTTAAAACCCATCACTGGGGCCACATTACAGCGATATTGGAACAGAACACTCATGCCACTATTTCGCTTGACATTTTTCGTATGAATTTCCTTGTGTTACATATTTGTGGAATTGCATAAGTCTGAATGCATGTATATGTGTGTATATGTTTCTAATTTTGCCTTTAAATTAATTAAAATTAAAAAGCATTTTAAACATGCCCCAAACATCCTACATCGTAGATGAGATCTAACTTGGGTTAAATAGGGGAAGGGTTTTTTGTTGGTTGGTTTGTTTTTGCTTTATTGAAGTATAACTGATTTTTAAATACTGTGTTAGTTTCAGGAGTAAAGCATAGTGATTCCATTTTTTTTTTTTTTTTTTGCAGATTGTACTCCATTATAAGTTATTACAAGATAATGGTTATAATTCCCTGTGCTATACAGTGTGTCCTTATTGTTTATCTCTTTTATATATAGCAGTATGTGTCTGTTAATCCCCTAATCCTACTTGATCCCTCTCCCCACTTTCCCCTTTGGTAACCATAAGTTAGTTTTTCATGCCTGTGAGTCTATTTCTGTTTTGTAATTAAGTTCATTTGTGTCACATTTTAGTTCCACATATAAGTGATATCATACGATATTTGTCTTTTTCTGTCTGACTTTGTTCACTTAGTATGATCATCTCTAGGTCCATCCACGTTGCTGCAAATGGCATTACTTCATTCTTTTCATGGCTGAGTAAGATTCCATTGTATATATGTACCTCATCTTTGTTATCCATTCATCTGTTGATGGACACTTAGGTTGCTTCCATGTCTTAGCTATTGTAAATAGTGCTGCTGTGAACATTGGGGTACATGTGTCTTTTCAAATTAGTGTTTTTGTTTTTTTCCCAATATATGTCCAGGAGTGGGATTGCTGGATCACATAGTAACTCTATTGTTAGTTTTTTGAGGACCCCCTCCATCCTGTTCTCCGTAGTGGCTGCATCAGTTTCCATTCCCACCAACAGTGTAGGAGGGTTCCCTTTTCTCCACACCCTCTTAAATAGGGAAGGACTTGACAACCTCCATATCGTCTTTACAAAGAGTACTTCGTTGTTTACTTTGTCAGCACTATCGGTTCTGTCTGCAGCGGATTTACATATTCAGAGTATTGAGATGTGTGGTTTGTTATTCCTGAAATTGAAGACCATGGTTTGTATAGTTATAAATTCATCCTATTTCTTTGGCCTGTGTGTTGTTTCTTCCTGGATGGGTGTTTGTCCGTGTCCTCCTGGAGCAAGCTGTGATCTGAGTTTAATCATGTGTTTTGGGGCTGCGGGTCTCTCAGGGGTACAGTGTGATGACAATGGGATTTGTCTGGCAAAGCAAGTGCTTTCAATGTGGTCGTGCAGTGTTTACCAGTAAGAAGGACTAGCTCATCACATGGAAAGAACAGGCAGTGTGGAGAATCAACTGCAATTCCGTTGGGTTTGGGAGTTCAGGGAATTTAGGGTCATCCGAGTGCAATGAAATCTCCTCATCCAAGCCTTTGAGTCCCTCAGCCCATGACTGCAAATCTTATGTCCTGGCTTCTCTGTCCAGCTAGATCTGAACCAACCAAGACAAATATTTGACCTCACTGCCCACAGCCCTCAGAGCTAAGAACCGTACTCTGGAATGCTGAGGCGCAGAAAACCTAAAACAAACAGTCTGTGTTTGAGTCTTCCAGTGAGAAACTGCAGAAGCAGTGTAACATCTGCCTTCTGAATACTGCGTTCAACCAGCCGAGCCTAAATCACATCAAGTCCCAGAAATCCTATCCATAATTGTATTCTCTGTGAACCAGATACTATAAGGAACAATGTTCACAGCTGCATTGTTTAAAAGAGCTTTAAGTAGAATTGACCCACCCCATCTGCCAACGGTAGCGTGGATCTACCCATCGTGGTGTGTTCATAAAATAAAATATCAGACAGCGGAGGAGGGAGTGAGCTATAAGGTACTGGTGTTACCAATTCCAAGCTTGTACTGCTCACTGCACGACAGGCCAAAAAATCAAGAGACCAGTTGTTGGGTCAAGGAATAGCGACTTTGTTCGGAAAGGCAGCAGACGGAGAAGATGGTGGACTCGTGTCCCAAAGACCCCTTCCCCAAGTCAGAATGCAGGCTTCTTTTATACTAAAAGGGGCGGGGTTGTGGTTGGTTGATGCATACTTCTTGGTGCTGGAATCCTTTGTTCTTGCAGCTGCCCACATAGGTCAGGTCACGATGGTCCTGCCAACCTCCAACAAGACACATGGTATTCTCTGTTTTGCAACTTTTTATCTCTATATGAATGGGAAAGCGTTATACCTTTAAACCTTGAGAATACGTTATCCTGTATATTTCAGGCTATAGGCAACATTCTTAACTTGTTAACAAAAGCAATAGAATACAAAGGTTAAAGTAAAAGAAACAGCTCTAATATGGAGTCAGATTTGTTCTCCCCTATTACACTTGGAATCTGTGAATGGATCTCTGTAATACTGGGTGAAATAAGCCAGAAACAAAACAATACATATGCCACATGCCCATTTATAGGAAAGCCAACATTTGCATTCTTAGGCATAAAAGTTTAGAAAAGAACAAGGAGGTGATTGTTATGAAATTCAGGATAGAGGTTACCTCCAGGGCAAATGGAGAAAGTGCTGTGTTTCGCCTCCTTCAGAAAGCTGTTCATTTATTTTTAAGCCGTTTTTATGAATGCATGCCATGTCATCGAAAAAGTTAACAAAGGAAGAAAAGAAAGGATCTGTATTGCCTATATAATCTTTATCTGCAAGGGAAATAGAGAACGTACGTTTTATTTCTGGGTTCAGCAACACAGAGGGACACATCGAAGTGCGTTGAAATGGGTGTTAAGTGTGAGTTGATAATCCTTCACCATCACCACGACCACCAGGGGACTAGATTGTTATTTTCCCATTTGGAAAGCTCCATCACTCCCCGCTTGTTGAAGAAGGGTGGGTTGGGTACAGTTGACAATTTGATCAATGGCTTAGGGTTGAAATTGCATGGCACCTCCTTTGCTTGTCAACTCCCTTATTTTGTGCACATAATTAATATTAAATTTGTATGATTATCTCTATGATCTATCTGTCTTTCCATCTATCCATCCACCCATCCATCTATCCGTGCATTCATTCATTGAGCTAATGATCTAGATAGATAGATAAGTTATAGAAACATAGATGTAGACAGATGATTGACAGGTAGGTAGGAAGAAAGAAAGAAAGGTAGATAGATTTGATAGATAGATAGATAGATAATAGAATAGATATGATGGGTGGATGGGGGGCTGGTTGAGTGGATGGAAAGATAGATAGATAAAATATGAATACTACAAATAAAATATTCTTTTGCTTAGAAGCTTTTAGCCTTTAGTTGAACTAATTATACTTCTCAAGTTCATGGCTTGCTATCACCATCTTTAACCAATGGAAGCCCCACCTCTCCTGTTTTATTTTGTTCTATTGCTTCTTGCCTTCTATTTCCATAACCCCTTCTCTTTCTTCTCTGTCCACCCTCCCAATTACGTCCACTCTATTGAATTTCACGTGCACATTTTAAAATTTCTCTTTGAAAGTGTACTGCTTACCCCCTGCTAGAAATCCTTTTTCTCCTCCGCCTTTGAGTAACATCTCCTTTGAGTAACATCCATCCATCATTCTTCAGATCTCAAGTGATCCCTCACCTCAGTGGACTTTCCATTTCAACTCTCCCTGCACATCCCTCAGCCCTTTATCCTTCTCTAATAATCCACTTCTTCTTTCTGTAGGGGCAGTAAGACATTAAATATTTAGGTTTTCATTCTCTCGTTTAAAGAGGTTTTAGGTACTAAAGTTTTCCAGGCTCAGGAAGTTTTTGTAGCAGACCAGGAAGAAAAACAATTATCAGCAAATTAATTCTTTCTAATTTGTTTGTTTCTACAATAAGCATTTGACTCTGGGAAATTACGGTGTGTGTCATGGTGAGTGTGATAATTCTGAGGGACCCTTCCCCTGAGAGGGAGGCAGGTTATTCACGTGTACAAGGGTTTTGCAGAGCCTGGCGGAGAAATCAGAGGCATGGTCTGCAGGTTGTATGAGCGAGGCAGGTACCTGGGTTGCCATTCCTCAAGCTGAGAGAGCTAAATGATTCTCCCTTGGCAAATGTTCACTCTGTACTCAACATGAATGCACATTATCTGGTAAGAACCGAAGAACCGTATGGATGAGACAATGAACCACAAAGAAACAACCTCCAGACACGTGGCATATCCATGGAAAGCGTGGACCGGATGGAGTTTAATTTTCTTGCTGGCTTGATGAAATGGGCCCCAGCATTATGAGGTCACTCGACCTGCAAAAACAAACACTGCATTTCCTGTACAGTTTAGCCAGGACGAAATGGTAGGAGAAATCATGCCTACTGGCGTTCATCAAAGTTGTATTACACTTTGTGTGTGATGCTGATAAACATTCTCTTTCCCTTTCTGTATGTTTTGTGAGGACAACGAATTCCTGTGGCGGTATTGGTGGCACAGATGCCGTCAGAATGTATACACTAAATGAGTATTTGGTGATGGGGTGGATTTGTAAGAGGCACACATCTTCAGACACTAGCGTGAGCACGGGTAATTAGGCAGTGTGGGTAGTCTCAATTCTAGTGCAATGGAAATGTAAAGGTTCCTTTAAGCTCACTCTTCTCAGAGCCAAAGTCTTAATTTATTAGGACTGCCAGGTGCCAATATGAGCCTCATGGCAGGCATAAACACACAGTTTGTATTGGTGTTTGACCAATCCAATGGGGTCCTTCTGTGTTAGCTGCCTAGTTCTTTTCCAGAAGCCGTGATCTTTACCTAAATATCAATGGCATTGTAGTTCCCCATCTTGGTATTAGCCATCCAACATCCTGAGCACTGTAACATTGGCAGATGCTGAAATGTACCACGTAGATGTCTGGTCTTGGAAATAACCTGTGGTTACGTCCCATAATCAATTTGTGTTTATTAATGCTACCGGATTCTTTAGGCTGTTTGCTAGGGCTGCCATGACAAAGTAGCCACAGACTGGATGCCTTAAACACTAGACATTTATTTCTCACTCTCTGTCATAAGATAGTCTTAGGAGAGAAGACCTGCCTAGATATCCCACCAAACCACCCACAGACCCCATACCCTGACTGGCACCGTACTCACAGGCAAGGATTTTGGAGGTCATGGTAGGATACAGGCTCCAAAAGAAAGGAGATAAATCCTAGGACGATTTAAATAGATCAGATCTTTCACCTGCCATGGCTACATTCCAATCTTGTTTTTTTCCCACCACCAACTATAAATTCCAGTGAGTAATGGAAGACTATAAAAGTTAATTCCCTTTTAAATTATTCCCATTGTAAGATTTTCATTAACTGCAAGAGGGGGTGGACAAAGAGAATTTAAAGGCTCCCATGCTTTTCAATCTGTGAATTCTAAAGTTAATTGAAAGAAAAAATGGTAATTTCTGATGTGATAAAGGAAGGGAATAAGGAAACTTTAGAACCTTGGAAGGGGGGCAATTTGAGGCCCTCGTCTCTAGGAGTCTGATTTTTTTCTCCCTTGTGCATTCTGAGATTTCCGTGAGTAGTTAAAAGAAAATTAAAAGTGAGAGAAGAGAGTGTTGAGAATAAAGAAATCGCTTTGGCCAGGAGCTGAGGTAAAGTCCTGCCTAGGCTTTTCACAACAGGCGTTCAGTCCATAGCAACACACCAAGAAAGAATGGAGGTTTAGAAACACAAGTCATATCTAGAAATGGAAAGACAAGAGTCCAGGGGTCTTGAATAAGTAGCATGTCGGGGGGGGGGGGTGATAAAATCACGTGACGTAGGGCATTGTGTCCTGCGTGGACCTGATGTAAACTAGGTTCTGTTGTAGAGAGCCTCGTGCACAAACCCATAAGGTACAGTCTTGCATTTTCTTTGAAATAAAGTTGAATGCCTATCTTTGATGATGCATGTTTAATGTCGCAATGCCACTCCAAGTTATATATGAGAACGTATCTCCGCATTGGAACTTGTCCGTGGACATTCAGAGCCGTGCCTTTTTCAATAGTCACAAAAATGGAAACCATCCAAATGTCCATGGATGGATGAATAGATAAACAAAATCTGGTCTGTCCATATAATCATAACATATTGTATGATCATAAAAAGGAATAAAATAGTGACACAGGCTACAGTCTGGAGGAATCTTGAAAACATGCCAAGTGAAAGAAGCCAGTCACAAAAGACCACGTGGTGTGTGAGTGCATTCATAAAAAATCTGCAGAATAGGCAAACCTTTAGAAAGAAGGTAGATGCACGGTTTCCAGGGGCTGGGAGGCAAAGAGGAATGAGAAGTGAGTTAATGGGTACAAGATTTCTTTATGGAAAATGAGAATGTTCTAAACTGGATGGTGGTAGTTGCGCAATTCTGTGAATAAACTAAAAAATGCGAAATTGCATGTTTTTCATGAGTACATCATATGATATGGGAATTTAATGCTGATTTTTGAAAGATACATGCCTAATATTTGACTTTTAAAGAAAGATCCTTATATGTAGTCTTTTTCCCCCATGTATTCTATTTTCTCCCCCACTGCTTGCAGTTATGCAGTGTGAATAGCCCAGGATCTCCATAGCAATAACTTTCTGAAAACGGCAGGGTGTAACATTATTTTGTTTTGATTTGAGAAAATCAATTTCCTCTTCTATCTCCTTCAGTCCAGCGTGATCTGTGGACAATGCTGTCGTCCCCGTGGATCTCTGCATTGTACACTTTCATCTACCAAAAGCCCTCAATGGGACTTAAGTTCTTTTTTGAAAACATTATTCCAAGTTATTTATATTGATGAGTTTATTCACTATAGTATTTTCGTGAAATGCGTTTCGGGGTTTTAGTCTGCTCCACGGAGAAAACGTTACAGGTTTTTCTCTCTTTTGTTTCTCGCTGCTGCCTGTGCGAGACAAGTGATAGTAGAGACAAATAGTTGATTCATGGGGAAAGAGGAAAAAAAAGAAAAGGAGACAAATAATGAGCAGCTTTACGCTCTCTCAGAATACCCAGACTAAAATCAGTGAGGGTCCTGATAGCCTGAGATGTAAGGAAACACAGCTGCTGTGACTCACGGAGCATGTTTATTGAGAAAGCACGGCCTTTCTGCGGGTACCTCCCCAGGGAGACGTGAGATGTAGCCCGAAGGCTGGCAGTAGAGGCGGCAGCCTGTGGGCGGGTGGTCCGGCCTCCTCGACTCTGCTCAGTGACCCCCATCTTCTCCAGAAGCATTAGCAGCCCAGGCCCGTGAGACCTACCTGAAACCACCCGATCTCGAATCCCCCGTCCACGATCACTCCCACTCCTGGCCTCACCACACCACCAGCCGCTGGAAACTCTAAATTTCTCCTCTTCCGCTAGGTCCTGACTGCATTCACTCATCTCTTAAGCAACTCGCGCCACCACCCACGTCACCATTTTGCCTATATATTCAAAACCCATTTTATTCCACTGCCGTGTAATTTTCCTCCTTAGGGAAAAAAAATCACAATTTATACTCCTACTCACTAATGCACACAAACACACACACACACACACACCAGCTTCTAATGTGAAAGCATCTTGGAATTATTGGAATTAGCCCCATTAGGTCATGAAATATATTATGTGTATTCCTCCTGGGATCTATTTGCTATTGTAGAAATCTTGCCTCATTAATCACAAATGATTTTAATCTATAGGTGTTGGTATTCAATGATGCCAAAACCATAAAATGAAGCTTTAAAAGTTTTCTTTCTTTTTTTATTATTATTTTATTTTAAAAAAAATTTTATGGGCATATAGTTGATTTACAATGTAGTGTTAGTTTCTGCTGCACAGCACAGTGAATCAGTTATACATATACCTATAGCCACTCTTTTTTAGATTCTTTTCCCATATAGGCCATTACAGAGTATTGAGTAGAGTTCCCTGTGCTATACAGTAGGTCCTTATTAGTTATCTATTTAATATATAGTAGTGTGTATATGTCAATCTCAATCTCCCAATTTATCCCTCCCCCCTGCCTTACCCCCAGGTAACCATAAGTTTGTTTTCTACATCTGTGACTCTATTTATGAAACGCTTTCTTTCTTGATACACAGTCTGAAGCAGCTGGTGTAGCACTGGAAGAGTCTGATACATTATATAAAGTTTACAGGACAAAACATTTACACTTGGGACTTTTTAAGAATCTCATTGACACCATCCTCGATAATTAGATGATAATACTTTATATATCATCTGTTATTATTTGCGTGATTTTTGTTTTACCTGAAAATGATTTCATCTAGGTTTCACATTTCTTATATAGCATGCATCAATTAACTTACATATTATAAAATTTAGTTCCTTTCTGCTGTCCTCTGTAGTCTCTTTTCTAACACCTTCCCTGTTTTTTTGTTATCATTTCTGCATTTTAATTTGCATCAACGGTATTCATACTTTTATATTCTCAAGCCACAGACCTTATATTAGATCTGCATCAATTATCCTGTTTTCAGTGATATGGGTGATTCCAAAAGTAAAATCAGTGAGAATATTTGTACATCTGTATCATTATTGCTCTTTAAACAGCAAAATCAATTATGTTGCCACAACTGAGTTTTTTGTCTCTACAGTCAACAGTGTTTCTACATCTTTGGCAGCAACAAAGTTTAGATGCTGTCCCTCTTCATACCTTCTACTGCATTTGAGAATACACATAGATGTGCATTTCTAAAATAGTGGGGTTTTTTCCTTCTCTGACCGCTTTTCCTAAGACAAAAGCACCAGTCTTCTGTAGAAAATACTTAGTATTTTCCAGCTATTTACAAATCCTGTTACAGGTAATAGAGCTGACTCTTTGTCTTTAAAATACTGACTTATCTAAGAAACAGAAACAGACTCACAGACACAGAGAGCAGACTTGTGGTTGCCAAGAGGGAGGCAGGTGGGGGAGGGATGGAGTGGGAGTTTGGGGTTAGTAGATGCAAACTATTACATATAGAACGGATAAACAACAAGGTCCCACTGTAGAGCACAGGGAACTATATTGAATGTCCTATGATAAACCGTAATGGAAAATAATATGAAAAAGAATGTACATATGTGTAAAACGGAATCACTTTGATGTACAGCAGAAATTAACACAACATTGTAAATCAACTATACTTCAATAAAATAAATTTTAAAAAAACAAACCGAAAAATACTGACTTCTTCTTTGACAATAGGTCAGTTATTTTGAATGGAGATTGTCTTAGTCAGCTTGGGCTGCCATAAAAAAATACAATAGGCTGGGTGCCTTAAACAAGAAACATTTATTTCTCACAGTTCCAGCGGCTGGACGTCCCAGATCAAGGTGCTGGCAGGGCTGGGTTCTGGTGAGGACTCTCTTCTGGTTGACAGACGGCCACCTTCTCACTGTGTCCTCACGTGATGGACAGAGAAAGCTTGCTCCCTGGGGCCTCTTCTTATAAGGACACTAATCCCACCCTCATGACCGCACCTAACCTTAATCACCACCCTACCCCATGCTCCCCCGCCAAGGCCCCATCTCCAAATACCATCCCACTGCGGGCTAGAGCTTCAATATATGAATTTTTGAGAAGTCACAAAATTCACTCTATAAAGAAGATTATAAACACAAACCTTTATAATGATTGTCTTTTAAAAATGATCATTCTGTGTCTTTACCATGTTCTGGGGTTCCACTTTTGCTGTTTACACCGGACCTCCCAAGAAGGGCACTTCAAGCTTAACTTGTGCCTTTTTCTTCTCTCCTGTATCAGTCAGCACTGTTTCTTTCTTCTAAGTAGCACTGAAATCCTTTATCTGCCGGAAAACCTTTACCTCCACTCTTATTTGTACTGAAATTCAACTTTTAAAAGTGCAGTTAATCTTAAGGGAAACTTGCAGAGGGGAGGAACCTCGTTATGCAAAATGGACAGTCACCCAGCAAAAGAAGACTGGTTTTCACTTTTAATCTTTGATTTTGTGTTTATATGACAATTAGAGGATCTTCTCCCTTTAGTGTGTGTGTGTGTGTGTGTGTGTGTGTGTGTGTGTGTGGTTTATTTTACTTCCCTAACATGGAATTTACATCATCTATGGTTAAACTTTAAAGTTGATTAATACTGGGAATTCCCTGGTGGTCCAGTGGTTAGGACTCCGCTTTCACTGCCGAGGGCTGGGGTGGGAGAACTAAGATCCCGCAAGCCGCGCAGTGCGGCCCCAAAAAAATGTTGATTACTATTACCTTTAAATGTATTCAAAATCACTTCTTGTTTTATCCACTTTAACCTGGCATTGATTCCTATTGACATAGATCTGGATGTTACAAAAATAATTATTGTCCTGCCTTATTCATTTCTTCCTCATTTTCACTATCTTATTATTTCTAGTTTTTCTAATGATTCGGACAAACCCTTGAATAATGTCCATAAATCTCTATCACTGTACGTCATCTTCGCAATGTCCACTTACTTCCTCTGTGAAGAGGGATAATGAGACGTATTTCCACTTCTACCTGACACTCTCTCCATCCACTTCTACTCTGGATTAATGGAATGACTGCTCTACTTTGCATTTGTGTAACAAATAAATTATGTATGACAAACACCTGCCTCAGTGCTTTATACCATTCACAATATGTTGAATTGGGATTTAATATTCATACACTTGACTGGCTGGATTTGGATTCCCTTTTTCTTTTAAGAAGGGCTCCTTTATGTTTTCCAGGGTCTCCTATGTTTGGAAATATCTTTCTCTGACATTTACTGTTGAATGATGATAGCTCAGAATACAAAATGTTTCCATCTCTGTGACTTGCCCCAGGATCTTTGAAGCATTGTTACCTTGTAGGTCACTCTATCACTGATAAAAAGTCTTGCATCTGTAATCCCTTATCACATGATTGAGTTATGCATAAATTCAGCTTGTTTTCTGTCCTGACGCTGCTATCACTTTTTGATCTAATATATTTTGAATTTGAGTTCTTTATTTCATGTAGCTTAGAATACAGAAGTCTAACCTCCAGGTCTAACTCCTTTAAGTTTTTCTGCTCTGTTGTTGTCAATGTTCATTTCATTTTTTATAACATCCTTGTTTTTCTCTCCAACACATTGTAAATCAACTATACTTCAAAAAAACTTTTTAAAATAATGTTTTAAAAGAACGATTTTAAAGAATCTTGGTGACCATGGCAGATGGAAAAATCTTAGAAGTTGAGTGAGATTTAAAGTAGAATAAAATAAAAATATAAATTGTTAAAAAAACAAAAAACAAAAACAAAACCCTGTTCTTCCTGAGACCTTGTTGTGGCTGATGATGGGGTCTTCTGCTTCTTCATCTCTCACTCCCCCGACCCTCTCTCAGAGAAAGGCACTTCTTGTGCCTGATGCAGTGTTCTGGGATGTAAAATAATACTCCAGGGGCTTCCCTGGTGGCGCAGTGGTTGAGAGTCTGCGTGCTAATGCAGGGGACGTGGGTTCGAGCCCTGGTCTGGGAGGGTCCCGCGTGCCGCGGAGCAACTGGGCCCGTGAGCCACAACTACTGAGCCTGCGTGTCTGGAGCCTGTGCTCCGCAACGGGAGAGGCCGCGATAGTGAGAGGCCCGCGCACCGCGATGAAGAGTGGCCCCCGCTTGCTGCAACTGGAGAAAGCCCTCGCACGGAAACGAAGACCCAACACAGCCAAAAATAAATTAATTAATTTAAAAAAAAAAAAGGAATTGTGTAAAAAATAATACTCCAGGTGATTCATCAACACAGAGAGAATGATTCAAGGCACGAGTGTTGATGGAGCCCGTTTTAATGAAGGCACCATAGACCATATGTAGGACATTGGATCCTTCCCTATCTCATTCCTATTTCTTTTATGGGTGGAAAACATACCAGGTATTTCCAGCCAACATAGGGTACTCTGAATTGAGACAGATTGCAGATTGGCACAGTGGGAGTGATTACAACATTCATTTTTAACAACTTCACCTCTTCCATGACCAGCTGTTTCCTCAGAAGGAATTGTTCCTCGGGGAACATGGTATGGGGACAGAACATAAAGAACGTCGGTAGGAAATATGGAGAGTGGTGACACCTTATTTTATGTGCTTGACAAACACAAGGCCGGGTCCTCAGCCTGGCCTGTCTATCCGTCTTGTGATCAGATTGTCGAGCTCGGAGGCGAGCCTCCTGGGAAATAAGTCTATGCTACAAATCACGCCCTTTCTGCCTTTTTACTATTCTCAAGGGTGGCAAAGGGCTTGGAGAACCCTTTCAATCACTCTTGTTCCACACTGTGTCTCAATTTTATATTCTGCATGACTTCAGGGGGAAGAAAGGTGGTTAAAAGTTACAAATGTGTTCCTAAGAAAACAGGAATAAAACTTTCAGTTAAAAAAAAGAAATACATTGGAGTTAACGTGCTGTGCTGTATTTTAATGAAATATTATATAACTTAAAAGAGGAACCATCTATTATCATTTGGCAAAGGTTATTAGACACTGTAGAACACGTCTTCTGCCTTCTATAATACACATGCCTATGTGGTTAGTCCTACCACATACTGAGTAGGTGAATGGGCTGTGCGTCCTGGCATTGTACAGGCAACTGACCAGAGTGTTCTCAAAAAGCATTTGTAAACCTTGTTCTTACTAGTCGTTCAATGTGCTCTCACTGCTGATTTTCTCTGAAATCCATCTTATCCTAGGGATAAGTGACATCCGTCCCTGTTTACATAAAATAGTGGAAAAATCCACACCCATTTTATGTTATTTTATTTTTTTCACACCTTTACTGGAGTATAATTGCTTTACAATGGTGTGTTAGTTTCTGCTGTACAACAAAGTGGATCAGCTATACGTATACATATGTCCCCATATCTCCTCCCTCTTGCGTCTCCCTCCCACCCTCCCTATCCCACCCCTCTAGGTGGTCACAAAGCACCGAGCTGATCTCCCTGTGCTATGCGGCTGCTTCCCACTAGCTATCTATTTTACATTTGGTAGTGTATATATGTCCATGCCACTCTCTCACTTTGTCCCAGCTTACCCTTCCCCCTCCCCGTGTCCTCAAGTCCATTCTCTACGTCTGCGTCTTTATTCTTGCCCTGCCCCTAGGTTCATCAGTACCGTTTTTTTAGATTCCATATATATACGTTCGCATACGGTATTTGTTTTTCTCTTTCTGACTCACTTCACTCTGTATGACAGACTCTAGGTCCATCCACCTCACTACAAATAACTCAATTTCGTTTCTTTTTATGGCTGAGTAATATTCCACTGTATATATGTGCCACATCTTCTTTATCCATTCATCTGTCGATGGACACTTAGGTTGCTTCCATCTCCTGGCTATTGTAAGCAGTGCTGCAGTGAACATTGTGGTACATGACTCTTTTTGAATTATGGTTTTCTCAGGGTATATGCCCAGTATCCACACCATTTTTTTCAGCAGAAAATTCCGAGGAAAATGTACATGTCAATTACACAAATGGCCTCTTATCAAAATTGTAATAGATGTGGGTATACACGTTCACATAGAGTGGTGATGGATGGTCCACTGTTCATTATTAAGATAATGCAGGGGGAAAAGTTAAGTGTTGGGAGCTAGGGTTCTCATAGTGGAAGGAGAAATCCAAGGGTAGAAGCATAAGGTCCATATGGGAATGGCTTGAAATTGAAGATATCATTGTAAAATAATGATTTCTAAAGTACACGTATGCAAGTAAATGTGTGTATGTGCTTGCGTGGGTGTGTGTAACTATGGGCATGTGGAGATTAATGCATACATACATACATTGCCTATGTCTATTCACTCAAAGAGCCAAGGAGCAAGACCCCCAGTAGCAATGAGCCAACCTTGTGCCCAGACGTTACTTTCTAATACTATCAATCCTCACTCAAGGAACCGGATCTTACAGATACGGCTGGTTGCATGGCTGGGAGATGTTAAGATGAACCTGGAATATCTCCAACGGCCAAAAAGTAAGAAAGTGCTCAAAAATAGTAGAAGAACTTCTCAGAAGGACATAGAAGCTGTAATAAAGGAGCTCCCATTCTGGGAAAATTTGAGCACCAAATAAAACAAGTATAGTAGTAGATTATGAACACTTGAAAAAATAGCAGTGTTTGTATGTATGACTGTGTGTGTGTATATATATATAGACACAGTCATATTTACGTGCATGCATATATCCATATATAATGTGTATATATACAATTGTGTAAAAAACGTGTGTGTGTGTGTGTGCAACATCCATCATTCAACATCTTTTCTGGAGCTGCATTTGCAACAGGGTCAAGATAGGCAAGACTTATCCCACTCCTGGGCATATATCGGAATAAAACTGTAATTCGAAAAGATACATGTACCCTAATGTTCACAGGAGCACTATTTACAATAGCCAGGACATGGAAGCAACCTAAATGTCCTTCGACAGTTGAAGGGATAAAGAAGATGTGGCACATATATACAATGGAATACTACTCAGCCATAAAAAAGAATGAAATAATGCCATTTGCGGCAACATGGATGGACCTAGAGATGATCACACTAAGTGAAGTAAGTCAGAAGGAGAAAGACAAATATCATGTGATATCACTTATATGTGGAATCTAAAATATGACACAAGTGAACTTATCTGCAAAAGAGAAACAGACTCACAGACAGAGAACAGACTTGTGGTTGCCAAGGGGGAGGAGGGGAGGGACAAATTAGGAATTTGGGATTAACAGATACAAGCTACTATATATAAAATAGATAAATAACAAGGCCCTACTGTAGAGCACAGGGAACTACATTCAATATCCTGTGATAAATCATCATGGAAAAGAATATGGAAAAGACTATATATACATAAATATGTATTTAACTGAATCACTTTGCTGTGTACCAGAAATTAACACAACATTGTAAATCAACTATACTTCAATAAAATACATTAAAAAAAAAAAGATAAGTGAGGCTTGTGCCCTTATGGGTGGCATTCTTGTGGATTTTAACCATAAAATGCACAAGAAAATAAAGAAAAGCTTAAACATGTAACTTGACAAAGTCATAAATTTTGCCAAGCACAGAGAGGGAGTGCTGAGCGAGGGATGTGTGAGGTCTCATTTAAATAGGATAGACAAGCGAAGGCTTTGGGAAGTAATTTATGTTGAGGCTTGAGTCAGGAAGAGAAGGCAACCTTTTGAAGGTGAGAGAAGCGTTGGAAAGAGCACGGAACCTGTGCAAGGGCTCCGCGGAGTCGCTGAACAAGGCTGGTTCTAGAAACACAAGTACAATGAGTGTGGCTTGGCTGGGAGATGCAGAGAGAACGAAGAAGATGACATAAAAGAAGAACCAACTCGTGTAGGACCAAAAGGAACTTCATCATCACAGAAATCAGAAGCCATTGCTGGATTTTCTGCAGAGAGAACAATAATCAGGTTCACATTTTTACCTCCTCTTCACAATTTGAGAGGCAATTTTTATCTTTTTTTTTTTTTTGCATGTGGACCATTTTTTAAAGTCTTTATTGAATTTGTTACAATATTGCTTCTGTTTTATGTTTTACTTTTTTGGCCGAGAGGCACGTGGGCTCTTAGCTCCCCGACCAGTGATCGAACCCGCACCCCCTGCATTGGAAGGCGAAGTTTTAACCACTGGACCGCCAGGGAAGTCCTGGCAATTTTTATTTTTCACATAAGGCAAGTAGCATGTGTTCTACTGATATGTTATTTTGTCATTATTATCCTTTCCATCTGTGAAGCAGATTCCTCACGTGTCATACATAGGTTTGAATTTCAAGGTACAATGTAACGTCAGTTACTGAAAACATACTATGACAACTAATCAGAAATATACAAAATTACTTACATTATAAAAGAGTTAGGGCTTCCCTGGTGGTGCAGTAGTTAAGAATCCACCTGCCAATGCAGCGGACACAGGTTCGAGCCCTGGTCCGGGAAGATCCCACATTGCCGCGGAGCAACTAAGCCCGTGCGCCACAACTACTGAGCCTGCGCTCTAGAGCCCTCGAGCCACAACTACTGAGCCTGCGCACCTAGAGCCCGTGCTCCACAACAAGAGAAGCCACCGCAATGAGAAGCCCACACACTGCAACGAAGAGTAGCCCCCGCTCGCCACAACTAGAGAAAGCCCGCGCGCAGCAACGAAGACCCAATGCAACCAAAAATAAATAAATAAAAATTTTAAAAAAGAATAAAAGAGTTAGCATGTAAAGGAATCTTATTAAAGGCGTAACTGATCAATGCTTTTTGCTAACAGATGACCCACGCTTGAACCATTTTGTTCAGAAATTAGCTTCCGCTATAGTGTATAAAACCGTAATAATGATCTCTGCAGAAGTCGGACACTCAGGAAAAGAGAATTTGTTTCTCAGTACTTATTCAGATACTTCGATGATTCAAACGAGTTATCTATCATTTCTTCCTTGACAATAGATGCACCGAGGGGCTAGCTTAACTACCTTAGCCAAACAATGTATCCCTCAAGACAAGCAAAGAATTGCCATATTTCATCCTAATTTGGAGATTTAAGATGGTACATAACATGCTTATCAGCCAGTCTTCTTGCCTTCTCTCCCTGGGAATCCACATTTACAAGGTGTTATACACAAGGAAATCTCCATAGATCAAGTAATTACTGTTTTCTTTTCATTCATAAGTAAAGGTACCTACAGAAATAATTACAGAGATATATTTCAGAGTAAAAACTATTATTTGTGTGGCTTGTTGGCTGTTTATCCACGATGGATTTAAGCAACCCAACTAGCATCAACTCTATCATTTGTAGAGGAAAGTGAGTACAATTTGGAAAAATAAGAAAAGAAACCACTATGGAAACTAAGATGGAAAACTGAGAACTTTTATACCTTGTTCAGAAGCAGTAGAAAATTATTCCATTTTTCGATTTCTTAGTCACGAGAAATAACCAAATCTATTTTTCCAACAGCAGCACAGCCTGTAATCATTTGTTAGGTAACAACACTGAAGTCCTCGTGATTGAAACAGAAAAGCACCTAAACTTTATCTCTCCTAATCGCCTATCAATTCCTGTTCCGTTTGAAGTTTGCAAACATTACAGATGGAGACCCCGACCCATTTTCTCTCGGAAGGAGAGGTGTTTGAGAAGTTCCATTTCTGGGACTTCTAAAAATAAACGTCCAGAGTACCCACATTGTGTTTAGAGAGATGAAACTTCAACCTTGATGGGGCAATGGTTAGATTCCTGAGGTACGAAATATAATTTTGATGAAGGTACATGCTTGAGTAAAAGTCTATCATAAACAGAGGTGGGCAGTAAATGTTCTTAAATCACTACATCTGTATTGATTTTAAACTGTCCTTCATGGACAGTATATAAAATTCTAAGCTAAAGATATGTCTTCTGACATTGTGAAGGGATCACGTGTCTGTCTTCTGCTTTCAATATCTCAGTAATTCTCCTTATACAGAATGCTTTTCCCACTCTTGTCTGTAGATACTTAGACGTTCCTCAACTTTTGAAGTCTTCAGTAGCTTTAGTATTTAATAAAGGTCTTCTTCCCCACCTCCCTCTTCTTTCTCCACCTCTATCTTGTTATTTTTTTCCTCCCTCCCCTTCTCCCTCTAAAAATTCAATCTTAAAATTTAACATTTTTTTTCTGGACATAGAAAGTTTTTCTCCTCATCTTTCATTAATATTTTCTGTACTTGTTTTCTCTATTAAGACAGATATTTGACTTCCTGAATCTGCCTTCTTTCTCTTATCATTTTCCCCAACTTTTTTTTTTTTAATTAATTAATTAATTTATTTATTTATGGCTGCATTGGGTCTTTGTTGCTGCGCGCGGGCTTTCTCTAGTTGCGGCGAGCAGGGGCTACTCTTCATTGAGGTGCACGGGCTTCTCATTGTGGTGGCTTCTCTTTTGTGGAGCACGGGCTCTAGGTGCACGGGCTTCAGTAGTTGTGGCACGCGGGCTCAGTAGTTGTGGCTCGTGGGCTCTAGAGCGCAGGCTCAGTAGTTGTGGCGCACGGGCTTAGTTGCTCCGCGGCATGTGGGATCTTCCCGGACCAGGGCTCGAACCCGTGTCCCCTGCATTGGCAGGCGGATTCTTAACCACTGCACCACCAGGGAAGCCCACTCGGTTTTTCTTAAGTGTACATATAGATGGAATAATGCTAAAAAGTCTCTTTACACACACAGATTTCAAACATAATGGATATGTATAATCCAACAATTTCCTATGTTGGGATATAAAAATAATGTTTCATATGATTAAAATTATTGAAAGTTTCTTTGTCACATCACAATATGATTTCAAAATTGGAGTCTACAATGAAATCAGTATTGTGTGGTCAAAACACTCATTCCATTTATACCTTAAATACTCATTTTACACATTCAAATGTAATTCTAGTTAGAAAGAAATAAAAACAAATGAATGCTTATTAGAGGTTCAAATGTATTGACATTTTACTTCTAATACTACTAAATTATGTCAAAATAGTAAAATTGTACACAAAAATAAAACTTTTATTTTGCTTTCTGTCTCTAGAAAATGAACACATTCTATTTAAAATCAAACATTTGTTAAATGTAGTGTTTTGTTCTACAAGAGGGTGTTTTGTTTTGGGAGTAGTGTTTAATGTGAGTGTACAGATGATAGACAGATGTGTAGATGGGTGGGTGGATAGAGGTAGATAGATAGACATTTATTTATTTGAAAATATTCAAGGTAAGCTAACATCAGATAATGACATAAATATATACAAAGAGTTCCCTTCGGGTTTTTATTGTGCTTCATGCGTTTCCCACAATTGTAACAAAGCTAAATGCACTGTAGAAGAGGTTCATACTTTTTGTATTGTTTATAAAAGTATGGAGACAACATACAAACCAGTTAGGAAAACTCTCCCCAAGAGGCCAGCCGTTCATGCAGTGTTTCTGTAAGTAACATTCTTTTTCCTTCAGCACCTCCAGTTTCTCTTCTCTGTATTTCCTTTTGCCTCTGGAGTATTGGTGTCACACGGCAGTAGGTTTTCCCAGAACCTTGTGATAAACTGAAGCGTTTTTCTCTGCCGCTATAATTAATCATGCTTCCACCTGGAATAATCATTGCCCTATTTACTGAGCATATGAGAAAATCCCATCATAATTAATATCAGAGGCTATGTTCCATTCGCATCATCCACCTTGCTGCAGATAAATGAGCACGTGGGAAGAGAAAGGAAGGTTAAGGTGGACCCTGCAGTTTGCCTGTGTTCCATTTCTGAATATTTGAAAGAAGAAGCATGTTTGCTATCACAATGTTTCTTGCATGCAGCCTATTGTCGCCTGCGCTCAGAACAGAAGTGAACCCAGCTGGCAGACAAAAATAGGGGCATCATCTAGCATTTCTTAAACATGTTTCTTAGAACCCATGCCATCACACAAACAGATAAGGTGACCCACGTCCAGGGTATGAAGACTTCGGAAACTTACTGCTCCATCCTAAATTTCTTTGGATATCATCATAAGTGCCTCTCCACTCGTAGAGCCATTGGAAGATGTCTTACTTTTTTGACGTGGACCTGCTTTCTAAACTTCTGCAGGACCCCGCCTCTCTTCTGCAGAAGGTGCTGGATTATGCGAATAAAACTACATCACGTCCTGTTAAGTCTGAATCTCCAATTATCACCAAATATATTTTTGTATACCTATGTCTCATGCACTAGTTGGAATGCACGTATATGAAGAGGGAGTTTGGTGTTTATTGGAAATTCAAATTTAACTGTCCACCCTCTATTTTATGAAACACTGTAAATTACATATAAGATAGAAAAGAAGTAATAATGTATTCTGATACAGAAAATCAGTTTATAGGCAGAGCTCTAGATATTTAATATGTGGTTTAATGCGTTACCTTTTTGTTGCTAAAACATAATTTTTCTTTATGTATTTGAGTATTTCCCTTCATTCTGGACATGACTTCTGCCTCTCTGCATATCTCTGTGTACATATAAATAAAATGTAAAAATATTAATGTGTATATACATGCATATATGTGTATAATTATATTATGTATTATATATGTGTATATATAGTATATATAGATACATGTCTATATATTACTTATATGAAATGACCATATTTGTAACTTAAAAAATGGTTAGATATTGCCTATGTCAGCAAATTTATAATTCATGTGATACAAAATACTACAGATATGTATGTCCACATATCCATGTGTCTGTGACCTATCCATCCCCCCATGTATCCATCCATCCGTCCACATCCGTCTCTTTTATATGTTTCCCTGTATCTTTAGATTCCTTCCCACAGGTGTTGACCCCAAAGACCACTCGTAATAAGCACCGGCAACCCAGAATCTGCAGCCCAGAGAAATTAACTTACACCCCATCCCAAATGCAAAGGACACCACGTCTTTGCATGATCCATGACCACTGTCTGCGTGCCCTGCTAAAACAGAATTTGTTCATTCATGTCTCAGTTCCTTTGTTGACTTATCAAGCATGGCTGAGCACCTCTTGTTTTCCACACCATGTAGGTGGTATTGAGGATAAGGAGCCCATTCTTTGCACTCAGAGAACTCACAAGCTAGAAGATGAGTGAGGAAAAAAATACCAGGTATTATAATAGGCGGTTTCATAGAAGTTTTGGAAATGACCTTCTAGAGGCAGCAAGAAGGATGGGATAAACGGACTCCTTGAACTTTCATGTTTGCTCAGGAGTCTTGAACAGACACATTTGATTAACTAGACCTCCTACTCTTATTTTAAGAAAAGAAGGAAATTAGGGATGTCCCTGGCAATCCAGTTGTTAAGGACTCAGCGCTTCCAGGGCAGGGGGCACAGGTTCGATCCCCAGTTGGGGAACTAAGATCCCACATGCTGCACGGTGCGGCCAAAAAGAAAGGAAATTAGAAAGAGAAGGAGCGGGGAGTGAGAAAAGACAGAGAAGGGAAAGGAAGCAGGTGGTGTGAAGGACAAATAGAGAGATTAAAGTAAAAATCCTCTAAAATATTTAATTCAACTCCAGTGTCATTTTAAGCAGATAACTAGCTTTTTCATCACTTTCCATCTCTATTTGTCCCTCTAACCCATGCGCTGGATATTTTATTCGTAACTGACCGTGAATGAGTAATATATAAAACAAAATAATTTAACCTTCTGAAAATGAGTATTGTTATGTAGAATCATGTAGTATTGTTTTACAATGCGTTATTTAAAAATCAGGTCCCGTTTTCTGAAATTGATTTTGCGTGTTCTTTTAAAATGTCTTAATTTCGTAAAATGTATATTTTAATCCATAAACAAGTGACTTGGTCTCTGGCCTGCATCCTCCCCGCCACCAAAAATGTACTTGGCACAAAAGAATGTTTTGCCCAAACACAACACTACATATATTTTTTTTTTTTCCTGTGACGCATTAGGAAAGAATAACTAAGATGCCACACACGTGAATAATGTGTATCTTTACGTGGCACTTGAAAGGGCCTCAGTGGTACGTGATGATCGTGTGTGTTTCTCAGAACAGCTCCCACTCACAATACACAAGCATGTAGCAAATTTAAAAAAAAAAGTTTGCATAACACTCTTCACATTGCCTTTCATTTGATATTCATGGAAATGGTGCTCAGAAATCATAGCACTTAAAAGACGCAGGGGTTCTCCCTCTTGATCCGCAGGATAATTTTTTTCCCTTTCTTCAACTTTAAATTGGATGGAAACTCATGGAAAGCATGCATAAAATCCACTCTACTCTGAATTTAGATCAGAAAGATAGTTTTTATATTCACGCTGTAGTTCATTTACTTGATTTGGAGCACGTGATCACGAAAGTATTTCTGAAAGGTTCTTGGCACTTCTCCCCTTGATGTCTAACATTTTCAGAATTATAATACCAGTTCCTTGAGTATATTTTGGAGAGGAATGAGAGGAAGATGTTTCTGTTAAAGGAGAAAGAACATCTGTAGGAGGAAAGGATTTCTTTATAAATTCTTAGAATGACTAAACCATCTTGTTTGAAATGTACGTAATTTCCAGCTAAAAAATAGTATTCAAGAAAATGTATAAACCAACAGTTGGCTAAGAAATGTCAAAGTGTGACCATGAATTAACTCACATATTGAAATTATTTTGCCCTCGTGTTCATTCTCACTTTGGTTCTATCTTACATCATGTGCCTTTATTTTCAAGTTACTTTTCTTTAAAAATGCTGTGTTCCCAGACAGAGGGAACAGACTTGTGGTTGCCACGGGGGAGGGGGGGTGGGGAGGGAGGGATGGATTACGAGTTTGGGATTAGCAGATGCGAATTATTATGTATAGAATGGATAGACAACAAGGTCCTACTGTAGAGCACAGGGAACTGTATTCAGTATCCTGTGATAAACCATCATGGAAAAGAAAAAAAAATGCTGTGTTCCAGCCATTTTCGAAATTTGACTGTTACCAAAACAAGCCCAGAAATTGTAATTTCTTTAACTAGTAAATGAAGACGATATAATCTGTTCTGCTTATTTTCATCAGAAAAGGAATATACACAGATATATATTATATATATAATACATAGGCACATGTGTAAAAATGGGCATACTATAAATATACATATATATTTAAAGGAAATTTTAGAACCATGAATATATATGCACATGCAAGTTACTTTTATTCCTTGTTTTAATCTAAAATAAATCTCAACCATGACATGTCCTATTATATGCAGATGTTCCAGTTTTGAGTAATATTTCTTTCTGTGGTAGGACGAGAAGCACGAATCATTTTTAAGTACAAATATACAGTCTGATTTCACTTAAAATGGACCTAGTTTGTTTAATAGGCAGCACAGAAGGTGACTTGTGAGGGAAGGGGATCTTATTTGCTGCCTATAGAATCTGAGGCTGTTTGGTGGGGGGAGAAACCACAGTCCTGAGTTTGTAGAAACAGTATAAGAAAATAAGTAATAGTCAACACATATTAAGATACCTAGCGGATATTTTTTTTTTTTAATGAAAAATGTTGTAGCTGATGGTGGACCCACCCACGTATCTGTGGGAAATATTGGCTCATTTTCGGATTTCCAAACTTTTTCCGTAATGGGGCAGAGAGTCAACATTATCAGTTTTGTGAGCCATATGGTATCTGTCTCAACCACTCACCTCTGCTTTTGTAGCATGAAACCAACCACAGAAAATACACAAACGAATGGGTATGACTGTGTCTCAATAAAACTTTATTTATAAAAGCAGTTGGCAACAGGTGGGCGGTAGTTGTCTAGCCCCTGATCTAGATAGTTGTGGCCATTATTACAGCCTGTGGTTGAAATTGGGATGCCACCTCCCCAGAGATTCAGTACCAAGACTACATCATCGGCCTGACCTTGATTTCTTCCAGGCAGTGCTTGCGCATGGAAGGTTATAGACCAGTAAATAACTTCACAGTTACATTCAGGCACCTTGGAATAATCTATTTACTCAAAAATCAGATGACTCTTCTGGGTAAACAGGCTTCTTTTAAGTTTAATTGATCGTTCAAAGGGGTGAACTGTCTTGCTTATCATATCAACTCTTTACTCATCGAGAACTCATTCCAAAAAAAAATAAAAAATCAAAATGAAAGAATATTAAAAAAAAAAATTAAAAAAAGACTCATTCCAAAGCCCTCCAATGCGAACCAGCCCCAAACTATTGTACACAACCTTTGTCCACATTCAGACACCCACACCCAAAGGCCCAACTTAAAGCTCCAGAATTCAGACCTCCAAATGCTATTGATATTTTCTGTTGACCGCCCCGTTTAAAAATATTCCCCAAACTCTCTGATTGGGGGTCTCCCTCTTCTGGGCTTGACCAACACGTTATTCTGAGCAGCCTCTCTTCAGGACTGGATGTAGGCACGGAGAATAAATATTTGTTCCAAATGAAGTTTTGTAGTTTTCATAGTTTCCCATAGCTCCAGGGAGACAGCTAGTCTTCTGCCTTTAGGGGGAAAAAGTCAGAAAAAGAGGACTGTATTCCAGCCCTTGTCTTCTGAAGACATGTTCAGTTTACTGGTTGTTCCAAATCAGAAGAACCGAGGCTTCTCTGGGGTTCTTGCCATCCTCTGAGCTGGATTCATGATGAATAACTTTTCTGAGTGCATTTTAATTGAAAAGTATTCATGGTCTATCCTTAACCGAATTCCTTTGAGGAAAGATTTACATGTTTAATAATGAGGCTTAGAGTAGCAGAAGTTGGCATCCTACGGCTCCATTTGGTCCACCACTTATATTTGTAAATAAAGTTTTATCAAAACACAGACATCTGTTCACAGATTCTCTAAGGCTGCTTCCATGCTACACTGGCAGAGCTGACAGGCATGACAGAAGAGCTGAAAGTGGCCTGAAAAGCTGAAAATATCCACCTCTACAGAAGAGAGGTAGCTGACCCCTGGCCTACAGAAGTTACCTTGCTTACCAAAACCCGGAAGACAGCTAAGAAGTTCATGACCCTAATATTCACTCTTTGAAATGCCCTTGGTCTCTCCCCTTCTCCCCAACTCCTAGTAACGTCTGGGATATGAACGGTTTGCAGAATAGCATGTTTTTAGCACCTTATTAAAATGGTCCTGGTTCACCATTTCCAAATCTCCCTACATTTTGTTATTACAAGTTAAGAATTCGTCTCTAAATTCTGTTAACTTTGGATATGAAATAAGCTGTATCCCACTGCCGTAAATGATAACCTCTTTTTTTTTTTATGGCATGTCAAGTTTTTCCTAAAGACATGTGGGTGTTGAGTGGTGTGCAGGAAATGGATGAGAACGGAAATTTCATGTCAACTGTTTCTCAAGGCCAGCACACTGGAAATAAAGATAGATTTTAAATTGATATCAATTCACCAATTCTATTCATGGAATTCTCTAAGATCCTGTATAGACGAAAATAGAACAGAAAATGTAAGGTGTATGCACCTCCCTGAAAGTACTCAAAAGTACATGTACAGCTTTTTAAAAGGAAAGCAAAATGTGAGATTTTAACAAAGTCACACTTCCCCTTATTTGCTGGGGTATCTTCCACCCCACAATCCCTAAATAAATGCATATTTCTGTACACTTGGAGTCTCTGCTTCTCTGAAACTCATAAAGAAAATCCTATATAATTTTAAATATAGTTACAAAGCTCATGCTTTTAAAGGGCACATTATTATCCATATCATAGGTTTCATATAATCCATATAATTTTTCCAGAAAAATCCCAAATTTTTAAGGACAGAACTTGCACCATGTAATTAAATACTGTATACTGTTTCATCAGTGAATTGCAACATTATAATAATAAATTTTTCTTATCAAACATAGATTAAAATAATGCAACTTGAAATCAATACAAAGTTAACTATTCTCAAAGCAGGTGCTATGTTTTTAATACAAGAGAACACCATACATTTAGAGATTTGTTTCAAAATTAGATTTTTGCCATGGATGACATTGTATTAATCTAATTCCTTTGCTACTTCTGTTTCCTGGCATCTAGAAGTGGTCGAATGTCTTTGGCAGCCACTGTACTTCCTGACGTGAAGCTAATTGTGGGTTCTACCCTAAACAGTAGTCATTAGAGGCCCCATCTCATTGAAAATATCCTGAAAATTCCCCTTGAGAAACAGATTCCTATTTTCTGCTCAACAGCACAGACTGGGTTTTCAAACAGCCTTAACATGGGCAAGGACATGCTGCTTTGATCTCCTATAAATGTATCTACTTCCTTTTTTTTTAAGTGTCTGACATCCTGATTTGATCTCTTCTAAATTTATCTGCGTCCCTTTTTTAAAGTATCTGGACCGTTTGATCCAGATTCAACCCTCAAGCTTTTGAGTGTATGGTTGGTATAGGGTATTATGTAGGGCACCCCTAACTCAGAAGGAAAAACATCCGTGGATTCCCCGGCAGTACGCTCAGAATATATTCCTAATTGCTAAAGGAAATATGTTATCCAAATTCAGCTGAGAAGAAAGGAGAGAAATTCGCCGAGAAGCAGACCACCAGAGACAACTACTGCTAACATCTTACAGGAAGGACTTCATTCCAGGCTCTCTGTGTCTCCTCCCCGGCTGATAGGGTAGCGCGATTGCATAAATAGCCCTGAGAGTGAGTTGCTGATGGTTTTCCATTTCTTCTCCTCCAAGTGTTTCTCCATCTTTTGAAGGGGAGCTGAGTCCGTGATTGGCATCGGGCATTGGGATATCTGCAGACACGTGACGTTAACGCTGACTTGGACAGGCCCTTCTGTGCTTTCGCACGTCCCCTGGATGCCACTGCCGCCCGGCCTCGCGTCCTGGGTCAGAGCTCAGCTCTCCCGGCTGAGGCCGCGCTGGACCCGCCAGCCGCCGGACAGCCTACCGGCCAGCCTCACACGCACGAGGGAATCTGGACCGAGATCCGCTCGCGTGGCCAGGATAAGCAGAACACATGCAAACGGCCGTGGTGTTGACTGAAGTCACTAAATTTGGGGGAATTTGTTTTGGAGCAACTGCTCACAGATCCCATTCCGCTAATACTGCATGGCCTTTACCTTGTGTACAACTGTATACCCTCCATAGCCACTGAAATGTCCCTTTATACCACCAAAATGTTACTTAAATTTCTCTGTGTAATAAACATTATCATGGGCTTCCTGGTGGCACAGTGGTTGAGAATCTGCCTGCCAACGCAGGGGACACGGGTTCGAGCCCCGGTCTGGGAAGATCCCACCTGCCGCGGAGCAAACTGGGCCCGTGAGCCACAACTACTGAGCCTGCGCGTCTGGAAGCCTGTGCTCCGCAACAAGGGAGGCCGCGATAGTGAGAGGCCCGCGCACCGCGATGGAAGAGTGGGCCCCCGCTGACGCAACTAGAGAAAGCCCTCGCACAGAAACGAAGACCAACACAGCCAAAAATAAATAAATAAATCTAAAAATTTTATTAAAAAAAATTTTTTTAATTTAAAAAAGAAAAAAGAAATAACAAGATGTGGAAAAAGATCTGGGCTCAGATCTGCTCATTAAAAAGAAACAAAGGGTCTTCCGTGGTAGCGCAGTGGTTGAGAGTCTGCCTGCCAGTGCAGGGGACACGGGTTCGAGCGTGGTCTGGGAGGATCCCGCATGTCGGGAGCAACTGGGCCCGTGAGCCACAATTACTGAGCCTGAGCGGCGGAGGCCTCTGCTCTGCAGCAAGAGAGGCCGCGATAGTGAGAGGCCCACGCACCGCGATGAAGCGTGGCCCCCCACTTGCCGCAGCTGGCGAGGGCCCTCGCACAGAAGCGAAGACCCAACACAGCCAAAAATAACATAATAAATAAATAATAAATAAAACTTAAAAAAAAAAAAAAGAAACAAAAAACAAAAACATCATAACAAACAGTTCCCAGTGTGGGATATGTGGGTTTCTCAGGATACTCTCAGAGATTACAAAACAAGGTAACGACTTTCTTCGCTGATACGTGCAGTGCACGTGTGTGTGGTGTGTGTGTGTGCGCGCGTGTGTGTGCGTGCACACATGTAGAAGCAAATTCATACCTACGTGCTAACAAAAGCCTACATTATTAGTAGCCAAAACACTTGTTTCCCTCAGCACTTCAAAAGCTGTTACTCCAGTGTGTTCTAGCTTTGCAATGATAGAAAACTGTCGTTATTCTTATCTTTGTTCCTTGTATATTATACATTTCTGTGGCTCCTACTAAGATTTTATTTTTATCACAGGTCTTGAGTGAATGGATTACAATATTCCTTGGTGTGCTTTTCATGTTTCTTCTGCTTCAGAATCATTGAGTATCTTGTATCTCTAGTTTATCATTTTTAGCCAAGTTTTTAAAAATAGACTTTATTTCTTCAAATGTAGATGTTTTCTTTCTCCTTTTCACTGTCCCCTTCTTTTCAGACTCCAAACATGGGTAAATTTAGGCACTGGAAATTGTTCCATAACCCACTGATACTATTTTTTATTTTTAAAAATTTTCATTAATGTGTATTACAAATTCAAAAGTCTTTCCTTCTGCAGTGTTTAATTGGCTGTTAATCCCATCCAGTTTTTTTTTTTTTTTTCAGATATTACATGTTTCCTTTCTGAGTCTGATTATTTGTCTCTTTTTTCGTATCATTCACATCTCTCCTCTCAACATCATCAACCTTCTGGTTCCAGCTGGTCTGGGGTCTACGTGCTCGTGGTCAGCATGTAGTTAGTTAACTTCTTTCACCTGGTGGGGTTTCAGTCTCTGCAAAACAGCTCAGAGGATGTGGTTCAGAATATTATCTGCCCTTGAGGAGGAACTAACGGTCCTTGGCTTTGTTTAATGGTTAAACTATTACTATTTTGTCTTGCTTGTTTTCCTTTCTCTCTGCGTTTTCTCACTTCTTCTATTAAATGCATTCTTTTTTTTTTAATTTTTATTTATTTATTTATTTATTTATTTATTTATTTTTAAAAATGCATTCTTTGAAACTCAGGGAAGGCGGAGATGGCTACAGTTTTCTACAGACAAGAGGCAGGTGGAGGGCATGGGGAGGGGGGTCTTTCCCAGGAAGGTCCCAAAGGGTCCTGCTTGGGTACAGGAGAGTAAACCCAGTCCTAGGAAGTCCATCCTGTTTGGTAGCAGAATTGTGGCTATTGAAGGTAATTTGGAGTGTTACGTAGAATTTTTATTCTGATCCCAGTATTTTTGGGGGGAGGTGATTTTGACTAGCTAACAGGCGTATAGAAAAGGCTGCTTTTTGCTGGGAATTTCCTGAATGATACAGATTGGTTTCTAAAATTGCTAGTTCAATTGGACCCTTCTCTGTGAGTCTAGGGAAGCTGAGTTCCTTCAAATTATGGTTTTTAATTGGGGGGGGGGGGAGAAATAATTGAGGGTAGGATTGTGTGTTCTTCAGTATTTTTTTTTTTGCATGGTTCTAGAAGTCCCTTTCTTTCTTCCATTTCCCTTTACCCCCGTGCTCAGAAGATAGCACTTCACTCCTTTTTTCAGCTGACTTCTTCCCAAGAATTGATGCTTTTTCAAGACTGCCATCTTAAACCGTGTAAATCTTCCACCTCCATCCCTGTAACCAGAAGTCGGATATTTTAGACCCTTTATGAATGTTTTCGCAGTTGGTGTGGATTTCTTATTTTTAGGAGGACATTAGGTCAATCTTTGCTTGTTACTTCTGTTCTCGTTTCCTTGCATTGTGTCTAGAACCCCTAGTTGTCCGCAAAACATATTTTTGGAGATATTATGGGAGCTTAAGAAATAGATCTTTGGGATATTGTTTTCTGGGTTTGTTTGTTTGTTGTATTTTTCTTCTTACAGATTGTTTGAAGTTTATACCCTTCTCTCACTTGGTTAAGTGGCAGGCATGGGTTTTGGTGAATTTTATTTGGGGTTTTTATTTGGGCTATTGTTTTTAGACTCTACATTTTTTTGGAGGCCGAGTTCAGAGATACAGATTAAGGTGATCATCATTACATTGGTTTCCTCCAATTATTTTTTTAAGACTAGTCCAGTTTGGTAACCTATAAAGCATATCTATTTCAGTGTTGCTTTGCGATTACAGAAATGCTTCCATTAGCTCTTTCAGACATTTGGTGTTCTCAGAAATCCTTCAGTTGTAATCAATCGACTTCTAATATGCCTTGTTGGGATGTCTGATTTTTTTACCTTCGTAATAGCTGAAAACTGATACAACTACAGCTAACCTATGCTATAGATAATAGTTATCTAGTAACAGAATATTTCCTATGAGCTTTTCTTACAACTGAATAATGAAACGCACCCATGTTTAACAGTCCTGCAAAATAGACTTATCAAATATTCATTTTCTCATAGAGATGAGTTGGCAAAACTTCTAAACATTTTGCTAAATTTCTAACATTTTACTGTTACAATTTTTTCTCTACCCTATTTGAATCCTGAACATTTTTGAACCACAGGGACTTTTTCATTCAAACATTGATCGTTAAGGGATGTAATGTATAATGATTTCTGAGGAGTCTTAAGCGTCCACAGATGCATGTCCTTTGCAATTCAGAAAGGACCCCACTGAGTATGATATTCTGAATGATACTGTGACCATTTCATCTCCCTGCCTCTCAGTTCATATGTACGCCCTGCAAACAACCTCTATTGTTAGGGATTTTTAAATGGTTATGATAACCGAACATATTTAAGACTCACATCCTGCATACAGAATTAAAAAAACATATCACATTTTTTTTCCGTGGGCTTTTGGAGAGAGTTGCTGAACTGGTGGAAAAGTTCAAACATTCAAGAACTCCTTCCATCCAGTGTCAGTAATTTGCATGATTGCGTATAATGGCTTTTTGGCAATATTTGTGTAAGGCAAATAGGAATACAGTTTTGGATTGCTAGCTGGGTTAATGTCTTCTGGGTATTCCCCGCAGAGAGCCAAAGGCAAGCGTGTTAAGCGCTGTTTCTATTTAAGGAGGTATCTGAACGCCCTGCATCTCCTACTGCACTTCCAAATGAAACGATTTTATAACCTTTAGAAAGGGTTTTGCTTTTGTCGTTGCCTGTTTTATAGGAGTAAACACGCTGATACTCTAAAACAACCACAGGCTTAGCTTTTAAAACAGGGCTATGATTTAATGCTCCTTGATGTCAATTGAAACCAACATTTTATTTAGGAAATGTTCTGGAGGATTCACTCTTAAAAGGTATTAACCGTCGTTAACCCTTGTTTCTCAAAAAAAGGCAGTTATCCCTATTCCATTTGTGATTTAGCTCAATTTGTTTGCACAGGACTCCTTTTAAAGATGACTTCTCTGTTCCTGATTTCAAATTTCCAGTCTGGCAAAGTATGGAATGGAGCATCTGAGTCTAGACACCGTTTTCCCTCATCATTTGTCTACATAATATTGAAAAATTCACAGTGCATGCAAATCTTGGCTTCACAAGGCTTTCCTTTTCCCCCTGTGCTGTCTTTACATGAGGTACGTAAGAGGAAATCCTACAAAATGCGCCAGAATCACAAGTGTTAAAGTTAGCCTTAACTGCTGAAGAAGCTGCTTCTACAGTCGTGTGCTCTTTTTTTTTTTTTAATAACTTTATTTTGGCTGCGTTGGATCTTCGTTGCTGCATGCAGGCTTTCTCCAGTTGTGGCGAGCGGGGGCTACTCTTCGTTGTGGTGCGCAGGCTTATTGCGGTGGCTTCTCTTGTTGCGGAGCACGGGCTCTAGGCACGCGGGCTTCAGTAGTTGTGGCATGTGGGTTCAGTAGTTGTGGCTCGCGGGCTCTAGAGCACAGGCTCGGTAGTTGTGGCGCATGGGCTTAATTGCTCCGCGGCATGTGGGATCTTCCTGGACCAAGGCTCGAATCTGTGTCCCCTGCATTGGCAGGTGGATTCTTAACTACTGCGCCACCAGGGAAGCCCCATGTGCTTATTTTTTAATCACCAGAAATGGTGTTTAAAAAATGCTTTTGATGATGAAGATTTATCTAAAGTCTTATATTTTAAGAAAGAATTTATGAAACATATATTGTGATATTTATTTTGCAACATGCATATAAAGTGTGTATTATACATAAGTATATGTATGTATATATATACATATATATGTATGTGCATGTTTGTATATATTTCTGTGTAGATATATATGCCTTTTACATATACATATACACTTTATATATGTGCCTTTTGTGTGTATATTATATATAATATAGTTATTTACAAAGTATATTAATATTATATTTAATATAGTGTGCAATGTATATGAACAGTATTTATCATATAAAATAACTTACCATTTAATACATAGCATACTATTTAATATATAATATAATATCTCCTTCTGTGAAAGAAAAACCCAGATACATCTAAGAGCTTCACTTTTGCTGGATTCTAAGGAATTATGAGAGTTTAGAAATGTTATCCAGCAAATATTTACTCTTTTTCTGATGTTGAGACACATTTTCTGATACTGAATTTGGCCGTGCAACTTGCTTCGGCCAGTGGAATGTTAGTCAATGGGACAGCAGGACATTTCCCTGAAATGTGTTTGTGCCATGGGACTCTCTCTCTTTCCATTCTGCCGTTGTTAGGAAAGAATGTGCCATGGGTACGCCACTGTTTCACACAGCATTGGAGGTGCATGGAGCCATCTTGGAAATGACCTGCCTCTTGGGATCAAGCCGAAGTCTAGGGCAGCAGATCCACAGAAAATGAGTGGGAATAAGGAACTTCTTTGAAAAGCCACTCTATTTTGAGATGGCTTATAATACAGCCCTGTTATGGACTAAATGGGTATGGCTCCCCCCAGATTTCATGTGTTGAAGCTCCAACCCCTAGCGGGATAGTATTTGGAGGGGGATTAGGCTTAGATGAGGTCGTGAGGGTAGGGCAAGGCAGGTGAGCTTGCCTCGCTGGTGTTGGCAGGAACGTCTTCCAGAAGCAGAACCAAGGCCGACTCATTCTGTCCCGCCCACTCCTACACTCAACGCCCCCTGACGGGAGAATTACCGCTATTCCCACCAGCCACCCAAGCTGCCCTTTAGCTTCCCAAAGTTGTCCTCAAACATGTCTGCAGGATCGATCTCCATCTCATGAAGCCACCTCTCCAAATGTGTGCAAGTCTTGTTCTCAGCGAGTCATCGTCTGGGGTAGGGACTGAGTGCAGACCCAGGCAAAGCACACCATTAAAGGGTTCGGACTTGGCAACGCAGGTCTCTTCAGCCGTCTTCCTGGCTAAACCGTAAGCTAGCATGGCTTTGTTGGGACTTGTGTTTGATGTGAGCTTCGCCTCTTCTTCTCACCTCCCCTAAGATATCATATTTGATGCACTTGAGCAAGCTTACTATTTTTTTTTTAATTAATTTATTTTTGGCTGTGTTGGGTCTTCGTTTCTGTGCGAGGGCTTTCTCTAGTTGCGGCAAGTGGGGGCCACTCTTCGTTGCGGTGCGCGGGCCTCTCACTATCGCGGCCTCTCTTGTTGCGGAGCACAGGCTCCAGACGCGCAGGTTCAGTAATTGTGGCTCACGGGCGTAGTTGCTCTGCGGCATGTGGGATCTTCCCAGACCAGGGCTCGAACCCGTGTCCCCTGCATTAGCAGGCAGATTCTCAATCACTGCACCACCAGGGAAGCCCCACAAGCTTACTATTGATAAAAATAAATGTTCCTCACCATCATCAAGAATGCAGATCTATTTTTAGGACTTACGTTAGTATTATATTAAATATTAAATATTGTGTTTATCAAATACTAAACATTATATTTATTAAATATTAAATATTACACTATCATTAAATGTTATAATTATTTTATATGATAAATACTATTAATATAATTCAATATTATATTAAATATAACATTAATATAATATATAAATAACTATATATTATATATAATATACACAGAAAAGGCATATACATATATAAAGTGGATATATATATATATGGCATATATATCTATACAGGAAATATATATATATACATACATCAAATCGAAACGTATTTTTTTTTTTAAACATCTTTATTGAAGATCGAAACGTATTTTGAAGTTTAAAGTACCAAATAATTGTTTACCTACAGTTATCCAAATAATAGATGTACCTCTAATGAAGATATCAGGTTAAGTAAAAAAAAAATGCATACAACAATTTTAGAAGACTTTAAAAAGATTTAAAGATAAATGGAAATAAAAATTAAATTTAGAAGCATATAATCATGTTATCTTTATAATAAATTTAATAATTTATAAGTTTGCTTCATGTCTATCGAAAATTCATTTGAACTAATTTATAAGTAATTATAAAATGTCCACAGTCAGAAAATCCACCAGAAGGCAGATTTGTGGTTGCCAGGGGCTGGAGGGAGGACGGAGTGGATAGCTACTGTTAAAGGGTACAACATCTTCTCTGGAGGGGATGAAAATATTCTTGAACTAGACACAGGTGGTAGTTTCGTAGCATTGTCAATACACTAAAGAAATGTAAGTAATGGTACATTTTATGTGTATTTTACTGAGCTCCATCTACGGGCCAGCCCCTGGTGACCAGTGAACAAAACAGATTATATTTCTGCCACAGTAGGAGTCCCTGTGGAAGCCATGGCCATACTTCAAATAAATAAAATATACGTTATGTACATTCAAGTGCTAGAGAGCAGAGTAGGGAAAAAGTTGGGAAGAGATGGGAGTGTGGAAGTTTGTAATTTTATGATCCTTTTTATATATCACTGGATTTGGTTTGCTAATATTTTGTTGAGGATTTTTTTGCATCTATATTCATCAAAAATATTGACCTGTAATTGTCTTTCTTCTGTAGTGTCTCTGTCTGGTTTTGGTATCAGGGTAATGTTGGCCTTGTAGAATGAATTTGGGAGTGTTCCGTCCTCTTCCATTTCTTTGGAAGAGTTTGAGAAGGATGGGTATTGGCTCTTCTTTGCATGTTTGGCAGAATTCCCCTGTGAAGGCACCCACTCCTGGACTTTTGTTTGCTGGGGGTTTTATCTTCGTTTTTTGTTTTGTTTTATTTTCTTTTTGCTTTTGACAAATTCGATTTCACTACTGGTGATCAGCCTGTTCAGATTGTCTATTTCTTCCTGATGTGGTCTTGGAAGATTGCATTGTATTTTTCTAGAAATTTCTTCATTTCTTCTAAGTTGTCTAATTTGTTGGCGTGTAACTGTTCACAGTATTTTCTTATGAATTGTTGCATCTCTGTGGTATTGATTGTTAGTTCTCCGCTTTTATTTCTTAGTTTGTTTATTTGGGTCCCCTCTCTTTTCTTCTTAGTGAGCCTGGCTAAAAGTTGATCAGTTTTGTTTATCTTTTCAAAAAACCCAGGTCTTGGTTTCATTGATCTTTTCAATTTTTTTTTTGTCTCTGTTTCCTTTCTCATCTTTATCATTTCCTTCCTTCTGCTGACTTTGGACTTTGTTTGTTGTTCTAATTCTTTAGGTGTTAGGTTAGGTGTTTGAATTTTTTCTTGTTTCTTGAGGAAGACCTGTGTCATATAAACTTCCCTCTTAGAAGTGCTCTTGCTGCATCTCATAGATTTTGGAAAGTTGTGTTTCCATTTTTATTTGTCTCGAGGTATTTTCTGATTTCCTCTGATTTCTTCACTAACACATTTTTTTTAGTAGCATATTGTTTAGTTTCCACGTGTTTGTCCTTTTCCCATTTTTCCTTCTGTAATTGATTTCTAGTTTCATACTGTAGTGGTTGGAAAAAAAAAGGTTGATAGAATTATAATTATATAGTACTATTATATATTTTATATATATAATTAAACAATACTATTATATAGTACTATAATTATTATATATTATTATTATATATTTATTATATATAACATATATTATGTTATTTATTATTATATATAATATATGTAGTACATATTATATATAAAAATCTATTTATATATATAATGTCTGGATTTAAAAATCTGTCCAGATTGTCATATCAATAATTATATTAGATTTATTATGTATAACATATATTACTAAATATTATATAACATTGTACCTTATAAAATATATAATATATATTAATAATAGTTATAATGTACTATATATTACATATACTGTGTATAAAAATAAGAATATGTATAACATAATTTTATGTATATTTATATATATCTCTGTGTATCTGTGTCCTTTAGACCTGGAATTTCATTTTTACCATGTGAGACAGAGGAAATAAAATTCCCCTGCACACTGTCTCCTCAAATGTATAACATACCATCTTGCACAACCTGGACAGACTTTTATCCACTCTCATCTTTGGTTTATTGGCTTTGGATAAACCAAAAAACAAACACAGGTGAACAAGCAAAATGAATAGCTCAGGTAGACATCGCTGGAGTCGCATTAATAGGAGGATTCATTTCTTCATATAACCATGTGCATCACCTGCGTACGAGGAGTTGAAATCCCAATAGCCAGGGAGACGTCCTCACAGGTCCCCAGGTTTGCTGGCACGTGGGGAGGTGACCAAGACGGAGGGTCTCCGTTAGAAGGTCTCCGAGGGAGATCACAGCCATGGTCCCCTTATTGGTGGAAGAAGGAAGCCTTGCACGTCCAGCACACCTTCCCCGTCATTCCAGGGCTGTGAATGGTTCACTGTCTGCCGTTCACTTATCCTGTTGCTGCTCTAGTTTCCAGATTTTGCATTTATGGCTTATAATCAATTACAGTACAGAAGGAAAAATGGGAAAAGGACAAACACGTGGAAACTAAACAATACGCTACTAAAAAAAAATGTGTTAGTGAGGAAATCAGAAAATACCTCGAGACAAATAAAAATGGAAACACAACGTTCCAAAATCTATGAGCCATAATACAGTGCATCTAAGTTCCAAATGTGCCTACTGTCTTTACCCAGTCCAGGGATGCAGTTTCCTTAGCCTGAGCAAATTCTCAACCTCGGCACTTTTTCTCTCCCTGTTTTGAATGTTTGTGGACCTTATCTAGATAATCTAGACCTAGTATTTTGGCAGTTTCTGGAGAGCCTGACTTGGGCACCTGATTAGTTCTTTTAATTACTGCATAGACAGTTCATCTCTGAGGGGAGGATTGTGATATTCAGCCCACAGCAGTGAGAGGCAGCTGGAAATCTAGGGACGGTGCCCGGAGTGAGGCTAGTCATCCAACCCAGGTATGCTTCAGTATTTTAACAACTAGTACACCTGAGTATTTGTTCTGACCACGAAGCTGAAATCTAACACAGGAAATGGGTGCAGAATGTTTTCCGAGCCGTGCTTCTGAATGATCATGTCTAGAGACCCCATGGGGATCTTGTTAAAGGCAGATTCTGATCGCGTGGGTTGCCGTGACAGCTCACAGGTTATTCACGGTTGCTCTTTCCTGCGCTCTTGAGAAATTTCAGAGTGGAGGGCGTTTATTCAAGACAAACCTGCCTTTCACAAGTAAAATTTCTTTGAGGATTATATACACCCACATCTCCGCCCATTACGAAAAGACGAATGTACTAATATGTTTTCCTCGAAAACATTCAGAATACAAGCATCGCATTCAGTCTCTCTCTGCATTTTATCAAGGGGGTTGTTCTTCAAACAAACCGCGTAAAGCAGTGGATGCTGGAAATACTTGACCGGGGTAAGCCAGAATCAGATAAAATCACACAGCTTTGCAACTTTCTTAAAAACCTCCAGGGAGAAGCGCTGTAAGATTTCTAAGTTTACAATTAGAAATCAGGTCAGAGTGCCCAAAAGCACATCACCAAGATTCCTTCTTAATTGTTTCTCTCCCTCTCTGACACATGATTTTTAAAATATACTTATTTTCCCTTGTGTCACATGAAGTGACATTCAGAAATGACTTCTCGGAGACTGAGACACTCAGAATTCACTAGAACACATTTTAGGTTGCAGAGAGCAATTGAGTTTAATTGTTGGGAACTTACAGGAAGCTTCCATCAATAGTCTGTCAAAGTGTATAAAAATAACAGCACAGGGAATATAGCCAATATTTTATAAAAGTTTAAATGGAGTATAATCTATAAAACTAGTGAATCACTATGTTGTACACCTAAAACTAATATCATATTGTAAATCAACTCTTCTTCAATTTAAATAGATGAATATATAAATAAAAACAACTGAAATGTGAAGAAAATAGTATATGAAAATAAGAGTCTGGAGGAAGAAACATTAAATTACTTTCTTTTCTTCAATAATTGAATATTGATATATAAAAGTTATGGAGTAGGGCATTCTGAGCCAAAATTGTATCTATATCTATCATCTCTTCTTACCTATCCATCTATTTGTCTATCTATCCATCCACCTATCATTAATCTATTATATCCATATACCATCTATCAAATCTCTAAATCTTTCATCTATCCATATCTATTAATCCATCCATCCTTCTATCTATCTTTCTATCAATCTATCATCTATCATCCATTCATCTGTCTGTCAATCAACCTATCATTCTATTATGTATCATCTATGCATCTATCCATCCGTCTATCCATCTATTTACCCATCTATTATCTATATATCTATTATCTATCAGCTATCTATGTATCTATTTTTTTTTTTTTTAAATAGGAGATTATTTTTTTGGCTGTGCTGGGTCTTCGTTTCTGTGCGTGGGCTTTCTCCAGTTGTGGCAAGTGGGGGCCACTCTTCATCGCGGTGCACGGGCCTCTCACTGCCGCGGCCTCTCCTGTTGTGGAGCACAGGCTCCAGACACGCAGGCTCAGTAGTTGTGGCCCACGGGCCCAGCTGTTCCGCGGCATGTGGGATCTTCCCAGACCAGGGCTCGAACCCGTGTCCCCTGCATTGGCAGGCAGATTCTCAACCACTGCGCCGCCAGGGAAGCCCCTATGTATCTATTTATCTCTCTATCTATCTCTCTATATCAACATTTAAACAAGTTGTATTTGCTTATGTTATGCATGTATGTATGTGTGTGTATAACTAACTTTTAAAAAATCTAGGCACAAAATTATTGGATGCATTTTCTATGAAAGACACTGATTTATGAGGAAAGTATTTTTGCCTCACTTTACTTTGTCTGTTAGTGTTTACTATAACTTAAATCACCATTACACCCTAGTACACTATTAGTAGTAATAGCTTTCTCATTTTACAGAATGGTGCCCTGAAACCCAGCATGACTAATTTGCCACAGTTCATACATATTTAGGGAAAAGTGCTGCCGTGATACTAGTCTGGTGGCAAAGTCCAAGCCGGTGACCTATAAGCCAGCCACGTGATTGATCAAGGTGATGGCGGCTGTGATTTATAATTTCAAATTTCCTTTACAGTATGGCAACCACGGATTTTCTGCTACCTGTCTTTGGTACATGCCTCTCCATGACCAGTTGAGGATCCTGTACACCTCAACACTATTGACATTTGGGGCTGGATAATTCTTTTTTTGTGGAGAGCTGCCCTGTGCATTCCAGGGGGATAAGCGGTATCCCAGTGTCCACCCACCAGATGACAGCTGAGGTCATCTGCAACATCACCAATGTCCCCTTGGGGGCAAAAATCACCACAGGTGGTAACTGCCACTGCACTGCAGGTGAAGCTGCTTTGCAAGCTTCTTAGTCTTTTAGACATTGAAACCTGCCCATTGCTCCTTCCTTAAGGTTTTGTTTTGTTTTGTTTTGTTTTCCTGGAATGTAAACATGGATTTGCTTCCTTGCAAACTACCTGTCTCACTCATTCTTCCTATGATACATAAAGCCTTCATGGAGTCTCTTTCTGAAATTTCTCTGGAAACGGGAAACTCACTTTGCATTCACAAACTTTCACATAATGTTCCTATAGGTCTATTTTTAAAAAGAAGTGGGACATTTTAACTCCGATTATTCTGTGCATGGGAGGTCTTTTCTGGTACATAGATATATCCACATGTATAAGTAATGCCTATCAGAAATCGTTAGCGCATAGATTCCAGAAATGTTGACCATTCGAAGCCTACGAAGAATATGCCCTTTCCAAAAAGATACACATTTGCTTCTTGCCCTAGTCGAATGGAGTTAGAAAAACCTTCCCTACCTCCTAATATTAGTCATGGGGATTCATATAGTAAAGGGATTTCTCAAGTTACGATTAACATGTAGTATCAGGGAATATGTAAACTATCAAGGATAGACACCACTGAGCATCGTTGAGTTGAAGAAAACAATGAACTTGGGAGAATATATATATATTATATTCTTGGAGATATATATATATATATATGGCATATAGATAGAGTAGTTGATGGCCCTTGAGGAACTTACTTAGAAATCCATTTTCTGAGCTCACCAGAAAATGTGTATTTATTTACAGTATAACTGGAGTTTGACAAAAATTGTTACGAGAAATCAAATAAAAATAAAGTGAAACTAGAAGTGGACCAATTGGGATCTGTTCTAGGTTATTTTGTCAGTATAATTTACCATCCTATTTGGATTTGTCTAATGGTTTATCTCTCATTTTTCTTCGTGTAATTGTCTAGAGCCTTGTAAGTTCAGATGAAACACATTTCAATGCTGTTTTACATGGAGTCCTAAACAGAGCTAGAAAATAATTAATATTCATGATATTTCACACTCTCTTTTATTGAATTGAGTAAATGGAAATCAAATACACCTTTAAATGAATGATATGTATGAAACACTTTAGATGACCTAATTTTTTCCCATAGATATTTATTATGGTGTTATTTCTCACCTTCTTATATCTTGGATCCAAAATGTTGGAAACAGTATATTCTCTAATTTCACATGTAAGAGTATTATTACAGTGCATGGATGTAATATGTATTGAACAATTTTAAAGTTGAAATATAATTCAAATAGGAAAATATGGTATCAATGTTAGAATATATTTAAAATAATAATCATATAATAAAATACTGCCACATCTTCAAAATAATTCCAAGTGTGTTTAAACCAATGAAATTTTAGTGGGTACCACTGCCTACTCTTTGATCTCAAAGACCAATATATTTTATAAAAAGGTGATTATAGAATAACCTTCTCTTAGTGATGAACTAAAGAGTTTAATGAAGGGTTTAAAGTGATGATGATTCTATACTGTTTACTTGTAGTCTTTTAATATATATTCAATAAATAATTCTGCTTAGGCATCTTATTTCACCAGATAAAGCTGGATTTGATTAATTGCTGAGAACTGGACATCCATGGCCCTGGGGTTTACATGTGCTCTTAACTGAATTAACCAATTGAATTTCCTTGTCACTGATTTTTGGGGAGAGTCATTTTTGGAATCCTATTAACTTTATCACTTTATTTCTTTTATCTGGGCCGCTTCTCCATGGGATACCCATTGTATATTGAAATGTCACTTCATATAGGGAAATGAGCAAGGATTTGCAAAACAATATGGCTTAAACTAGTATTTGTGTAGGAAAATGTGTAAAAATAAAGGATGACTTCAAATAAAGTGAAAGGGGTGTTTTTTCACTTATTGAAATTATTTTTTTGGAGCAGCCAACTTGGGGGCCATGTCTTGGGTGTATAATACTTTTTTTATTAAAAATTGTAAGAAGGGGCTTCCCTGGTGGCACAGTGGTTGAGAATCCGCCTGCCAATGCAGGGGACACGGGTTCGAGCCCTGGTCTGGGAAGATCCCACATGCCGCGGAGCAACTAAGCCCGTGCGCCACAACTACTGAGCCTGCGCGTCTGGAGCCTGTGCTCCGCAACAAGAGAGGCCGCGATAATGAGAGGCCCGCGCACGGAGATGAAGAGTGGCCCCCACTTGCCACAACTGGAGAAAGCCCTCGCACAGAAGCGAAGACCCAACACAGCCATAAAAAAAAAAAAAAAAAAAAGTATCCCTTGCTCCCCTGGACACGCCTAAAAAAAAAAAAAATTGTAAGAAGAATAAAAATATCTATCTGCAGGACCCCAAAATCCGATTTGTTTCTCTATTAATAAGAATATTTTAGGCAGTGGAAATAGTTATATTATGCATTTATATGGTTAGAGAGAATCTGAACAAAAGTGCAGCGTTCTAAAGAGTTTCCAGGGACATGAAAATTGATAATTAAATTCTGTACTATACATTGTCTATTGTTCATATGTATTCAGAGCTCTGGAACTCAAGGGATTTAAACATAGACTGTCACAGTGATATATTTGCCTTAAAATCTTATAAAGCATGGATGGCTGTGATAATCTGCTCCTTATTTTATAGCCCTTACTGTTTTCCTACAGTGGTTTGTTCAGGGAGATTACATAGTGAAAGGAATACACAAAAATATACATTGAATTTAAAACGCTGAAACGTTGTTATAGACAGGAATAACTCTCTTTTGTATTCATTGGTCCTTAATCCTCAAACACAAGCAGAGACCAATAGATGATGGGGATTTACCACCTGAATTCTGTTTCGGGTCCTGATACCACTTTTCCTTTCTGTATGGGTCTCTCTCTGGGAAGGCTATGTGCCTGGCAATAGAATATCCTTAACCAATGAGAGAACTATCATGTGATCCGCTTGTATCATATAATATATTACATTGTGGCCATAATTATCCACATCGCAGAAGACTGCTATAGATGTGGCCAGTAGTGTAAATGTTGGATTCCGTAAACAGTGTGTGAGCACCAAAAAAGAGGAACAAAATAAGAAAATCAGAAAGGAGAGAGAAGGATCTGAACGCTAAAACAAAAGTATAAAAGCATTTCTTTATTCAAGGCAAAGAGCATTTCTGGAAGGTTGTTGACAGTGAACACATTTATGGACAATGGCAATTTATAACATACATTGTCAAGTTTCCCGTGTATTCAGTTGAAATACACAGCCGTTGCAAAAACTTAAGAAGCGTTCAAGAAGATTGTGAGTGAAATGGGAAGCTGATGAGGTCTGAATAAAACAATAAGAATACTTAACAAAAACGTGCACATTCATTGGTAAACATCTGTTGCGTATAAGGCAATTAACAATATTAGTGATTCTGCGTCCACAGTAAAGTGATCATAGCAAACAGACCACCTGAACCATCTATAACCTTCTAAGAAAGTTGTGAATCAATTTCCAACCTCCAGAAAACGGAAAATTGTGCAAGAGAGCAGTCTAAGAGTTTAATCAGTTTTGATGTTTTCCAAGTGAATTCATATTGCACTGGTTACTTCGTTTTTGGTTTTCTCATGCCCAGAAATGAATGAAAACGTATCTTTTCAAATGTTTTACTGACTTCAGTGATTATTGGATTTATTCATTTCAAGCTGTGTTTTGAGCACATATGATGGGCAAATGGGTATGCTAACATCCAGACATGGAAATAGAAACGTAGTATCTGGGAATCGGCAGACATAACCCTCCCTGCAATATTTCTAAATATGCCACGTTTGGCAGTTAGCAGAATAAAGTTCTGGTTACATATTATAATTTTTTAAATTAATTAATTTTTAAAATTGAAGTATAGTTGATTTTCAATGTTGTGTTAGTTCCAGGTGTACAGCAGTGATTCAGTATATTATACTCCAATAAAGATGTTTAAAAAAAAAAGTATTTAAGAAACAATTGTTATATTCAAGGTATAACAATTGTTATTCTCAAGGGGCACTACCTCTGAAGATAAAGGGATGGATACATCATGGGACTCAGAATCTAGGGAAAACTCTCTGTGACTGCACCTTGACCACAGAGCCGGCATTTCTATCCCGGGAATAGGATACTATGGGGTGGAGCTCAAAGGAAGTGGAAAAGGATTCACTTCATAGTGATGTCTGAGCTGAGAGTTCAGAGTTGGGCAGGGCTTCACCAGGCAGGCGAAACACATCCAGGAGGGGGTCTTTCTGCAGTACAAGAGGGATATTCCAGGCGGGGGTATCAGTAGGAGCAAATGTACATGGGGAAAGGTGAGCTGCTGGGATCAACTGCAAGGGCGGCCATCATCCTGTACTAAATGGATGTGTCCATCCCTAAGTGCATTTAATTCCCTATCAAACTCTGATGACCTGTCAATTTATAGTTTTCTCTTTGTGAATTGTCTTGGGACCATGTTGCCACTGAACACATACAGTCTAGCTGAGCCTTTGAGGATTAGTGCATGTGTCTCAAGAATCTTGCAAAAAAACCCCCAAAAAACAGTGATTACAGACTTTAAGTAATTGTATCTTGAAAATGTTTCTGCTGTTTGCATTATTTCTTCACATACCGTGTATGTTTTTGCCCACGTTTACCCCTGGAAGTCATGTGGTACTTGCCATATTTTCTCATCACCCCTTTCCTTGAAAGTTATCACAGTCATTTCATGTTTAATGCACAAATGAAAGGGAAAAGCCAGGGATCGCCAGTCGTTTACAAAGAAAGAACAGGACAGAGAAGGCTAAAATGGAAGAAAAAAAGAATAACTGTTTAAAAAGATAACAGAGGTAGTTCCACTAATAAGCAAGAAATTTAAAATTTATTTTATGTTAAGAGAATTTCAAGCAATGATTCAATCTTAAATCAACAACACCTTTCTATAAAATCCAAAGAATCAAAAAGCAATAAACAAGGAATTCCCTGGCGGCCCAGTGGTTAGGACTCCACGCTTTCACTGCCAAGGGCCTGGGTTCAATCCCTGGTTGGGTAACTAAGATTCTGCAAGCTGTGCGGAGGCCAAAAAAAAAAAATGTGTTTCTCAAAAATGAGAAATAATTATAGAAATTTGAAAATATGATTAAAAATTATTTATTTAATATAAAAAGGAATTTAACAGTAGAATAAATTGGACCTCTTTTTAAATTTATTGATTTTTATTTATTGATTTTTATTTTTGGCTGCATTGGGTGTTCGTTGCTGTGCACAGGCTTTCTTTAGTTGTGGTGAGCGGGCACTAGTCTTCGTTGCGGTGTGTGGGCTTCTCATTGCGGTGGATTCTCTTGTTGCGGAGCACAGGCTCTAGGCACACAGGCTTCAGTAGTTGTGGCACGTGAGCTCAGTAGTTGTGGCACGCGGGCTCAGTAGTTGTGGCGCATGGACTTAGTTGCTCTGGAGCATGTGGGAGCTTCCCGGACCAGGGCTTGAACCCGTGTCCTCTGCATTGGCAGGCGGATTCTTAACCACTGCACCACCAGGGAAGTCCCTGGACCTCTTTATAAAATAAAGTACATTTGTGGATATGTAGATCAAAAAAAGTGATTTTATTTTATTATTTATTTATTTTATTATTTATTTATTCATTTTTAACTTTTATTGAAGTATAGTTGATTTACAGTGTTGTGTTTATTTCTGCTGTACAGCAAAGTGATTCAGTTTTACATATATATATACATTCTTTTTCATATTCTTTTCCATTATGCTTTATCCCATGATATTGAATAGAGTTCCCTGTGCTGTACAGTAGGATTTTGTTGTTTTTCCATTCTATATATAATAGTTTGTATCTGTTAATACCAAACTGCCAATACATTTCCACCTTGGCAACCACAAGTCAGTTTCCTATGTCTATGAATCTATTTCTGTTTTGTAAATAAGTTCATTTGTATTTTTTTTTCTTTTTTAGATTCCACATATAAGCAATAACATAAGATCTTTGTCTTTGTCTGGCTTACTTCACTGAGTATGATCATCTCTAGGTCCATCCATGTTGCTGCAAATGACATTATTTCATTCCTTTTTGTGGCTGAGTAATATTGCATTGTGTATATGTACCACATCTTCTTTATCCATTCATCTGTTGATGGACATTTAGGTTGCTTCCATGTCTTGGCAATTGTAAGTAGTGCTACTATGAACATAGGGGTGCATGTATCTTTTCAAATCAGAGTTTTTGTCTTTTCCAGATATATGACTATGTGAATTATAGTTTTGTCTGGATATATGCCCAGCAATGGGATTGCTGGATCACATAGTAACTCTATTTTTAGTTGTTTGAGGAGCTTGCATAATGTATCCCATAATGGCTGCACCAATTAACATTCCCACCAACAGTGCAGGAGGGTTCCCTGAGAAAAGTGATTTTAAAAAGGTGGGGAGGACTTCCGTGGTGGTGCAGTGGTTAGGAGTCCGCCTGCCAATGCAGGGGACACGGGTTCGAGCCCTGGTCTGGGAAGATCCCACATGCCACAGAGCAACTAAGCCCGTGCGCCACAACTACTGAGCCTGCACTCTAGAGCCCGTGAGCCACAACTACTGAGCTCGCGTGCCACAACTACTGAAGCCCGTGCACCTAGAGCCCGCGCACCGCAAAGAAGAGTAAACCCCGCTCTCTGCAACTAGAGAAAGCCCGCGTGCAGCAATGAAGACCCAACACAGCCAAAAAATAAATAAATAAATAAACTGTTTTTTAAAAAAAATAAATAAAAAGTTGGGAAGATGATAAGAGAAAGAAGGCAGATTCAGGGAGTCAAATATCTGTCTTAATAGAGAAAACAAGTGCAGAAAATATTAATGAAAGATGAGGAGGAGAAAAACTTTCTATGTCCAGAAAAAAAAAATGTTAAATTTTAAGATTGAATTTTTAGAGGGAGAAGGGGAGGGAGGAAGAAAATAGCGAGACAGAGATGGAGAAAGAAGAGGGAGGTGGGGAGGAAGACCTTTATTAAATACTAAAGCTATTGAAAACTTCAAAAGTTGAGGAACATCTAAATATCTACAGACAAGAGTGGGAAAAGCATTATGTATAAGGAGAATTACTGAGATATTGAAAGCAGAAGACAGACACGTGATCCCTTCACAATGTCAGAAGACATATCTTTAGCTTAGAATTTTATATACTGTCCATGAAGGACAGTTTAAAATCAATACAGATGTAGTGATTTAAGAACATTTACTGCCCACCTCACTCAAGCATGTATCTTCATCAAAATTATATTTTGTACCTCAGGAATCTAACCATTGCCCCATCAAGGTTGAAGTTTCATCTCTCTAAACACGATGGGTTTAGAGTGGGTGGGTAATCTGGATGTTTATTTTTAGAATTCATATATATATAACGTAAAAGAGACAGTCACGTATTTATAGAATACAATGAAATGAGAGACTCTTAAAAAAACTCTAAAATTATTTAGTTATTCCCACCAGAGGTGAACAAACCCGAATGTCCTTAATGTTTATTGTTTACATTTTGAAGGGTAAACGGGTGAGGTACAAAATAATTGAATCAGCCGTTAATATTTTAAGTATACTACTTAAAGTTATAAAAGTCAGCATGAGAAAAATTAAAAATAATACTATAAATACTATCACGCCTTTCTTAAATATTGTAATTTTCTAAACCTTTGTACATGTAGCAGTCGAGATTTTAAATGAGTTTAGAGTCCATTAAAGTAAGTTGATGTCAAAGTGTCCTAGTATCCCTGCTGTAATAACATGCTGGAAAATATTTTTTATTTCTATAATGTGTTTACTTTCCCTAATTTAATCTTTATCATATTTTTGTATTATAGAAGTCAAATATTTATTCCATCATTTAAAAATTCTATTTTAAAATATCATCTCCCAGTGTATGACTGTATTTTCCTTTCTATCATGATATCTTTTAAGAATGTTCTTAATTTGAGTATAATTAAATGTGTCCATGTTTTCCTTTTTGACTTGTTCTTTTAGTATACTTTTCAAGAACTCTTTCCAGGAAAGCACTCAGATTGTCCCCCACTTCGGATAGCAAGTATATCATCTCAGTGTAAGTATAATAGTCAAAACAGGGAACGACCTAAGATATCTTAAAATGAAGTGTCAATTTAATCAGTTGTGGAATGTTCATGTCAGATTATACTAATGAAAAACAGTGTGAATATTTACTGACAGAAATATATACTGTAGGAGTACAAAGTGTATAAAAGTTGGTGTATATGTTCACTATACATTATAGTATTTGTAATTCACATAGATTGTGCACATAAAACGTATGAGAAGAAAAATAAATATTTTATTTTTCTGCATTGAACATACATTGCTTCTGTAATACAAAAAATAAGATAAAGATTAAATTAGGGAAAATAAACACATTATAGAAATGCAAAATATTTTCCACTGTGATATTCCAGTGTGGGAACTAGAACACTTTGACATCAGCTTACTTTCATGGACTCTAAACTTATTTACAAGCTCACACTTTAAACTTCTATATGAACTTACCTAATCAGCTCTGGGGTAATGAAGTTTAAGGACGAAAATTAAATGCCAGACTGAACGGAGACTAACCTTCCCTGACCAGGAGAATGAAGAGAGAGAAAAAGAAAAATATATAGTATAGCTGTTTTGAGAGTAAAAAGCAAACCACAGAGCACATAATATTTTGTTAGAAACATTACAGAAAAAAAACATAAAAAGGAAAAAAATCTACCACCTGGTATAAAGTGCCATATGCTATATTTTCTGAAAAATAACCATAAAAATTTAATGACAGTCAACAATTCAACTTTTACAAAGTCAATAAGAAGTTTCAGGCTTTAGTATTTAAAATTTAAAATATTTACTTAATTAAGAAACACCCTGGGACTTCCCTGGTGGCGCAGTGGTTACGAATTTTCCTGCCAATGCAGCGGACACGGGTTCGAGCCCTGGTCAGGGAAGATCCCACATGCCGCGGAGCACCTAAGCCCGTGAGCCACAACTACTGAAGCCTGCATGCCACAACTACTGAAGCCCACGCGCCTAGAGCCTGTGCTCTGCAACAAGAGAAGCCCCCGCTCGCTGCAACTAGAGAAAGCCTGCGCACAGCAAGGAAGACCCAACGCAACGAAAAAAAACCAAAAAACAAAAAATATGGAATATCTATGAAGTGCAGTAAAGCAAAGCACGATAAACTTAGGTCTGCCTGTATGTATATATGTATGTGTGTGTGTGTGTATATATATATATATATATATATATATATATATATATATATATTATACTGTCGACTGAAGAAAATGCATGACCTAGAAGCTGAGAATTACATTTAATTCAGGGACCTTAACAGAGGACTATGGAACTCGGAAAGGCAGCCAGCATCTCAGAGAGCTCTGAGGGTCTGTTCCGAAGAGGTAAGGGAGGAGCCTGGATATATAAGAGTTTTTGCTAAAAAACAAAACAAAACGAAAACCAAAAAACCAAAAACATGTAGTCGAACATGGAAAGATTACAACTAATCTCTCACACACACACACACACACACACACACACACACACACGCACACACAAGACCCAGACATCTCAAGTTAATGAATTTAGCACCTTTCTATGTATGGGAAGATGCAGGAGTCTGGACTCACTGAAAGCATTCCTTTGATATGCACCACCTTAGCAATCTAAGGGCGGTGTCCTGCTTTTCTCTGTTGAGTCCCCTCAGGGGACACCGTTGGGGCGTCTGCAGTGGCTGAGGCTTGATGGCTGTGACATTCTTTGTTTACTGATACGGCAGGTGACAGTTTTTATATACAATGTGTGATGAAAAACTATAATAAAATCAGTAAGAAGAGATTCGGGACCCCATACAAACACGTTAAATGATATTCACACATTGATCGAAGAGACTGTATACAGGGAAGCTGAGGACTCATTTACTGTGACAAAATTTGACTAAAATTGTCATTCACATGTGGATGAAAACATTAATCAATAGTTAATCTAAGAAAGAAATGGAAAATCTTATTTAAGCCAACCTGAGGATTTTAGCTCAGGAGACCATCTTTGAGAAAACTCTGAGGGATGTTCCACCTGTTAGGCGTCAAGCACAGCTATATAAGTTTCTGAGACCAAGGGTCATACATCAAAGTAACATAATGACAGTTTTCAGAGTCCAACAAGGTGAGTAGCGGGTTATTGTGACCCCTTCCAGGACTGAGAAAGGAGTGTTATCCCCTAAGGAGCTACTTTGCTGGTGCCAAGAGGAAATGCTATTTTTGTTTTGTTTTGTTTTGTTTGTTTTTGGTGAGCAGGCATTACTATTTCCTCTAAGGGAAACTTGCTAATGTACAACGCATATGCACAATACACTAAAGGGATGGGTAGTGGCCCAAGGGACAGAGAAGGAATTTTATGTTTAAAATTTTTTCCTCAATGAACCTATCTATGAAGCAGGAACAGACTCACAGGCATAGAGAACAGACTTTTGGTTGGCAAGAGGGGGTGGCAGAGGGATGGAGTGGGAGTTTGGGATTAGCAGATGCAAACTGGTATATATAGGATGGATAAACGACAAGGTCCTACTGTAGAGCACAGGGAACTACATTCAGTATCCTGTGATAAACCATAAAGGAAAAGAATATGAAAAAGAATATAGATGTGTGTAACTGTGTCACTTTGCCGTACAGCAGAAATGAACACAACATTGTAAATCAACTATACTTCAAAAAAAAGGAAAGAGGCAAAAAAAATTATTTTGGTTCTGCCTTAAAAATAATTTTATTTCCTCACACTAAATGCACAAAATTCTTACTCATAAGATATTGTCTTATTAATATATAAAAACGTGTTTCTATATCACCCTGAGGTTTACAATACAAGGCAACTTCATAGAAGAAATCAGTGGTGAGATTTCTTTCTAGTTTCTGCCCTTCAGGTGACTTTCAATCTTTACCCCAATCATAAACGAGAAAACGTTCACGTAAAGGAGGAAATCATTGTGTCTCAATAAACAATGACGGGATTTTTTTAACAGGTACCTTCAAATATGTGAAGCAAGCACGATTTATCAATTTTTTTTTCTTTAAATAAATAGCATTCGCCTGAATTTGGCCTTATGGGGTCTGGAAGGGGCGGTCCAGAGTAAATATCCGTGATACTGTGGTTTATAGTAAGAACTACATATTTGGTCTTCATCCCTGTCTCTGGTGCAGAGCTCCTTCCTAACCAACACCCTTAGAATTGCCTGTGCTGGAGCTTTTCAGGTGTGTGTTGTTATGTTAATGAGGTGGCTTTATTTTCTTGCCCCTACTTCACCTGTGGATGGGGGCCGGTTTCCAGGGAAACCAGCCAGGGGAGGAGAGGGTTGGAACTTCTAACTCCACCCCTGGACCTCCGGGGAGGGGAGAGGCTGCAGGTTGAATCAATCCCCAGTGGCCGATGATTTAATCACTCACACCTGTGTAACGAAGCTTCCATAAAGCCGGAGAGGTCAGGGCTTGGAGAGCTTCTGGGTTGGTGAAGTCTTGGCCGCTGGGAGAGGGCACAGAAGCTCGCGGCCCTTGCCGTAGCCTTGCCTACGCGTCTTTTCTCAGAAACCGGTGAGTTAGGTCCTTTTGTCATCAGTTGGCGCTCCAGTAAGTAAAATGGTCCTGTGACTTCTGTGAGCTGCTCTGGGGGTGGGGTCGGAGGGTCGTTGGAATCACCCACCTTTACCCGGCTTCTCAGAAGCACAGGTAACAACTTGAACTTGGGATGGGCGTCTGAGTTGTGGTGGCGGAGGGGGGAGTCTGGGGGGACTGAGCCCTCAGCCTGTGGGGTCTGATGCTTCCTCAGGCAGAAAGTGTCAGAACTGGGTCGAACTGGGTGGTGGTGAGGACCCCACGCCCCAACTCTGCACACACACTGGCGTGGGTGACCACACCCCTGTTCCTGCCTCCTTGAGGCTGCTGTGTGCTCTTCCCCTTCTTTCCTAATCTCCTTTTCCCCCATACCTACATCGCCCTGAGGTTTACAGTACAAGGCAACTTCATAGTCAAAAGTCAGCGGTGAGATTTTTTTTCTAGTTTGTGCCCTTCAAGTGACTTTCAATCTTTACCCCCAACCATAAATGAGAAAACTTTCATGTAAGGGAGGAAATCTTTGCATCTCAATAAAAAACGAAGGGTTTTTTTGTTTTTTTTTTTTTTACGAAGGGTTTTTTAACAGGTACCTTCACATATTTGAAGCCAGCTCGTTTTGTCAATTTTCTTTTCTTTAAATAAATAGCATTCGCCTGAATTTGGCCTTATGGGGTCTGGAAGGGGGCGGTCCAGAGTAAATATTCGAGATACTGTGCTTTATAGTAAGAAGTACGTATTTGGTCTTCATCCCTGTCTCTGGTGCAGAGCTCCTTCCTAACCAACACCCTTAGAATTGCCTGTGCTGGAGCTTTTCAGGTGTGTTTTGTTATGTTAATGAGGTGGCTTTATTTTCTTGCCCCTACTTCACCTGTGGATGGGGGCCGGTTTCCAGGGGAACCAGCCAGGGGAGGAGAGGGTTGGAACTTCTAACTCCACCCCTGGACCTCCGGGGAGGGGAGAGGCTGCAGGTTGAATCAATCCCCAGTGGCCGATGATTTAATCGATCACACCTGTGTAACGAAGCTTCCATAAAGCCGGAGAGGTCAGGGCTTGGAGAGCTTCTGGGTTGGTGAAGTCTTGGCCGCTGGGAGAGGGCACAGAAGCTCGCGGCCCTTGCCGTAGCCTTGCCTACGCGTCTTTTCTCAGAAACCGGTGAGTTAGGTCCTTTTGTCATCAGTTGGCGCTCCAGTAAGTAAAATGGTCCTGTGACTTCTGTGAGCTGCTCTGGGGGTGGGGTCGGAGGGTCGTTGGAATCACCCACCTTTACCCGGCTTCTCAGAAGCACAGGTAACAACTTGAACTTGGGATGGGCGTCTGAGTTGTGGTGGCGGAGGGGGGAGTCTGGGGGGACTGAGCCCTCAGCCTGTGGGGTCTGATGCTTCCTCAGGCAGAAAGTGTCAGAACTGGGTCGAACTGGGTGGTGGTGAGGACCCCACGCCCCAACTCTGCACACACACTGGCGTGGGTGACCACACCCCTGTTCCTGCCTCCTTGAGGCTGCTGTGTGCCCTTCCCCTTCTTTCCTAATCTCCTTTTCCCCCATACCTACATCGCCCTGAGGTTTACAGTACAAGGCAACTTCATAGTCAAAAGTCAACGGTGAGATTTTTTTTCTAGTTTGTGCCCTTCAAGTGACTTTCAATCTTTACCCCCAACCATAAATGAGAAAACTTTCATGTAAGGGAGGAAATCTTTGCATCTCAATAAAAAACGAAGGGTTTTTTTTTTTTTTTTTTTACGAAGGGTTTTTTAACAGGTACCTTCACATATTTGAAGCCAGCTCGTTTTGTCAATTTTCTTTTCTTTAAATAAATAGCATTCGCCTGAATTTGGCCTTATGGGGTCTGGAAGGGGGCGGTCCAGAGTAAATATTCGAGATACTGTGCTTTATAGTAAGAAGTACGTATTTGGTCTTCATCCCTGTCTCTGGTGCAGAGCTCCTGCCTAACCAACACCCTTAGAATTGCCTGTGCTGGAGCTTTTCAGGTGTGTTTTGTTATGTTAATGAGGTGGCTTTATTTTCTTGCCCCTACTTCACCTGTGGATGGGGGCCGGTTTCCAGGGGAACCAGCCAGGGGAGGAGAGGGTTGGAACTTCTAACTCCACCCCTGGACCTCCGGGGAGGGGAGAGGCTGCAGGTTGAATCAATCCCCAGTGGCCGATGATTTAATCGATCACACCTGTGTAACGAAGCTTCCATAAAGCCGGAGAGGTCAGGGCTTGGAGAGCTTCTGGGTTGGTGAAGTCTTGGCCGCTGGGAGAGGGCACAGAAGCTCGCGGCCCTTGCCGTAGCCTTGCCTACGCGTCTTTTCTCAGAAACCGGTGAGGTAGGTCCTTTTGTCATCAGTTGGCGCTCCAGTAAGTAAAATGGTCCTGTGACTTCTGTGAGCTGCTCTGGGGGTGGGGTCGGAGGGTCGTTGGAATCACCCACCTTTACCCGGCTTCTCAGAAGCACAGGTAACAACTTGAACTTGGGATGGGCGTCTGAGTTGTGGTGGCGGAGGGGGGAGTCTGGGGGGACTGAGCCCTCAGCCTGTGGGGTCTGATGCTTCCTCAGGCAGAAAGTGTCAGAACTGCGTCGAACTGGGTGGTGGTGAGGACCCCACGCCCCAACTCTGCACACACACTGGCGTGGGTGACCACACCCCTGTTCCTGCCTCCTTGAGGCTGCTGTGTGCCCTTCCCCTTCTTTCCTAATCTCCTTTTCCCCCATACCTACATCGCCCTGAGGTTTACAGTACAAGGCAACTTCATAGTCAAAAGTCAACGGTGAGATTTTTTTTCTAGTTTGTGCCCTTCAAGTGACTTTCAATCTTTACCCCCAACCATAAATGAGAAAACTTTCATGTAAGGGAGGAAATCTTTGCATCTCAATAAAAAACGAAGGGTTTTTTTGTTTTTTTTTTTTGTTTTTGTTTTTTTTTTTACGAAGGGTTTTTTAACAGGTACCTTCACATATTTGAAGCCAGCTCGTTTTGTCAATTTTCTTTTCTTTAAATAAATAGCATTCGCCTGAATTTGGCCTTATGGGGTCTGGAAGGGGGCGGTCCAGAGTAAATATTCGAGATACTGTGCTTTATAGTAAGAAGTACGTATTTGGTCTTCATCCCTGTCTCTGGTGCAGAGCTCCTTCCTAACCAACACCCTTAGAATTGCCTGTGCTGGAGCTTTTCAGGTGTGTTTTGTTATGTTAATGAGGTGGCTTTATTTTCTTGCCCCTACTTCACCTGTGGATGGGGGCCGGTTTCCAGGGGAACCAGCCAGGGGAGGAGAGGGTTGGAACTTCTAACTCCACCCCTGGACCTCCGGGGAGGGGAGAGGCTGCAGGTTGAATCAATCCCCAGTGGCCGATGATTTAATCGATCACACCTGTGTAACGAAGCTTCCATAAAGCCGGAGAGGTCAGGGCTTGGAGAGCTTCTGGGTTGGTGAAGTCTTGGCCGCTGGGAGAGGGCACAGAAGCTCGCGGCCCTTGCCGTAGCCTTGCCTACGCGTCTTTTCTCAGAAACCGGTGAGGTAGGTCCTTTTGTCATCAGTTGGCGCTCCAGTAAGTAAAATGGTCCTGTGACTTCTGTGAGCTGCTCTGGGGGTGGGGTCGGAGGGTCGTTGGAATCACCCACCTTTACCCGGCTTCTCAGAAGCACAGGTAACAACTTGAACTTGGGATGGGCGTCTGAGTTGTGGTGGCGGAGGGGGGAGTCTGGGGGGACTGAGCCCTCAGCCTGTGGGGTCTGATGCTTCCTCAGGCAGAAAGTGTCAGAACTGGGTCGAACTGGGTGGTGGTGAGGACCCCACGCCCCAACTCTGCACACACACTGGCGTGGGTGACCACACCCCTGTTCCTGCCTCCTTGAGGCTGCTGTGTGCTCTTCCCCTTCTTTCCTAATCTCCTTTTCCCCCATACCTACATCGCCCTGAGGTTTACAGTACAAGGCAACTTCATAGTCAAAAGTCAACGGTGAGATTTTTTTTCTAGTTTGTGCCCTTCAAGTGACTTTCAATCTTTACCCCCAACCATAAATGAGAAAACTTTCATGTAAGGGAGGAAATCTTTGCATCTCAATAAAAAACGAAGGGTTTTTTTGTTTTTTTTTTTTTACGAAGGGTTTTTTAACAGGTACCTTCACATATTTGAAGCCAGCTCGTTTTGTCAATTTTCTTTTCTTTAAATAAATAGCATTCGCCTGAATTTGGCCTTATGGGGTCTGGAAGGGGGCGGTCCAGAGTAAATATTCGAGATACTGTGCTTTATAGTAAGAAGTACGTATTTGGTCTTCATCCCTGTCTCTGGTGCAGAGCTCCTTCCTAACCAACACCCTTAGAATTGCCTGTGCTGGAGCTTTTCAGGTGTGTTTTGTTATGTTAATGAGGTGGCTTTATTTTCTTGCCCCTACTTCACCTGTGGATGGGGGCCGGTTTCCAGGGGAACCAGCCAGGGGAGGAGAGGGTTGGAACTTCTAACTCCACCCCTGGACCTCCGGGGAGGGGAGAGGCTGCAGGTTGAATCAATCCCCAGTGGCCGATGATTTAATCGATCACACCTGTGTAACGAAGCTTCCATAAAGCCGGAGAGGTCAGGGCTTGGAGAGCTTCTGGGTTGGTGAAGTCTTGGCCGCTGGGAGAGGGCACAGAAGCTCGCGGCCCTTGCCGTAGCCTTGCCTACGCGTCTTTTCTCAGAAACCGGTGAGTTAGGTCCTTTTGTCATCAGTTGGCGCTCCAGTAAGTAAAATGGTCCTGTGACTTCTGTGAGCTGCTCTGGGGGTGGGGTCGGAGGGTCGTTGGAATCACCCACCTTTACCCGGCTTCTCAGAAGCACAGGTAACAACTTGAACTTGGGATGGGCGTCTGAGTTGTGGTGGCGGAGGGGGGAGTCTGGGGGGACTGAGCCCTCAGCCTGTGGGGTCTGATGCTTCCTCAGGCAGAAAGTGTCAGAACTGGGTCGAACTGGGTGGTGGTGAGGACCCCACGCCCCAACTCTGCACACACACTGGCGTGGGTGACCACACCCCTGTTCCTGCCTCCTTGAGGCTGCTGTGTGCCCTTCCCCTTCTTTCCTAATCTCCTTTTCCCCCATACCTACATCGCCCTGAGGTTTACAGTACAAGGCAACTTCATAGTCAAAAGTCAGCGGTGAGATTTTTTTTCTAGTTTGTGCCCTTCAAGTGACTTTCAATCTTTACCCCCAACCATAAATGAGAAAACTTTCATGTAAGGGAGGAAATCTTTGCATCTCAATAAAAAACGAAGGGTTTTTTTGTTTTTTTTTTTTACGAAGGGTTTTTTAACAGGTACCTTCACATATTTGAAGCCAGCTCGTTTTGTCAGTTTTCTTTTCTTTAAATAAATAGCATTCGCCTGAATTTGGCCTTATGGGGTCTGGAAGGGGGCGGTCCAGAGTAAATATTCGAGATACTGTGCTTTATAGTAAGAAGTACGTATTTGGTCTTCATCCCTGTCTCTGGTGCAGAGCTCCTGCCTAACCAACACCCTTAGAATTGCCTGTGCTGGAGCTTTTCAGGTGTGTTTTGTTATGTTAATGAAGTGGCTTTATTTTCTTGCCCCTACTTCACCTGTGGATGGGGGCCGGTTTCCAGGGGAACCAGCCAGGGGAGGAGAGGGTTGGAACTTCTAAGTCCACCCCTGGACCTCCGGGGAGGGGAGAGGCTGCAGGTTGAATCAATCCCCAGTGGCCGATGATTTAATCGATCACACCTGTGTAACGAAGCTTCCATAAAGCCGGAGAGGTCAGGGCTTGGAGAGCTTCTGGGTTGGTGAAGTCTTGGCCGCTGGGAGAGGGCACAGAAGCTCGCGGCCCTTGCCGTAGCCTTGCCTACGCGTCTTTTCTCAGAAACCGGTGAGGTAGGTCCTTTTGTCATCAGTTGGCGCTCCAGTAAGTAAAATGGTCCTGTGACTTCTGTGAGCTGCTCTGGGGGTGGGGTCGGAGGGTCGTTGGAATCACCCACCTTTACCCGGCTTCTCAGAAGCACAGGTAACAACTTGAACTTGGGATGGGCGTCTGAGTTGTGGTGGCGGAGGGGGGAGTCTGGGGGGACTGAGCCCTCAGCCTGTGGGGTCTGATGCTTCCTCAGGCAGAAAGTGTCAGAACTGGGTCGAACTGGGTGGTGGTGAGGACCCCACGCCCCAACTCTGCACACACACTGGCGTGGGTGACCACACCCCTGTTCCTGCCTCCTTGAGGCTGCTGTGTGCCCTTCCCCTTCTTTCCTAATCTCCTTTTCCCCCATACCTACATCGCCCTGAGGTTTACAGTACAAGGCAACTTCATAGTCAAAAGTCAACGGTGAGATTTTTTTTCTAGTTTGTGCCCTTCAAGTGACTTTCAATCTTTACCCCCAACCATAAATGAGAAAACTTTCATGTAAGGGAGGAAATCTTTGCATCTCAATAAAAAACGAAGGGTTTTTTTGTTTTTTTTTTTTACGAAGGGTTTTTTAACAGGTACCTTCACATATTTGAAGCCAGCTCGTTTTGTCAGTTTTCTTTTCTTTAAATAAATAGCATTCGCCTGAATTTGGCCTTATGGGGTCTGGAAGGGGGCGGTCCAGAGTAAATATTCGAGATACTGTGCTTTATAGTAAGAAGTACGTATTTGGTCTTCATCCCTGTCTCTGGTGCAGAGCTCCTGCCTAACCAACACCCTTAGAATTGCCTGTGCTGGAGCTTTTCAGGTGTGTTTTGTTATGTTAATGAGGTGGCTTTATTTTCTTGCCCCTACTTCACCTGTGGATGGGGGCCGGTTTCCAGGGGAACCAGCCAGGGGAGGAGAGGGTTGGAACTTCTAAGTCCACCCCTGGACCTCCGGGGAGGGGAGAGGCTGCAGGTTGAATCAATCCCCAGTGGCCGATGATTTAATCGATCACACCTGTGTAACGAAGCTTCCATAAAGCCGGAGAGGTCAGGGCTTGGAGAGCTTCTGGGTTGGTGAAGTCTTGGCCGCTGGGAGAGGGCACAGAAGCTCGCGGCCCTTGCCGTAGCCTTGCCTACGCGTCTTTTCTCAGAAACCGGTGAGGTAGGTCCTTTTGTCATCAGTTGGCGCTCCAGTAAGTAAAATGGTCCTGTGACTTCTGTGAGCTGCTCTGGGGGTGGGGTCGGAGGGTCGTTGGAATCACCCACCTTTACCCGGCTTCTCAGAAGCACAGGTAACAACTTGAACTTGGGATGGGCGTCTGAGTTGTGGTGGCGGAGGGGGGAGTCTGGGGGGACTGAGCCCTCAGCCTGTGGGGTCTGATGCTTCCTCAGGCAGAAAGTGTCAGAACTGGGTCGAACTGGGTGGTGGTGAGGACCCCACGCCCCAACTCTGCACACACACTGGCGTGGGTGACCACACCCCTGTTCCTGCCTCCTTGAGGCTGCTGTGTGCCCTTCCCCTTCTTTCCTAATCTCCTTTTCCCCCATACCTACATCGCCCTGAGGTTTACAGTACAAGGCAACTTCATAGTCAAAAGTCAACGGTGAGATTTTTTTTCTAGTTTGTGCCCTTCAAGTGACTTTCAATCTTTACCCCCAACCATAAATGAGAAAACTTTCATGTAAGGGAGGAAATCTTTGCATCTCAATAAAAAACGAAGGGTTTTTTTGTTTTTTTTTTTTACGAAGGGTTTTTTAACAGGTACCTTCACATATTTGAAGCCAGCTCGTTTTGTCAGTTTTCTTTTCTTTAAATAAATAGCATTCGCCTGAATTTGGCCTTATGGGGTCTGGAAGGGGGCGGTCCAGAGTAAATATTCGAGATACTGTGCTTTATAGTAAGAAGTACGTATTTGGTCTTCATCCCTGTCTCTGGTGCAGAGCTCCTGCCTAACCAACACCCTTAGAATTGCCTGTGCTGGAGCTTTTCAGGTGTGTTTTGTTATGTTAATGAGGTGGCTTTATTTTCTTGCCCCTACTTCACCTGTGGATGGGGGCCGGTTTCCAGGGGAACCAGCCAGGGGAGGAGAGGGTTGGAACTTCTAACTCCACCCCTGGACCTCCGGGGAGGGGAGAGGCTGCAGGTTGAATCAATCCCCAGTGGCCGATGATTTAATCGATCACACCTGTGTAACGAAGCTTCCATAAAGCCGGAGAGGTCAGGGCTTGGAGAGCTTCTGGGTTGGTGAAGTCTTGGCCGCTGGGAGAGGGCACAGAAGCTCGCGGCCCTTGCCGTAGCCTTGCCTACGCGTCTTTTCTCAGAAACCGGTGAGGTAGGTCCTTTTGTCATCAGTTGGCGCTCCAGTAAGTAAAATGGTCCTGTGACTTCTGTGAGCTGCTCTGGGGGTGGGGTCGGAGGGTCGTTGGAATCACCCACCTTTACCCGGCTTCTCAGAAGCACAGGTAACAACTTGAACTTGGGATGGGCGTCTGAGTTGTGGTGGCGGAGGGGGGAGTCTGGGGGGACTGAGCCCTCAGCCTGTGGGGTCTGATGCTTCCTCAGGCAGAAAGTGTCAGAACTGGGTCGAACTGGGTGGTGGTGAGGACCCCACGCCCCAACTCTGCACACACACTGGCGTGGGTGACCACACCCCTGTTCCTGCCTCCTTGAGGCTGCTGTGTGCCCTTCCCCTTCTTTCCTAATCTCCTTTTCCCCCATACCTACATCGCCCTGAGGTTTACAGTACAAGGCAACTTCATAGTCAAAAGTCAACGGTGAGATTTTTTTTCTAGTTTGTGCCCTTCAAGTGACTTTCAATCTTTACCCCCAACCATAAATGAGAAAACTTTCATGTAAGGGAGGAAATCTTTGCATCTCAATAAAAAACGAAGGGTTTTTTTGTTTTTTTTTTTTTACGAAGGGTTTTTTAACAGGTACCTTCACATATTTGAAGCCAGCTCGTTTTGTCAGTTTTCTTTTCTTTAAATAAATAGCATTCGCCTGAATTTGGCCTTATGGGGTCTGGAAGGGGGCGGTCCAGAGTAAATATTCGAGATACTGTGCTTTATAGTAAGAAGTACGTATTTGGTCTTCATCCCTGTCTCTGGTGCAGAGCTCCTGCCTAACCAACACCCTTAGAATTGCCTGTGCTGGAGCTTTTCAGGTGTGTTTTGTTATGTTAATGAGGTGGCTTTATTTTCTTGCCCCTACTTCACCTGTGGATGGGGGCCGGTTTCCAGGGGAACCAGCCAGGGGAGGAGAGGGTTGGAACTTCTAACTCCACCCCTGGACCTCCGGGGAGGGGAGAGGCTGCAGGTTGAATCAATCCCCAGTGGCCGATGATTTAATCGATCACACCTGTGTAACGAAGCTTCCATAAAGCCGGAGAGGTCAGGGCTTGGAGAGCTTCTGGGTTGGTGAAGTCTTGGCCGCTGGGAGAGGGCACAGAAGCTCGCGGCCCTTGCCGTAGCCTTGCCTACGCGTCTTTTCTCAGAAACCGGTGAGGTAGGTCCTTTTGTCATCAGTTGGCGCTCCAGTAAGTAAAATGGTCCTGTGACTTCCGTGAGCTGCTCTGGGGGTGGGGTCGGAGGGTCGTTGGAATCACCCACCTTTACCCGGCTTCTCAGAAGCACAGGTAACAACTTGAACTTGGGATGGGCGTCTGAGTTGTGGTGGCGGAGGGGGGAGTCTGGGGGGACTGAGCCCTCAGCCTGTGGGGTCTGATGCTTCCTCAGGCAGAAAGTGTCAGAACTGGGTCGAACTGGGTGGTGGTGAGGACCCCACGCCCCAACTCTGCACACACACTGGCGTGGGTGACCACACCCCTGTTCCTGCCTCCTTGAGGCTGCTGTGTGCCCTTCCCCTTCTTTCCTAATCTCCTTTTCCCCCATACCTACATCGCCCTGAGGTTTACAGTACAAGGCAACTTCATAGTCAAAAGTCAACGGTGAGATTTTTTTTCTAGTTTGTGCCCTTCAAGTGACTTTCAATCTTTACCCCCAACCATAAATGAGAAAACTTTCATGTAAGGGAGGAAATCTTTGCATCTCAATAAAAAACGAAGGGTTTTTTTGTTTTTTTTTTTTACGAAGGGTTTTTTAACAGGTACCTTCACATATTTGAAGCCAGCTCGTTTTGTCAATTTTCTTTTCTTTAAATAAATAGCATTCGCCTGAATTTGGCCTTATGGGGTCTGGAAGGGGGCGGTCCAGAGTAAATATTCGAGATACTGTGCTTTATAGTAAGAAGTACATATTTGGTCTTCATCCCTGTCTCTGGTGCAGAGCTCCTGCCTAACCAACACCCTTAGAATTGCCTGTGCTGGAGCTTTTCAGGTGTGTTTTGTTATGTTAATGAGGTGGCTTTATTTTCTTGCCCCTACTTCACCTGTGGATGGGGGCCGGTTTCCAGGGGAACCAGCCAGGGGAGGAGAGGGTTGGAACTTCTAACTCCACCCCTGGACCTCCGGGGAGGGGAGAGGCTGCAGGTTGAATCAATCCCCAGTGGCCGATGATTTAATCAATCACACCTGTGTAACGAAGCTTCCATAAAGCCGGAGAGGTCAGGGCTTGGAGAGCTTCTGGGTTGGTGAAGTCTTGGCCGCTGGGAGAGGGCACAGAAGCTCGCGGCCCTTGCCGTAGCCTTGCCTACGCGTCTTTTCTCAGAAACCGGTGAGTTAGGTCCTTTTGTCATCAGTTGGCGCTCCAGTAAGTAAAATGGTCCTGTGACTTCTGTGAGCTGCTCTGGGGGTGGGGTCGGAGGGTCGTTGGAATCACCCACCTTTACCCGGCTTCTCAGAAGCACAGGTAACAACTTGAACTTGGGATGGGCGTCTGAGTTGTGGTGGCGGAGGGGGGAGTCTGGGGGGACTGAGCCCTCAGCCTGTGGGGTCTGATGCTTCCTCAGGCAGAAAGTGTCAGAACTGGGTCGAACTGGGTGGTGGTGAGGACCCCACGCCCCAACTCTGCACACACACTGGCGTGGGTGACCACACCCCTGTTCCTGCCTCCTTGAGGCTGCTGTGTGCCCTTCCCCTTCTTTCCTAATCTCCTTTTCCCCCATACCTACATCGCCCTGAGGTTTACAGTACAAGGCAACTTCATAGTCAAAAGTCAGCGGTGAGATTTTTTTTCTAGTTTGTGCCCTTCAAGTGACTTTCAATCTTTACCCCAACCATAAATGAGAAAACTTTCATGTAAGGGAGGAAATCTTTGCATCTCAATAAAAAACGAAGGGTTTTTTTGTTTTTTTTTTTTTACGAATGGTTTTTTAACAGGTACCTTCACATATTTGAAGCCAGCTCGTTTTTTCAGTTTTCTTTTCTTTAAATAAATAGCATTCGCCTGAATTTGGCCTTATGGGGTCTGGAAGGGGGCGGTCCAGAGTAAATATTCGAGATACTGTGCTTTATAGTAAGAAGTACGTATTTGGTCTTCATCCCTGTCTCTGGTGCAGAGCTCCTGCCTAACCAACACCCTTAGAATTGCCTGTGCTGGAGCTTTTCAGGTGTGTTTTGTTATGTTAATGAGGTGGCTTTATTTTCTTGCCCCTACTTCACCTGTGGATGGGGGCCGGTTTCCAGGGGAACCAGCCAGGGGAGGAGAGGGTTGGAACTTCTAACTCCACCCCTGGACCTCCGGGGAGGGGAGAGGCTGCAGGTTGAATCAATCCCCAGTGGCCGATGATTTAATCAATCACACCTGTGTAACGAAGCTTCCATAAAGCCGGAGAGGTCAGGGCTTGGAGAGCTTCTGGGTTGGTGAAGTCTTGGCCGCTGGGAGAGGGCACAGAAGCTCGCGGCCCTTGCCGTAGCCTTGCCTACGCGTCTTTTCTCAGAAACCGGTGAGGTAGGTCCTTTTGTCATCAGTTGGCGCTCCAGTAAGTAAAATGGTCCTGTGACTTCTGTGAGCTGCTCTGGGGGTGGGGTCGGAGGGTCGTTGGAATCACCCACCTTTACCCGGCTTCTCAGAAGCACAGGTAACAACTTGAACTTGGGATGGGCGTCTGAGTTGTGGTGGCGGAGGGGGGAGTCTGGGGGGACTGAGCCCTCAGCCTGTGGGGTCTGATGCTTCCTCAGGCAGAAAGTGTCAGAACTGGGTCAAACTGGGTGGTGGTGAGGACCCCACGCCCCAACTCTGCACACACACTGGCGTGGGTGACCACACCCCTGTTCCTGCCTCCTTGAGGCTGCTGTGTGCCCTTCCCCTTCTTTCCTAATCTCCTTTTCCCCCATACCTACATCGCCCTGAGGTTTACAGTACAAGGCAACTTCATAGTCAAAAGTCAACGGTGAGATTTTTTTTCTAGTTTGTGCCCTTCAAGTGACTTTCAATCTTTACCCCCAACCATAAATGAGAAAACTTTCATGTAAGGGAGGAAATCGTTGCATCTCAATAAAAAACGAAGGGTTTTTTAGCAGGTACCTTCACATATTTGAAGCAAGCACGCTTTATCAATTTTTTTTTCTTTAAATAATTAGCATTCCTTTTTCTATCTCCTTGAGGTTGCTGTGTGCTCTTTCCTTTCTTTCCTATCCCTTGTTTGCCCCCGTAGCTTAGAACATTCAAGTGTTATTTTTGTTGGTTTTACAACCGAGTTCGTTTCTCCAAAGTTTGCTTCTAAGACGGTGGGGAATTGGATTTAAAATAAAATCTTGTTTTTCATGCTCATGAGAAGGCTGCGATCCGAATTGCATTAATCAGGTAGTCGGATCAGCAGCTGGTTCTCAGTGTTGAAAGGAGCAGCTTGTTTGATAGCTGTGGCAAAATTACATTTCATTTGCTGCAGCCGTGTCAGAGTTAATAAAAGCTAAACAAGGGCTAGATTGAAATGGAAAATGAATAAATGCTGATGCAGGAGGGGCGCCTCTGAGCTGACTCATTCGCTGAGCCTTTAAACAATTTGTCTGCGACTCAGTACTCATTATGGAAAAGAAAATGTTCAGATGCACTAAGATGTGGAATGAAAAATGAAAGACCTGTTTTTCGTTTTATCTTAATGACAATCTGTGATTGGTTTTGCATGTAAATACATATATATGTTAACATACTTAATGTATTAATATCCTATGCTTGTATATCTAAATATATACATCTATATAATTTATATACTGTGTAAACATATATATACATGTTTGTATATCTATAAATATAACATATCCATATGTAACATGTATATAAAATTGATATATAAACATCGTTATATATAAACCTAAAATGTTAAGTATGTTAACATATTTATGTTAGTTTATGTATATGTACATATAAAATGAAATTTGAACCATCATCTTATTATTGTTTCTATTGTATAAAAGATTGCAAATAAATTGTAAGTAAACTTAACAAGGGGAAGAATGTATACATACGTAGATGATTCACAGATTCAGAAGCAAGTTCTTTAAAGATTTAGGAAACTCTGAATTACTGTGATAAGACTCCAGGCTTGTTGAAAGCCGTTCAGTTGGGTGATAGATTCTTTAAGACTACATCTTCCGTAATGGCAGTTTTTGCACTGAGGAATGACCCAATCCCAGTAGTCCTTTGGAAATATTCGTTATCTACGTTTTGAAATTCTAGGAGTTGCCCACCATAAAGTTACAAATTGTCCCATTTGAGGCAGGCTTTGCAATCAACACAAGCTGAAATAAATAAATTGTAAAGTCATTTCAGTGTATTGGAAATTGATCAAGTTCAAAGCAAGCAGAACATTGAGCTAGATCATGATCTCTGAAGGTACCATATATAGAGTCATGTTTACTCTGGAAGGAAACATAAAGAAAATGAAAGAGAACCCGATTTGGGCCTTTTTTACCAAAAAACCATATGAAAATTTTCCATTTAGGACTATCTGAGCTGACCTTTTTGCCAGCTTGGTATATTTTATTGTGGATAGCTTGGTGTGTCCTACACGCTCTTTTCTTTTTTTTTAAAATAAAGTTTATTTATTTTTGGCTGAGTTGGGTCTTGGTTGTGGTGCGTGGGCTTCTCATTGCTGTGGCTTCTTTTGTTGCGGAGCACAGGCTCTAGGCACGCGGGCTCAGCAGTTGTGGTGCACGGGCTTAGTTGCTCTGCGGCATGTGGGATCTTCTTGGACCAGGGCTCAAACTCCGTGTCCCCTGCATTGGCAGGCGGATTGTTAACCACTGCGCCACCAGGGAAGCTTCTACACTCAATGATGTTTTTTGTATTCCTCTTCATCTGTTTTCATATTTATTCAGCCATCTAGGTTCTTACAATGCATGGATATGGTGATTAATTCACAGCTTCCAGAACATCTCTGGTATTTTTATCTGTCTTAATAATTTTGCCCTTTGGTTGGATACTTAAAAGATACTGGAGAGGAAGAATTGCTTAGAGTTAGCATTTTGGAGCTGAGCTATCCAAGGGTCACAGATTAAGTTTTGAACCTTACAGCTCTGGGTGGAAAAATTCCTAAATTGATGAAATTCTCTTGGCATTTTGGGCAGATGCCTGCAACAGCAATTTAATCCTCCCTTTATTTTAATCTCAAAGAGCAGCAGTGATTATAAGACAAGAATTTAAGCACAAACTGACTACAAAAACTAGGCTAGATTAGAAGAATATAAACAACAGGTGATAGAAAGTATGGGTTACATTTGGGTAAGAGATACTGTATAGCAAGCAATTGACTAAACTGATGTTAGAAAAATGCAGAAATAGAAAAGATAGACCATTACATAATTCTGAAAGGTCTTACCAACATGGGGTGGTACCATTATGAACAGAAATCATGAAATTAGATACTAATTTGGGTAAATTTAATTGGGTAAATGAAATTATTTTAAATTTTCAAAAAATTGATGGAGCAACTACAAAATGGTGGGTTTTTTGTAATGACCAGTTTAACATGCATGCCTTGTTTCACCATCTTTGAAAAAAACAACTCTTTCATTTTCATTCTTTCTGTCTCTCTCACAAATGGTAGTTCACTTTAAGACCTGTTAGCAGGATGTTTTGTATTTTCCTCTTAAATCTTCTCAACAATTCTCCTTGGCTTCTGAAGACAAGGTCTGCATGATACTACAGTGGTGAATACATGTTATTATTTGTCTAAACCCGTAAAATTCACAACATCAAGAGCTAACCCTGATGTAAACAATGGACTCTGGGTGGTGATAATGTTTCAGTCAATGTAGGTTCATCAGTTGTAGCAGTTATACCATCTGGGGGGGGGGGATGTTGATAATGGGGGAGGCCGTGTGTGTGTGTGAGATATTGGAAGTCTCTCTACCTTCCTCGATTTTGCTGTGAACCTAAAACTGCTCCAAAACAACAATCTATTTAAAAAAAAAAAAAAAAAAAGAAATGGAAAAGGAGGGTCCCTCTTGTTCCAAATGACAAATGGAGAGGAAGGTGGATTTTGATCCACACTCTGAGCAATTATTTCCGTGCCACAGGAAGCATACTGAACACGATTCTGCATTGACTAGAAGGTCCTGGTTTGGTTATTTCAGGATGCACCAACACAAATTCAGCATGCCTAGATACCAAGACCTGTCTACAAATCCTCTGCATCAACCCCCCAAAAAATCTTCTCAAAAGAGCTCTCCCCCAACTGCGAGGGCCCTGGCCTTGTACCTGGGCCCCAAGCAGAGACTCCTGGGAGGGACGCCCTGGTCCCTTTCTCTAACAGGTGTTGATCAGAGACAGCGTTCTCCAAGATTTTTCCATCCCTTTTCCCCCAAAAGGATACTTGCGCGTATGAAAAGGTATTTCATTTGTTCTAATGGTCCACTCAGCTTACAGCAACCCTGAGTGTATCACAAAAGTATCACAGAAGACTCACTTATTTCCTTGTGTCCCTTTCACAAACGGACGTTTACTCCCCTTGCATGAGCATTACTCAGAAGTCGTTCAAGTATAAATGAAACGTTACCCCTGTTATTTTGTCCTGTTGTGAACGAAGTTGAACCTTTCCCCAACGTGGTCGCATTGAATTTTTGCACCTCATTAAATTCATGTAATCCTGTATATGCGGTGACGCGGGTGAGGTTTCCATTTTGTCCATCAAGTGAAATACCATAGGACTTTGCTCCTAATGGTAGATCAACTTGGATTCTAGGATGGGCAGTTCAGTTTGTGGTTGGCGAGAAGGTCATTGGGATTGGTTACAAATTCAGAATGCCCCGAGCCATTCTGGAAAGGACCATGTTCCTCATAATGATAACGACCTCCACTTTCCTTTTATCGTATATCCGGAAGTATCATAAAGGGCTGAACAACTCTGTAACTACAAATGAATATGAGAATTATTTCGCATAGTACTGAAATGTGTCAGCGGTTTAACAGACTCAATTTAGAACAGGAACTGGACAAAAACAGTTGCATGGGAAAATGACCGGGCTGGGCAAGAGGTCATTACACAGTGTGGGACTGATCCGTGGGTTCAGGAGAGAGAGTTTCCCACAAGCACTGAGGAAACTGAGATGAACAACAACAACAAAAGTCCGCTAGAAATGAGACTTGAAATTCAAAGAATATGAAAATAGGAAGTGTCTAAGAAGTACTGGTTGATCCCATTTCAATCTGTAACTGTAAAGATACTCTGTCCATCAGAAGGAACCCCTGTCCTGGTCAGCTAAAAACAGGGATGGAAAACCTAATCAGCCAACAGTAACCATTTCATACATGAGTTTCCTATACTAAACCATTGTTTTTGTTGAGACTAGATTAGGTGTTCGAAATCTGGTCCTGTAAGAGTTTAGTTCACCTAACAAACTTTATGTTCATGGGAAAAAAAATCAAATGATCATTTTCTTTGCCATGTGAGTTTGCCCACTTAACTGATGGAGAATGTAATGCTTTTAGGTTTCCTTTAATATTCTAGTTGCAGTGAGAGGGCTATGTGGTTAATATGCTAGCATTCTAGTCTTGTTTATCCATCTTGGTCATGTTGAATTTCCTGTCTCTGTATGATGCCTGCAGTCACCATGCAGGTGTCTGCATCTTCATGGTTGAGGACCAGCTCCTGTAAGATAATACAGTCAGTTCTTAGGAAATATCCAACATGCACTCTTATGTCATATCACTTGTTTATGTATTTTTACCCTTTGGAATGTCTTTGGTTCAATATATGAAACAAACAAGGGAACATGTGCAATGAGGCATTGATGCGTTTGTTCATGCAACCAAAAATCCTATATTGCTTGACTAAAAAGTATCACTGAAATGCAGGATTCAAGAGTGATGTTCTCTACCTGAGCAAAGGTGGCAACTTAGCAGATTGTGTAGCTAAACTGCTTAAGTTAGAAATACTGTCCTTTTTCATATATGCATTATATTCAACATTGTTTAAACAGAGAAAATATGTAATTTTCAAGTGCACGCAAGTAATTCAATTGGGTGGTAACAATTCATTGATTGCTGTTGGTGAGTACTTCTTGGTGAAGATATAAATATATAACACATCAAGTACTTTTATATATTTATAAAATATATTCATATATTTATATATATATTTCATAAAAGATGTTTCTCCGTGAACGTGGCTCAATGCCTCTGTGAAAAATAAATGGACCATTTATGGGTGGGTCCATCTCTGAGCTCTCTATGCAAACACCTTACTGTACTGATTAAAGTAAATCTTAAAATTATGGAAAGACCTTCAACTTTGTTTTTTTAAGTTTTGTTATCCCCCAAACTGGGATAAGCATGAATAGTCTTTATTTTGATTCAGCTCAAATTTATTTGCTTTTCATATTACTCTAGACAGATTTACCAATGTTGATTCTTAGGTATCTATTGCATTGTGCTTATTAAAAATTTTTTCAAATATTTAATCTGACCTATCTAAATGAAATTATTTTCATACTCATTTGGATGCAAGTCGATCCAACTTCGAAAATATTCATAATATGATTCTCAGCTTTGTAATCTGACCCTTAATTTATTTTACTTTTTTAAAATAGAGGTAGAGTTGATTTATAATTTATATGTTTCATGTGTACAACATAATGATTCACAATTTTTAAAGGTTATACTCCATTATTTATAGTTAATATAAAATATTGGCTATATACCTTGTCCTGTACATTGTATCCTTGTAACTTATTTTATATCTAATAGTTTATTTCTTACTCCCCTCCCCCTATTTTGCCCCTCCCCCGTCCCTCTCCCCACTGGTGACCACTAGTTTGTTCTCTATATTTGTGAGTCTGCTTTTTTGTTATATTCACTAGTTTGTTGTATTTTTTTAGATTCCACATTTAAGTGATATCATACAGTATTGTCTTTCTCTTTCTGACTTGTTTCACTAAGCATAATACTCCAAGTCTATCCATGTTTTTTCAAATGGCAATATTTCGTTCTTTTTTATGGCTGAGTAGTAGTTCATTGTATATATGTACCACATCTTCTTTATCCATTCATCTGTTGAAGGACATTTAGGTTGTTTGCATATCTTGGCTATTGTAAATAGTGCTGCTGTGAATGTTGGGGTGCATGTAGCTTTCTTTTTTTAAAAAATTGAAGTGTAGTTGATTTACAATGTTGTGTTAGTTTCAGGTGTACAGCAAAGTGGTTCAGTTATACATATACATATATCCTTTTTCAGATTATTTTCCCACCTAGGTTATTACAGAAAATTGAGTAGAGTTCCCTGTGCTATACAGTAGGTCCTTATTGGTTATCTATTTTATATATAGTAGTGTGTATATGTTGATTCCAAACTCCCAATTTATCCCTTCCCCTGTTCCTTTTCCCTTTGGTAGCCATAAATTTGTTTTCTAAGTCTGTGAGTCTCTTTCTGTTTTGTAACATATTTTAGATTTTACATATAAGTGATATCATATGCTGTTTGTCTTTCTGACTTACTTCACTTAGTATGATCATCTCTAGGTCCATCCATGTTGTTGCAAATGGCATTATTTCATTCTTTTTATGGCTGAGTAATATTTCACTGTATATATGTACCACATCTTTTTAATCCATCATCTATTGATGGACATTTAGGTTGCTTGCATGTCTTGGCTATTGTAAATAGTGCTGCAGTGAACACTGGGGTGCATGTATCTTTTCAGATTATGGTTTTCTCTGGATATATGCCCAGGAGTGGAATTACTGGATCATATTGGTAGTTGTATTTTTAGTTTTTTTGAGGAAACTCCATACTGTTTTCCATAGTGTACAAGGGTTCCCTTTTCTCCACATACTTGCCAGCATTTGTTATTTGTGGTCTTTTTGAGGATTGTCATTCTCACAGGTGTGAGATGATAGCTCATTGTGGTTCTGATTTGCATATGCCTGATTAGTGATGTTGAGCATCTTTTCATGTACATGTTGGCCATCTGTGTATCTTCTTTGGAAAAAATGTCTGAATAATCTTTAAAAAGAGAAATTGAGTTGCAATTTACACATATGTAGGTAAATTTTTATATATGCAATTTATATATGCTATTTATATGTGTGTGTGTATAAAATACCCTGACATACATGTATAATCTTTTTTTAATATAAATTTTATGTATTTACTTTTGGCGGCATTGGGTCTTCGTTGTGGTGCACGGGCTTCTCTTGTGGTTGCTTCTCTTGTGGAGCACGGGCTCTAGGCGTGCAGCTTCAGTAGTTGGGGCACATGGGCTCATTAGTTGTGGCTCTCGGGCTCTAGAGCGCAGGCTCAGTAGTTGTGGCTCACGGGCTTAGTTGCTCCGCGGCATGTGGGATCTTCCCAGACCAGGGCTCGAACCTGCGTCCCCTGCATTGGCAGGTGGATTCTTAACCACTGCGCCACCAGGGAAGCCCCCCCAGAACAGATTTTAAAAGCTGTGCTCAGAACCTCTCTCACTGCATGTATGGGGGGGTCCTGGCTGCTGCCTGTATCACCATCCCCAAATACTCCCAACACCCCTTCGTCTGAACAGCCTCTGGACTTATCATAACTTTAGATGCTGTAGTTGGTGGGTTCCTGGAAACGATGGCTGCTTTTTTGCCATAGTTTGCATTTTTTTCCCCATTAATATCTTGCTTCTCACCCCAGGGAGGGAGCGGTGGGAAGAAAAATTACCAGTTGAGTAAGAAGGTGAGAGTTTGTTTTGAGGGTGCTGCTGGGGAACCTGAATCACCAAAAAGAAGAAAAAAAAGCTTTCAAGCAAATGTCTAAAAAGAAGGTTTCAAAGCAGCTTTAGTAATCTGGAGGGTTCGGAGCAGACAGACATCCTTTGAAGGGTCCTTCGGAAGGTCTGAAATGTTAAAGATAGCGAAACAGGATAAAGAAACTGACAGTTGGGAATAAATGCTTTCCACTGATGAAAGAAATCCACTTTTGAAAGGAGATGGTGGATTTTCATCTCTCTCTCCTGCTGGAGTGTTTTGCACTTGATTTCTGTTAATAATACTCTGAGCCAACACATTTACAGGTGGAGCCTTGTCTGGTAGCTGACAGTTTAGATGATTCATGTTATTCCCCCCGCCAACCCGAATTCTGATGGATGCTTTTCAGTCTCATTTTGAATTCAGGGGACATGAGGTTTGTTTGTTTTTTTTTTTTTCTCTGAAATCTGGCTTCTGAGAAAGGTAGTGATGGAGAAATGGATGGCTGGAGCTCTGGCTCAAAAGACAGCAGTAGCTGTCATCATTCCTGTGCCCCTGAAAATGCACAATCCATCCCGCATTGATCCAGGGAAATTAAATTTTGTTTGCACACAACTTTATAAAAGAAAAAACGGCGATTTTGAGCTATCTGCAGGTTACATGCTCATATGCTGGTTGAGCTTTCCATCAGCCCCTTTAATTTACAATGCATCGCTCCTCACCGTCAAAGCACAGTGTTTTCAGGTGTAATGAAACTGCCTATCAATTAGAAAAGGGAGAAATGAGATACGGGGATGGTGGTTCAGTTCCAGGAATCTATGGTTGCCATCACTAGATGATGCATCACGTCTTTCTTTTAAATATCCCTCTTGTTATATTTGATCCTCGTTGAATTCTTGCCTCTTCCTCCAGCAAAAAGTGTTAAGATTTTTTAAGAAGGTGAAGATTTCTTCTCTGGAATTTTGTGGGGAAACAATGTGGTCTGTGTTAGTCATGTGTCCCAGGGTAAAGAAAGCATCTTAGACGTATTTGTTACGGACTTCCCCGGTGGTCCAGTGGTTAAGACTGCGTTTCTACTGCAGGGGGTGCGGGTTCCGTCCCTGGTTGGGGAACTAAGATCCCGCATGCTATGTGGCATGGCAAAGAAAAAAAAAAGTCTGTTTAAAAAATATAGCTTCCATAGAGGTTGAGATTTTTCACAATCGAACCTCAATTTTTCTTTAAAATGTAGGACCTTGTCTTACGAAACCTTGCTCAAAGAAAAATAAAACTTTGTTGAAAGAAGAAAGCCATTTGATGAAAATATGCCTTGCGTGTAGCAGAAGAGAGCTTTTTCTTCTAAATTGCACATCACAATGTTATCCTACATAGAAATTATGTTCCCTTTAATTCCACAGTAAATTTTTGTGGCCAGGGTATTAACAGTGAATAATACTGCTACTGGCATAACCTTATCTACAAGGACAAAAAGAAAGAGGGTTTCGACTAAACCATCTGACAAAGAGGGTAGAATTGGAAATGCCCAGGAATTTGGCTACATCGGAAAAAGTGCACTTCTGTCATTGATTAATGACTAACCAGGTGGTTATTACAATTAAAGTGTCCCTAATTTGATGCAGTAGGTGAAAATCATTACTAATAACGGTAATCTGAACACCTATGGAATTCTATTGGGACAATTCCTTGAATTGTACAGAATGAAGAAAAATAACTCAAGATTCCTGCTCTTAAAATGGTCAGTCTCCTGCTATATTTAGACCCCATAGGGAACAAATAAGGTCCTAACTCTGCCGTGGAATGAAAGTCAGCATTGATTAACAGAGGAGCAGGGAGTAATTACATCTGCTTCAGAGGGAAAGAGCTCCCCATGAAAGGAATGAAACTGAGGCAACATCGTTTCCAGTAGGTCTGAGAAGCAGAAGGGCAGATACCTCATTTCAGAGCAGGCTGTGTCTCTAAGGAGCCGTGCTTGTCACATGAACAAGTAGGAAAAAAAGATGTTTGCGTGTTGAATAAACTCTGAGCATCAATTACATACAGTGTGACTCTGACGCCGCGGAACTCAATTATTTCTGGGGTCTGCAATTCTCTCTTCCGATTTCCATGTGCCTTGAGTATTAGACAAACATGGAACTATGAGGGATGGTCAATACACGATTGACAAGCCTTTCCAGCTTTTCAAGCCTTAATTGCCTCCATGAAATGCCCCAGATTTAATTTTATATGGCCTTTTTATTTTAACAGTTAAGTAACACTTTTTCCTGATTTTTTAAAAAAAATTTTGGAGTATAGTTGCTTTATAGTGTTATGTTAGTTTCTGCTGTGCAGCAAAGTGAATCAGTTATACATCTAGCCACTCTGTTTTGGATTTTCTTCCCATTTAGGTCACCACAGAGCAGTGAGTAGAGTTCCCTGAGCTATACAGTAGGTTCTCATTAGTTATCTATTTTATACATAGTATCAATAGTGTATATAAGTCAATCCCAATCTCCCAATTCATCCCACCACCCCCCCTTTCTCCCTTGGCCTTAACATTTTCCACATCTGGGCTAATTCCCAGGTGATGAAAGCAACTTTAGAATTCCCACAGCCTCCTCTAATAAACAGTCGAAAATAGGAATGTCAGAATCTAGATAGATAAGCAAGTAGAAGAAAGAGGTATTCACCTTTCAGATTCTCTCATCTATTTATGAGAGCTAGTATCCTCAATATTTTAGAGCCTTAAATTCATTAAGTCCTAATACATCCCATATTAGGGGATGTATTAGGACTTAACACATTCCTTTCAAACATCTAAAATTTTGGAGGCTTGATAAATTCTATTAATGATGTTCAATTTTATTAGGGTTGATAATTTTCGTGAGTGTCCATTAAATTCTAACTGGTATTCACCCTCTCATATTCTTTTTTTCCTGGTCAGAATAAAGTTCTTAACACGCCAGATTGTTTCCTCTCTAGTATTCGTCAGGGGCAGAAATTCTAGCCGACAGGCCTTCTAGGGTTCTTGGCATTGATCACATTACTGGATACATAAATATGCTTAATCCTTGCCTGCGTCCCAGGTGCAGAAAAAAAGCTGAGTGTGTAATCAACTAATTGTTTTTCTCCTGAGAAATAAAAATAACAGTAATGTAGAGGAGTGATAATACTAAAAGCACAGGAAAAACAAAAGCAAGGCGTGATAATGCATCTACGTGAAAGGGGAAAAGTGCTGCTTTTTCATTTATTTTTGAGTGAAAACATGGAAAGCAGACATTAAACATACAGGTGTTTGCAATAATGGATAAAAGCACGAAATGAAGAGAATCCTGAGCTTCCCAAGGTCAAGTGTGTCCAGTGCAATTTCTTCTTCTTTTTCCTTTCCTTGTCTTGTGGCCACACTAATGAAGTCATACAACATGAGAAGCAGGAAGTGGCCCTTCGTGTTTTTGAAGTACCTAGAGACTGAATACGTTCCTGTCATCTCTGCATGAATTGAGACAAATCACAACAATTTTTTACCGTGAAGAATGGTGATTTGCTATAAGATGAAATGAAAGCAAGGAGGCATTTAACACATGACGCTATAAATCTGAATTTAAGGAGCTTCATTATCCTTAGTGAAAACACAGGGTTCACATTGCCTGTTTAGATACACTTTGCACAGTAAAATCATGAGGGTTTCATTGATGGATTGAGAACTTAAAGTTTTTTGATTTTTTTTTTTTCCCGAATTTAAAATATTTTGTAGTTGTGTTTTGGGGTTTTTTGTTTTGGTTTTTCATTAGGTCACTGTTAGTAAAATGTTTGCTGTTTAAGCTGGCGAGAAAAATACTTCAACAGGCAGTGTTAGCATATTTGTGCAGCAGATAAAATGTTTAAGTAGATTTTAGTTCCCAGAGCTCTGTAGTAAGAGCCATGATTTAATTTAAACTATCAGTCCTGTATTGGTGCACAGACAAAACATGGATCATGGCAGAGAGAAACGAATCTCAGAAATTGCACCTAGCAGGTGTCAATCTTTTTTTTTTTTTAAAGGAGTCTTTTTAAGTTGTTTTATTTTTGATTGTTTTGATTTTTGATGGGGATGTGGAGTAATGAGAATTTGCCTTCACCCAGCTTCCTTGAATTTTAACATTTACCTAATTTTGGTGCATTGGTAAAATCTAAGGAATTAACTTGGGTCCAATGATGTTAACTAAACTATAGGCATAATTCAGATTCTACTATTTTAAAATCAGTGTTTTTTTTCCATTCTGGGATGCAGTCTAGAATCTCACATTATATAGTTATTCGTCTTTCCTTAGTCTCCTCCTAACTGGAGTAGGTCGTACCTCTTTCCTGTTCTTTTGTGACCTGGATGCTTATGAAAAGTAATGGTCAGGTATTCTGTAGAATATCTGTCGATCTGGGTCTGTCGGATGTTTTGCAGTTTGGAAGTATGCAGAAGTCAAACTCAAGGAGCTCCCAATCCTGAAAGTTGGAAAGAGTTGGGCAACAAAATAACAAGAGTACTGGCTGATACCACATAGAGTCCTGTAAAAATCAGTTGAGTTCACACAGCTGTAAGTCACTAATTTAATAAATAAGGGATAGCTCTACCTTACAGAAGAATTTCAATTAATTCCTATGGGAAGGATGAGGAAAACATACAATTGCTATTAGGCAAGTATCACGGAAATAGTTGTTGTAGCCATTATTTGCCAATGGCTGGTAGAATTATCGGGCAGAAGTTCAAGGTGGTCTCCAAGTGTCTGCCACAGATCCATATTAATTGCAAAGAATAACTTTACCAAGGTGAAACCACACACACAGCAACTGAATCCGGTCATCAAGGTTAACAATGACAAAGATGTACTGAGAAGAAGGAAACAGCAACCCTTGGATAGTATTATGAGAAATTCTTAACATTAAGGGGAAGAAATTATAACCTGCTAATGGAAGTGTGACTTAAAACATGCACATCTCTGCTAAAATTGAAAATGGGTACTTTATACCACAGTACTCTGCAGTTATAGCTCTAGGTATATTACCTTAAGATGGTCTTACTCATTTGCAGCAAACAGATGAAAAAATAAAATGGCATTCATTCCTAACAACTGTGTTCATGTAACAGAGTAAAAGCAAACAAAATGTTCAAGAGTAGAATATGTAATGCAGTGGAATACAATTAGCAGTTAAATACTGCACTATATTTCTTATACATGAACACTGACAGATGTAAGATGCATTAATCAAAAAGTTGCCTGTATGGCAGCATACTGTATAATTTTTATAAAGTATAGAAACTGTAGATCATTTGTGGTTGTAAAAGTTTATGGTAGGAACCTAACATAGGAATGGAGAAGAATAACCAAAACATGCCTGTTTTTGGTTGCCCTTTGGGCAGGGGTAAGCCTTAATGAGGTTGAGAAAGGTCATAAAGTAGATAGGGAATTTCTAATATCAACATTTTATGTATTACAGAATTGAAAAAGAACTTTCTGTAACCATTATCATTAATACTGTTCTTGTGTTTATGATGCTGGTTTGCAAGGGGTTATATATGTACATAATGTGTATTAGATATAATGACATATTGTATTATGTCCAATATGTATTTTATCTAATGTATTATATAATGCATACAATATACCTGTATATCATTTATATCTAATATGTATTGTATATAATACATATTATACATGTATATCATTTACACTAGAATTATCCCATAATCAACTGAAGATACTTCGGAAAGTGCAGGGGGAGGAAAAACAACTAAGGTGTTTGCACATCACCGTGGAAGAACGTATGATGTCTGTTCACAAGGGTGAAACAGCTGTGCTTGTGATGTGTTAATACCCCTTGCATGCTTTTCATCTCAGTCATATTTGTCAATACATGTATATACATAGAAGTATATATATATTTCTCCCTAAAGTACATTGTGACAGTGGGTATGTATTAGGAACTTTGTGTCCTGCAGGAGAAAAAACTCATATTTATCTCTTGCATCACACTTGAGACAGACAACTCTACCCTCTCTAGCTATAGATATAGACGGTGATAATTTTACACATTTTCACGTGGGCTGCACACATACTTGGGGGTCCAGGATATATTACAAATAATTCACGTCGTCTGTTGTCTTGGTAGCTCTTTGGTCTTCCTACAAAGTTGTTACAAAAGTTTCTAGCCTGCAGCCTCCTTAACTGAAGCCACGCAGAGCAGCTGGGTAAAACTGTATCCCATGAGGACGGATGTCATTATGTGTGGGAGCTTTCATCTAAATTTGGCTTCCATTCATTCTTTCACCAAATATTTATTGCGTTTCTACCGTATTCCAGTTGCTAAGTGCGTGGATAAGATTGTGGGGCTGAGGAGCAGTTAGAGCAAGGCCTTCCCTCCACCCCCCAGTGGATGTGACATTCCCTTCTTCTATCCCCATAGGGAAGTGTGTATACATAAGCGCTAAAAATGTAGTGGAAATCAAAGGGCGACAGTGCTTAGTAATTGCAAGATGCAGCCTTGCAATGCACAACTCTGGTGAAAAGCTGAAGCAAGTGGCTTCAGTTGGAGATCTAAGGGAGATTTTCATTCTCTGTTTAACTGAAATACTGAAGGTGTTATTATGAGATAAGGTGTTGGGACAAAGAATAGAGACTTGTTTCAGAAAACCAGCAGACCGAGAAAAGATGGTGGACTAGTGTCCCAAAGAACCAGCTTATTCAAGTTAGAATTCAGGTTTCTTTTATACTAAAAGGGGAGGGGGGGTGTGGCTGCTTGTTACAGACTTTAGTCACAGAATCCTTTGTTCTTGCAGCTGTGCACTTAGGTCTGGTCACAATGTTCCTGTAACCCTCCAACAAGACAAATGTTGAACCCGTGTTCAAAGTATCATTCATGACAGCTAAAACCTGGAAACAATCTACATGTCCATCACTGGGTGAATAGATATATACACTATGATATATCCATCTAATGGAATCCTGTTCCACAAAAAAAAGGAGCAAACCACGGGTACATGTTACAGCTGAATGAACCTCAAAATCAATATGCTAAGAAGCCTACATACCGTATGATTCCATGCATTTGAAATTTTAGCAAAGGCTTTTTTAGTTCCTAGAAATGAGATTACCTCATTTCAACTCACCTCCTGAGTTGGAGGTGGCATTGACTGCAGATGGCCATGAGAAGACTTTTGGAAGGGATGTAAATGTTCTAAAATGGGTTTGTAGTGAGGATTGCACAGTTGTATAGATTTTACTAAAAGTCATTGAACTGTACCTGACAACGGGTGAATTTTATGGTATGTAAGTTATACTTCAAAGTACTAAAAACTTTTTTAAACAGTATGTGTGGCAGAGACAGCCTTACCTGTAAAGCTTAAAAGATCTATTGTCTGACCCTTTATTGAAATGGTTTGCCAACCCCTGGTGTAGAGATTTATAGATGCTTAAATGTGATTACAGGAGGGACAGGAGGTCTCTGTAAAGATGTGACTTCTCAGAGGCAGAGTTGGCAATTAAGTATCAGAGAAATTCATGGATATATTTAGGGGAAGAGGTTTTCGTGCCCAGAAAAGAAACAAGATGTGGTTTGCTTAGACATAAAAGGGGGGGGAGAGAGGAGAGGGGAAGGAAGGAAGGAAAAGAAGGAAAGAATAAAGTCATAACTGACTACCGGATTTGGAAATATTTGGAAGAGAGTCTGGGGGGAGGTATATAAATTTGACTTCTGGGTTGTATAAACTTTAGAATGAGTTTATTGATATCCATAAAATAACTTGCTGGGATTTTTGACTGGGATTGCATTAGATCTGTAGATCACGTTGGAAAGAGCTGACATCTTGGCAATATCGAGACATCCTATCTATGAATGTGGTATACCTGTCCATTTATTTAGCTCTTTGGTTTCATTCGTCTCTAATTTTGTAGTTTTCCTCATGTACGTCTTGTAGCACGTCTTTTGTTAGATTCACCCTTAAGTATTTCATAGTTTGGTGCTAATGTAAATGGCATTGCCTTTTTAATTCAATTCCACCTGTTCGTAGCTGGCATGTAGGAAAGTGACTGACTTTTGTAAAGGTGTCCTGCCTCCTTACACTAATCACTTATTTCCAGGAAAGGTTAGACTTTCATGAATGCAGAAAAGGTGTAGGAAGTCTGGTGGCCGTGAGAGGGAACACCAAGGAGGTGGTGAGACTATAAAACCTGGAGGAAACCAATTTTAATGATCCTACATGTAGAGAACACATCTTGAAATATTGTTTAGAAATAACAAGTGAGCCTTCCAATGGAAGCAGATAAAGAACAAGCTGATTGAGATTCAATGATGAACAGTTTGGACATATTTTTAAATGGTGTCCCAAGCACACCCAGTGATGCTGTATCTTGTACAAAATATCTCAAGCTTGGGTATTTTGTGAGCACAGGGGATGTGGTAAACCTAGGATCATCTGAATACTTCTGTTCATGTGCCTCTACTTTCCCCTTAAATAACAACACACACACACACTCACTCACTCACTCACTCACTCACTCTGTTCCTTAGTCCAGGAAGTTTAGGAAATCTCATTTTAGAGTGCAGAGGAGAGCAGTATGCAGACATGAGGGGGAAATAGTTGATCATCTGTGTAGCATATTTCCAAGGTACGGTGTATTCTTTTTGAATTAGAGTTTTCTCTGGATACGTGCCCAGGAGTGGGATTGCTGGATCATATGGTGGTTGTATTTTCAATTTTTTAAGGAACCTCCATACTGTTTTCCATAGTGGCTGCACCAATTTACACTCCCACCATCAGTGTGGGAGGTACATTTTCATGCTTATTTATTTTTCTTTTAATTGACTGAGTTTACATGTCTTATCTTTAGTTGGCTAACTTTTCATTGCTTTTATTTACTACATATCATTTTCTTGTTTCTTGACCTATTTTGCATTTATGTGAAAGTTTCAAATTATCCTTCCCACCATTTCAATCATATTCTAAATATATATATTCCTTTCTTAATATTTTAGGTTTTTTGGGGGCGGTGTTTTTCTTAACTCATCTTCATATGTCATGTTTTACCTTCATTTGAAAACTCATCAGTTTTACTCTATTGTATATTTTATGTTTCCCTATATTAATTTCTGGAAGTATAATTATTGATCAATGAATGGCAAAAAAAAATTGTAGTTTGCTTTTTTCTTTTTGCCTAATGGGCAGAACCTTAAGGAACACACCACTGGTCTTTAAAGTTAATTTTTTTTAAAATTTTATTTATTTATTTATTTATTTTTGGCTGTGTTGGGTCTTCGTTTCTGTGCGAGGGCTTTCTCTAGTTGCGGCGAGCGGGGGCCACTCTTCATCGCGGTGCGCGGGCCTCTCACCATCGCGGCCTCTCTTGTTGCGGAGCACAGGCTCCAGATGCGCAGGCTCAGTAGTTGTGGCTCACGGGCCCAGTTGGTCCGCGGCATGTGGGATCTTCCCAGACCAGGGCTCGAACCCGTGTCTCCTGCATTAGCAGGCAGGTTCTCAACCACTGCGCCACCAGGGAAGCCCTAAAGTTAATTTTTTAATGTGAATGTCCATGGATGTCCAGAAGTCCTTTCCGCATGAGAAAAGGTGGTTATGTCTGTGAATAAAATTTTAACCTCTCCCTTCTCTCTCTGTCTGTTTCCAGCTCACACAGACATTCACACATACCTAAGGCAGAAAGGAAGCCCATGTGTCAAAGACATTTGTTCCTGTAATAGTGAAATTCCAGGACAGCTAGTGGGTGTAGGACTATAGCAAGGTGTCCTGCCGATGCCCGTGGGTCCATCGGCCCACGGAAGTGATTCTGCTCTGTCCTCTAATCTGGCATGCTCTTGGGACAGGTGTATGTTTTCCGTGATTATAGTCTGCTCTGTCTTCCTTCCCACCTAAGTGAGACAGATACTCTTCCCAAGAGCTATTTATTCTTTAGAAAGAGGCAATTAAACTTCCCATGAGTTTCAGCTCCCTCCAAATGGTGTTTTAAACTACACTTGAAGATTGGCTTAATGAGGACTGTTAGGCAAAATTTGAGCATTAATTCTCATAGATGACAAAAATTCAGATGACATTTGAGGCAATCTGACAATAAAACAGGAAAGAATATTGCTGGGTTTTTTTGTTTTTGTTTTTCAGTGTTAACCCGATGCTTGGCAGATACAATGTACATACTAAATATTTGCTAAACTACTTGGCATTTAGGTTAATGAACTGCTTAATAGATTATGCTGTTTTTTCAATAACAGGAAAATCACATTTATATACAAATTACCGCTATTAAACTATTTCAAAAATGTCTATTAGCATTTTTCTTTAAAGCAGCATTTTATAGGGTAAAACAGATTCCTCATTTGTCGATTAGAAAAGCACTTTTCTTATTCTGTATAGCAATGTTATTTATTGGATAAAAAATATGTACATTATGATTAGCCAAAAATAGGTGTAAGGTTGTCACACACTCTAGATTTACTGGATTCTTAGTAGGATTCTCTGTGATTGTTGACGGATAACATTTCTGACTATAGATTAGACCCCCATTGTGTACAATTTCAAAGTTTTAATTTTTTTTTTTTTTTTTTTTTTTTTGCTGCACCATGCTGCATGCCGGATCTTAGTTCCCCGGCCAGGGATCAAACCTGTGCCCCCTGCAGTGGAAGCACAGAGTCTTAACCACTGGACCACCAGGGATATCCCGTTCATTGACTTATATTATGATTTTTTGGTGTGATCTGGTGATTCTAAACATGGTGCCCACAGAAAGCGACAGCGTCAGAAGGGTGGAAGGATAATTGCGACTTTGTGAAACAGTGGATAGCTTGGGACAGTGGTGGGGTGATCAGACTCATAACTCTGGATCCCAAGTGTACTTACTTATCACATCCCTCCCCCCAGTCTTGCATGATTTCAGGATGTTCGGTGCCCTTGTAGCATCTTTTAGAATTCCTAGAGTGTATTGCGTGTTCCAAATATCTGGTCATTCCTTGACTGGAGAGCTCTGCTTGAGCTAAGTACTCAATCACATTTGGTCTATTTACCAGTGCTTGGCTATGGTCTAGTTCCCATGAGGTTTTTTGGCTGCAGAAGTAGACACCAGAACTACCCTTAATTTACCAAAACATAAGCACAAAAGAGTATTCAGAGTTTAAGAACAAAAGCCTTAAGAATATAAATAGGGAAAACCCAACACAGAGCATGTCCTGTGAGATACCATGGGTATTTATGTCCATCAAGATCCAAACAACAGATCTGAGTCCGGAAGGCCACCAGAGATGCATCTCCTCCAGGTGTTGTCCTGTTTCTGTGCCCTTTTTCTCCTTAACCGGTCTTTCTATACCTCTCTTCCGTGGCTACCAGGACCCTCAACCCTTCTGTCCATAGACGAAAGCCAAATATTACTTAAATATTACATGTAAACACCTCTCCCAAGAAGGTTACTTTTTCAGTGTCATCACTCTTCCCCTCTCTCAGACTCATCCTCATATCCCAGCCTTGGCCCTTGAGTCTTTCCTTCACATCACCCAAATTGCAATTTATTTCTTTACACAAAAGAGCTGGCATTCTCAGAGAGAAAGTGTGCTTCCAGTATTAGAGAAGAGAAATAGGTTGCTTTCTCATAGATCTGTTTTGCATGTTCATTAGGAGGTGATCAGATATCTCTGGCGCTTTGTAGCTCCATCACTAGAATTCATCCAAGAGACTGTTGTGAGAAGTGTGGATTATCATAACTCTCTGTACATTGCATGTGTGTAAATCACGTATGTAATACTCTGAAAATATTAATGATGGCGTGTAGTGTGCTCGTGATGGATGATTTACATGGATATGTATAACTCCTCTGAATGCAAAAACAAGATGTAAATGATGCTAACAGAATTTTATATCCAAATATAATTATTGTTAAAATCAAGTAGATCAAGCCTAAAAGAGGAACCTAAAAAGTAATAGAAGAAGTATCACTAGTGTGTGTTATGGTAGACTCTGCAGACAGTCTGGTGTGGAAATTCTCCTCTTATTTAAGTGTTGTACACCAAAGGAAAATGGACCATATGACTGAAATCGAGCAGAATACACACATGTGCGGCGAATATCTCAGTTAAAGAACTGAAATCAGAACTCTGGTTTTAACTGTCTTATCTGTTCCACAGAGATCAGACAATGTGAATGGAATAAGCAATGCAGGCACCTACTAAATATTTTTTTCTGAATAACATTTGGAAGTAGGTGTTATCCAAGTTGAGGACAGGTAAAAATATGCTTACTGAAGCTTAAACACAGAAGGGAACAGTGCAGAAGAATTCTATACAGTTTGTGTAAGGACTCCACTCTCGAGGATGTGGTACATAATTCCTCACTCTTTATGGACAGGCTGTGGGGAGTGACTTCCTTCCAAAGAGCACAATATGAAAAGTGAGGGGGAAAGTAACTTACGTGTCGGGAAACCTGGCAAACACCACCTCAGCCAGGTGGTCTGGGTCAACAACATCAGCAGGGATAACACATGTTGATAAGTGTGTGCCCTTGATGTGGTGTGATGCCTTTGAGGTCTTCCTTCCCAAAAAACTATAACCCCAGTCTAGGCATGAGGAAAACAAACACATCCCAGTAGAGACAGACATTCTACAAAATTTCAGGTCCTCCTGAAATCTCAAGGTTCTCAAAAACAAGGAAGGTCTGAGAACCTGTTACAGCTAAGAGGAACCTCAGGAGAGAAGACAACTAAATGTGTTGTGGTATCCATGGAGGGGATCCCAAGGGGACACGAGGTAAACATGAAGGACATAGGAAGAGTGTGTGGGCTTAGGTTCATCAAATAAAAAGGGAAAGGGAACAGATTTGCATTTTAAAGGAACTTGCACGGTGGTCCCGTAGAAGCCCAATACATGGGAGAGTCTAAATCGTGAAGTAGTATTTATGGCGTCGCTAGTCGGTTACTAAGAACACCCCAAAGCTGCTGCTGCGTTTCAGGATGAAGGAGGGCGATGTTCGCGTTGTCTCGGGGGGGATTGTGTTGGTCCCATGCCTCGTGGAACGTGAGTGCTCTGGGTTTTGTCCATGGAGGAAAGAACTTGATTGCCCAGCACCCCGTTTTGTGATTGATGGGTAGATATGCTGAGCGGACTCTGTAAGGAACGAGGATGAGACTCGCAGAGAATGTAGCCAATTGCTCTGTTTAGGAAAGAACCCGGGAGACGGGGTGTATGCAAGACGCGAGAGGAACCAGGCAGAGAAAGTGAAAGAGAAGAAAAACACAGCCGTCAGAAGCAATGTGATCTGGAAGTATGACTCAGGTGATGTTTTTTGGAAGCCTCACCTTGCCGTTTGAAGTATGATTTCCCTTTTGCATCCTTCGGTTCGACACCTTCCTTAAAAACCTGCATTGCCTTTCGCAGCGTTTGGGTATAGATCTTAGGTACTAGTGCAGATCATGACCATGTGATATTCCAATCTGTTGAATTTGCTTTTCCAAGTGGTTCACTTTAAGCTCTTTGAAAAGAAGGGTTGTATTGCCCACCTACTGTCTGTCAGAGTGCTTCATAGGTAGTAGAGTGCCAGTGAAAATAAAGTGAATACAAAGGGGAAAATGGATGTTTGTTTCTGAACTTCTTTGGAAAATTGGACTTGGGGAGGTTGGCCAGTAATGGTTTTGGGGCTGAAAATGGCTCGGTTGCAAGCTCAGCCTTTCCCACTGCTCATGTACAGCTGTGTCGACGGGAACGTAAATAGTAAATAGTCATGGACCTGATTCGAGTCTTTCTTCTGCTACTGAAAGTTTTTAGGTGGTATTTGTGTACCAGTGCGTGAAGGCAGTGGAATTCCTTTCCATATACAGTAGAAAGAGGATTGCATCTTTCTTACTGTTGCAATAGATTGGATTAGCTTGTGAAATCACGTTGTCTAAAAGTACAGATTTATTTGGAGTCAAGTTCCAATGGCTGTCACTTCAGTAGCAAGATCCATTCTTGGCATTCAGTAGCACATGCATATTTGTTAAAGGTGAAGAGTTTCAGGTACTAAACCTAGAACTTGTTATCCTATTCTAAGGGACATAATCCATTTTCCTCCTCAAACTGTGGTATCGACAATGCATAATAACTTTTTGTTCTTATCCCTATTATTTAATTAAATGAGTGAAAACTGTCTTGAACCAGGGATGGAGAATTTATCACTGCCACTAATCCAGTTCTAGTGATTATACATGTGTTTAATAAATCTCAGAAGCCTGTACTACTTCAACGAATTTAAAGCAGCTCTGGGGTTTATAACACAAAGTTTGAGGAACATGACACACACACACACACACACAGAACTACAACAAGAAGAGTCCCCACATTTGTTCCAGGTATTACAGAGCCAAAATGCAGAGAGAGTCCATCAGATTTGCACTTTCAAGACTACAATTGCTTTCCCGTAGAGATTTGTTCCATTTCAGACTGTGATGGATTCTGGCACTAAATGTCATTGCTAGTGGTTGTTCTAGAGTTTAACGGCCCAGGGTGAAGCATCATCTATTTGGGGGAATTGTTTCCACCCCAAAATATACATAGCTGGTTTACTGTTGATTTCAAAATTTCAATTCAATCTTATTCCTCTGAAGGAAAGATGCATTTAGATTTCATTTGTAAAAGCTGTTGCAGGATACACAATGTCTCCCTTGAAATGAATTGGGAATTTCATTTTCTCTAAAGAACATGTTAAATTTCTGTCAAGTAGAATCAATACATTACATCCACTGGCCATGTGTGTGTGCTCACAGAGAAAAGTATGTGGAGAATCACTAAATATTTTACTGAAGATCTGGTGGACTTCACAGTAATGTCAGTGAAAAGTGACATGTTTCATCAACTCCATGGCTCTGTCTTGTAGAAGTTACTTATTTCTAGAATGTTCCTCACAAGGAAGTGATAATCCACAATGAAGATTCTTGTAAATCTTCAAATAGTCTGCAGTTACCATTAGCATAATTTATTCATTAAAATTTTTATTTTATTTTATTCATTTTCATTTTTTGTCTACAAACTGTGTCCCTGTGCTTTTTAATTTTATTTTAATTTTGTATTGGAGTATAGTTGATTTACAGTGTGTTTGTTTCAGGGGTACAGCAAAGTGATTCAGTTATACAGATAATTGTATCTACTTTTCATATTCTTTTCCCATTTCGGTTATTACAGAATATTGAGTATAGTCCCCTATGCTATACAGTAGGTCCTTGTTGGTTATCTGTTTTAAATATAGTAGTGTGTATATGTTGATCCCAAACTCCCAGTCTATCCCTGCACTTTTTTATAAGGAATTCTTTTAGAGGAACACTATTGTGAACATACATCTCAAAAAATTACAAGTTTGAAGTTGATCAGAGCAGAGAAAATAATGTTAAAAATTGGTTAAAGAAAACAGTACAGATACAAACAAATCTTATTTAGCACTTTATGAAGTGGACAGTCTCCATTCCCAGAACTGCAAAATTGGACAGAAGGCAAGAAGCTCTTAATAGGATAAAGAATAAAGAACACAGAAGAGACAAATAGAAAATATCTGATTGGCTGGTGCCACGTAGTCAACCTCGTGTGGGTTGAGAAGACCCAGCAAATATTCCTGGCGGTATCGAATGACCCCCATGGATGCAAGAGGCGTTGCCCAAAGAGGGTGCAGGTATACTATGTCCAAAGATCCAGAGCCACTTCCGAAGGTAATCAGAAGAAAGGAAGACTTGGACAGTTTCCCTGAGAGCTGGCCACTGTCTCTAGGACACTGGCCACAAATGGGGTGCAACCTACATTTCTGGCCATATCTGGGCACCCCCATATGCAAGAACGAACAACCTGTGACCCTGGGCAGGCAGAAAGCCAAGCCACATTCTCAGGACGCAAAACGAGACAAACAAGAAGGCAGTAGTTATCCCTGGGAAAGGAAGGATGGACAGCCAGTGGGTCCCCCAAAAGCGTATTCACAAGAGTGTGCATTTGGAGAGGAAGGGACAACATGAGATTTTGTCTCCCTTTCCCCACCAGCCCCTGAGACCCTGGAAGAGCTGGCTCTGGTGGTAATTCTCTCCTTCCCCGGCTTCTGCCCGTTCCCCCTGGATCCCGTCTGCAGGCTCCCCAGAATGTGGGGTTTAGAGAGCAGAGCCCTGGTACCTACCAGGATTTGGCCAGATTTTCCATTAATGTTAATTTGAGTTTTCCCCTTGCCTGTTTAAGGGAATACCTGGTAGCAGTCACAGGAGAATCCCCTAAAGAGTCCCATCAACTCTGCGAGGGACTGATAGGGGGACCCTCTTTTGAGGGTAGATATGGCGCCATTCGGTTTGGTGTGGAAGGATTTGAGAAAACCTTCGAGGACAATCTTTTTTCTGGTGTCCTGGTTGACTACAAATGAGACCCTGAATTCTGGGCCTGTGTTTGGAGGATGGACCCTATGAGAGTGCAAAGGGGGAGGCCCAGGTGTGTTAGGTTTTCTGGCCTTGGAGCTGTTGTACGTACAAGAACGCCAACTTGGCAGACTTTTGTTTATGGTCTTGTGGCCTCTTTAGAGTAGAAAGGCAATTCACATAGAGGATTGTTAGGCTGATTCTCAAGGTCAAGGAAGAGAGAGGAGAGTAGTAGGAATCGCTTGTGCAGTCTTTTGTCTTAGGTCCCACTTGTGTTTTTAATTTGTCATTAGCCTCTTGCAGTCAATCTTTGAAGGAAGCTAGTTTGGAATCTTGAAGATTTGGGGCAGCTTCTACATGCCCATCAAAAGAGGTATCCCATTCTGTTTGTTTATCTGGGATTCCTTATTGTCAAGTGCACCTTCTAAATGAATGACCCTAAAAGTTCCCCATAACGACCATCATAATTCACTTGTCTGAGTGAAAGTGTTGCCATTTTTGTAGATATCTACAGCTTTGGCTTTATGTTCTTAACCATAAAATAAGCAGGTGTGCCAGAAGGTGGCTGTTCAGTTCTTTGAAGCTTGAGGATCCCCTTTCTTTTGCTAAACTATAGGTCTCAGAGACAAATTAATATTTAAGAAGGACGTGCCACTGGGTGGGGGATTGTGTGGTATTTTTCAGTGCACCTCACTGCATGGACATTCTCGTGAGGTTGGCGGGTGACCCAGTGTCAATCTAACCCGTTTCATGATCACCTTATCCTAACACCAGAGTCTTAGATTTAGGTGGTGAGCACTCCAGCAGCCTTCAAGTGCTGGACTCATGCCCACGAGGCACTTCTGCAGTGTTGACTTTCAAGATTCCCGTTAACAGTAGATCTGTTATTGCTTTCACTGGAAGACTTCTTTATCTTTGATAGCTTTTAATAGTCTCACTTGTGCCTGCTTAGACTTTGGTTCTGATGGCCAAAAGAGTCTGGACTTCTCCATGAATTTCTCCAGTCCCCCAGTGGTTTGTGCTGTGGACTTATCCCGAGACTTTGGGAATCTCCTAAGGGCTGCCATTCATATTGAACACCCAATATAATGACCCAGGAACCTTTGTGGGAATTTTAATAAACCTCGGAACATTTTTGGGACCTCAGAACCTTTATGAAAACTTAAACCTCTTTCTAGAGGTAATGTATATATGTATGTGTATATATATAGATATATAAAAAATGGGGCTTCCCTGGTGGTGCAGTGGTTGAGAATCTGCCTGCCAATGCAGGGGACACGGGTTCGAGCCCTGGTCTGGGAAGATCCCACATGCTGCGGAGCAACTGGGCCCATGAGCCACAACTACTGAGCCTGCGCGTCTGGAGCCTGTGCTCCGCAACAAGAGAGGCCGCGATAGTGAGAGGCCCGCGCACCGCGATGAAGAGTGGCCGCCACTAGAGAAAGCCCTCGCACAGAAACGAAGACCCAACACAGCCAAAAATAAATTTATAAAAAATATATATATATATATGTATATACGTGTATATATAAAGTATATGTATATATATGTGTGTACATATATATACATATACAACATACTTAAATAAAATTTGTTTGGCTTGGGGAGATGCATGCAGGGAGTAGGTCTCCAGTCCAGGAGGGACCTGCCCATGGCTTCAGGAAGGACAGGCGCAGAGGACCCTGAGGTCTCAGTGGACCCCTGTCCTGTGCGGCTGCCCAAGCCAAACGTCCTAGGAGGTTTAACCATCACATACGGATCCCATTCCTCATCCCCCAAAACTGTTAAGAAAATGATTAAAGAAGACAGTTTAGGAGATAAAAACAAACTGTATCTAATACTTTGTAAAGTGGACAGACTCCTTTGATAGACTGGCAGGCAGGAATCTTTGATTAAAAGAAAAGAATAAAGAACCAGAGAGAGACACATGGAAGGTCTTGGATCGGCTGGGGCCGTAGAGTCACCCATGGTGGGCGGGGCCTGGCCGGCCCCATATCCTGCGTGTCTGGTCAAGGGACATGTTTACAGAGACGCGAAAGTGATCCAAGTTTGCTGCCCTGGCACCCTGTACAGGAGCTGCTCCCTCTTGGGCCTAGAAAATCATTTCAGCGATAAGAAGGGAATGATGTTTTTGCTTTAATTTTGTTTTCAGTGTACACCATCAACGTTTAAAAAAATTATTTATCCCCAATGATAACTGTGAGAAGAAAATTTTATTAGATAAAGTTGAAAGGTTTTCTTTTTAAGGCACAGTATTTTTGGTATGATTTGGGAAAGAATGGTTGGTTTTTAATCTCAGAAGCGTGAGGACTTAAAAACCTCAAGGGTCATTTGGAAGGAGAAGGGTAGGACAAAGGCCTGGTCCTTCCAGCTCCGGAGATGACAGGTTATGAAAGAGGAAAAATGATGTGGGAAAGAAAGTGGGTGGATTCAGCTGGCTCTGGGCTGGCACACAAGTTGGATCCCTTTAAAGTATTTAGAGAGGGAACGCCTCAACTAGGAACCACTAATTCAAAATTTAATGCCATTTAATCTGTTTTTGCAAAGCATTTTTCCTATTCTAAATTAATATCCTTGAATAATTTAGAAATATTTGATATCTGAATTAAGAAGTGTGTTCCTCAATTTGACATAATTTAAAATTTGTTTCCTTGTCTTTATTGCAGTATAGTGGACTTAGACTGTTGTATTAGTTTCAGGTATACAGCAGGGTGATTTAGTTATACTTAAGTATATATACTTTTTCAGATTCTTTTACATTTTAGATAGTACAAGATTATGAATACAGTTCCCTCTACTATACAGTAGGACCTTGTTTATACATAGTAGTGTATACCTGTTAATCCCAAACTCCTAATTTATCCCTCCCCCTTTTCCCCTTTGGTAGCCATAAGTTTGTTTTCTATGTCTGAGTCTGTTTCTGTTTTGTAAGTTCATTTGTGTCATTTTAGATTGCACATATAAGTGATACCATGGTATTTGTCTTTCTCTGACTGACTTAGTATGATAATCTCTAGGTCCACCCATGTTGCTGCAAATGGCATTGTATCATTCTTTTTATGGCTGAGTAGTATTCCACTGTATATATGTACCACATCTTCTTTATCCATTCATCTGTCGATGGACACCTAGGTTGTTTCCATGTCCTGGCTATTGTGAATACTGCTGCTATGAACATGGGGGTGCATGTATCTTTTTGAATAGGGGTTTTCTCTGGACGTATGTCCAGGAGTGGGATTGCTGGGTCATATGGTAACTCTATTTTTAGTTTTTTAAGGAACCTCCGTACTGTTCTCCATAGTGGCTGCACCAATTTACATTCCCACCAACAGTGTAGGAGGGTTCCCTTATTCTCCACACCCTCTCCAGCATTTATTATTTGTAGACTTTTTGATGATGGGCATTCTGAACGGTGTGAGGTAGATACCTCATTGTAGTTTTGAGTTGCATTTCTCTAATAATTAGTGATGTTGAGCATCTTTTCTGCTAGCCATCTGTATGTTTTAAGATGTAATTTTAAAGCAATTCATTCACATTAAAGTCAATTTTTGCATTTGATGAGTTTTAACTTTGTTTAAGATGATGAGTTCACACCTTTCTTGGTCTTTGTGTTAAGCCGTTAATCTAAAAGGTGAGTGCTGATAGAAACGTCTTTATCCTACTCAGCTCTCAATTTTTTTCTGAGACCACTGGCACTGTCCAGTAGAACTTTTTGCTGTGATGGAAATGTTCTATACTTGTCCTGTTCAATGTAGTAGCCACTAGCCAAGTGTGGCTACAGAACAGTTGAAATGTGGCAACTTTAACTCAGGTACTGGATGGTGAACTGTTATTCATTTTAATTAACTTAAGTTTATCCATATATTGCTAATTGCTACCATATTGGACAGCCCAAGTCTCATCAAACTCTTATTTCCTTACTCATTTTTTTGTCTTATCAACAATGAATTTCACTGCTTACATCCCTATAGGTAGACCTTATCCTTGAAGATTGACTAAGAACTGTCACCTGCCCCTTGTTTATATTTGTCACTTTTATCACCCCAAACATTGCTTCCCTTTGCCATTTGACCTCTCTGGATACTCTGTTTATAATTACATTTCCATTCTGTCTTATATGTGTTACGTCTTTGCCTCCCTTATGTAAATTGGTATGGGTCCAAATGATAATATTCGTGCAATGAATTTGAAAAATGCATCATTAAATATGTAATTAAATATGTACTATATAATTCGGTGTTACTGATCAAAACACAGAATTCTTGGTGACACTCCTGGGGTTGAGATATCATTGAGTAGCTAGATGAAGATTTAAAGTTGTGAGATTCAGTTTCTTCATCTAAAAATTGGAATATGATTAGGTGCATGATAATGGATGGGTACTTGTAAGAAAAGTGGGATGAGTACTTTTAAGTGTTAGATTTATTTATTTATCAGTATAGGGAAGAAAATGAAACAATTTTTGCCATTGATTACACTAGTATTCCCGATAGATGAAAATATAGATAAGGAAGATGACTTGAATCTGTTTAGCTGTACATTGTATGGTAGTAATACATGTCTTTATGATACATTGTATCATAGTAGTTCATGCCGTAATATTATGTATGTCACGACTCCCAACACAGATTTCATGTTGTTTTAACATCTTATGAACAACATCTTTGCAGTTGATTATAAGTAATAAGCCCCCAATTTTTGCATCATTGGCAAAACGTCCTAATGTTTTGAATATACGTATAGTAAAGCAGTGTGTCCGCAGTCAAAGTGAATGACGTATTCGGCCGTCCAATTTCACCTTGAACGTCAGATTTAGTAATAAACACATTAAGTACAGGAAGAAATCAAATGGCTCACTTAAGGTGACATCACCCTTGACTCCTCAGCACGTCTTCATTTACTTGAGTGTTTGAAGCACTCTAAGATGTTCCTATCATTGAACGTTTTGGACCCAGAATGGATAATATTGCTGCCTTTCAGAGAGTGTTGTAGAACACACAATGTCTCTAGGCCCTTATTACCTACAACCGTGGGTTTAATTTTAACTGCCTTCAGAACGGAGCAGGCATGGTGCAAGGATGCAAAAAGCATTCCCCAAACTCAAAGCATGTAGCACGCTCATTGGGTTATATTCTGCTGGCCAAATAGCTTTTGGGAATCCCATTTGTTGGTTATGATGTAGAGGTACTATTTCATTATGCAGCTGGATAGCTTTCCCATGGCCGTCATAGTTGAGGTCTCTTTTGCCTTTGGCGTGAAAACATTAAGGTACAGTAAAGCGGCAACCATACTATGAGAACTTCAGTATTACAGGAAAGGATAGACAATGAACACACAGAAATATTGTCCTTCTTTTTAGGTTGTTCAAAGCCAAGGTCTAGGTTTATCAGGGATTGAAATGTGTAAGCTTAAGACCAGCACATGCCATTTTGATCAGGAATGAAGACATAAGAGCAAATCACGGAGGAACCAGAGAAGAGAATTTATCTCAGCTGAAGGCAATAATCCGAAGGCAGGCTTCCCTTTTTATAGAATGATGTAATGTCTTTCCAGTATAAGACTAAGAAAGAAAAAGTTAAGCTAGAAAACTTCAGGAATGAAAATAATTTAATGCATTGAATTAGCTATGTCCAAACTCAAATTACTGTACATAGAGAATAATCCCAATCTCAGTGTCTTTGATTCTAGAAGATTTTCAGATTCTACAAGAACCCCATATTTTCTGCTGAAGTCAGATAATGTTAGCACTGAGAAGTGCTAAGTGGGTCAACATTCCAGCACTTCTGCCTTTTTTGAGCCTCATATGACATTGACATGCTAAAGAAAGCTGCGATCCTCTCTCCAGAAAAATTCAGGCAGTCACGTTTATATTGAATGATCCCCTTGAAGTCCCCATGGAACTACATCCAAACAACTAAGCTCAGCTACTAATTTAAGAAGTTAGAAATCTGAGTGCCAGAAAGATAAGCTGTGTGCCCAATACACAGTGAAAGAGCTTGAGTTCCATTTTTTTAATACTAATGCAGTCTTTTGCCTATACTATATACTACCTCTATTTTAATTATAGTTAGTGTTTTAAATACTAAGTTAAAAAGTATTCTCAGAAAGACAAATATCATAGGCTATCACTTATATGTGGAATCTAAAATATGACACAAATGAGCTTATCTACAAAACAGAAACAGACTCACAGACATAGAGAACAGATTTGTGGTAGCCAAGGGGGAGGGGGGTGGGGGGGGATGGATTGGGAGTTTGGGATTAGAAGATGCAAACTATTATGTACAGGATGGAAAACAACAAGGTCCAGCAGGAGAGCCCAGGGAACTCTATTCAATACCCTGTGATAAACCATAATAGAAAAGAATAGAAAAAGAAAAAGAATGTATATATACGTATAACTGAAGCACTTTGTACAGCAGAAATTAACACATTGCAAATCAACTATAATAAAATAAAAACAAGTATTCTCCATGTTGACCATGCAACATGACAGGTCCCCCCCCCCCAGTCCCATCCTCCTGGGCTGCACATCATGCCATGCAGCAGTGTGGGCCCTGAGACATGAATCTTTGCAACTTGGACGATTTTTTCCCCCATTTAATACTTAGTTATTTTGAACACTAGGCATGCTCAGTCATAGAGTTTTGTCAAGACTGGTGTTGTCGTGTCATTAAATCTGTCCTTGTTCTGTATTTTTGCAGGAAATATCAGAAACTGTACTGACAGCCACTGTTACTTCAAACCATCTCTTGGGTAGATACTGAGCTTTTAGTTTTGGTTGCTTCTTTGACAGCTGTATTTGGAAATATGTTTCTTAATGACTAATCTTTCTAATTTAATTTTTCTTTGTATGCTATTTAATTTTTGTTGGCTTATGGAGGTAGACTTTGCCCTGGGAAAGATCGAAGTACTGATTTTTATGGAAATTCCACTGATATATTAAAGAGCAGCTCTCTTATTGAGGGCTGAAAGACCCCTCCCCATAGATAGGAATGTGGACCCGAAAGCAAGCTGGTGATTGTTACTCACTTTCTCTTTATTCCTAATTTTGTAGTAAATCTGCCCAACCTGAATGAGGTTCATTGTAATGTTTAAAATTTTATTTTTATCATTTTCAGATTATTTCTCATTTGTATCTTCAACTGTCATGTTGATAAGTCTACAAATTTATCACATAGCATCAGAAATTCCATCTTCAATCATTAAAAGTTCTCTTGATTCTGATTACTATGCTTAACCTAAAATTCCACATATGATATTAAAATTACTTTTATTATGTTCTTTTTTTGTATTCAACATTTGTTCATCACTCAGTATTCAATCTCACTTTATATCTGTTTGAAGTATGTTTCTGCTGAATAATAATCTAAATAATTTGAATAATTTAAAATTTTAAGTCACAATTTTCACTTTAACAGAAAATATGTGACAGCCAATTTGTTTTTTCCTTTCAACTTTGTAGTTATCATGTTTTTAATATTTATTTTATTGTGGTAAGAATACTTAACATGAAATCTACCCTCTTAAAATTTTAAGTGCACTACAGTGTTCTTTTTTTCTTTTCTTTCTTTATTTCTGATTGCTTAGATGATACAATTTTCTTTATTCATGATATTGGAAGTTAAAACGGGATTCTGTTTCCTTTAATTCTTCTTAAATGTAATGTTTGATTTATTCAAGCATATCTAATGTTTATGTTTGCTTTTTTGACTTATTACATAAACTAACTCCTGTGGTGTCTGTTTATCCATCTACCATCTGGCATCTATTTACCTATCTATAGTCTATTATCTGTCTACCTACCTACCTATCGTCTATCTGAGTTTGAACATTGAATCAGTTTCAAAGCGTTGCTATATATCTAGGTTTTAGACAAATCACTCATCTTTATGTGTAAAATTTTGTTTTCCTTTTTTTCCATGTAGATTGCTAATCCATTTGGAGTCTTTTTTTTTTTTTAATAATATCTTTTTTTTATTGAAGTATAGTTGATTTACAATGTTGGGTTCATTTCTGCTGTACAGCAAAGTGATTCAGTTATACATATATATATCTTTTTTATATTTTCCATTATCTCAGGATATTGAATATAGTTCCCTGTGCTACACAGTAGGATCTTGTTGTTTATCCATTCTATATAATAATAACATCTTATATTTAAATTTCCGGACTTATGAAACTTAAACTTGTCTTTCACATTTATGATTTTGACACGCTGGGATGATATATCCATAATTAAGTTTCCACTTTATGATACGTCTCCCAATAAAACTCTCAGTTCTTCACTATTATATTTACTGTTAATGAAGGTCTAGAAATGACTAATGTTTGCTCTTCTGCCTCTGAAATAGTTCACTTACTGATGTGGTCACATTAATATTATAAACTCCTGCTGGAGAATGTTTATTTGGTTTAACAAATGGAATACAATACTTCTTGGTTTTCTCATCCACTTTGTAACTCTGAACTCTGGAGATAGTTCCCATTCCAGAATTAATAGTGGGAGCCACTGCAGAAAGGTTGTACGTAAGTGGAGGAATTGCCATGCCTGGATTTCTTGTGTGGCCCATGCTGCCATTGCTGCAATCTCGGAGGCTTGTTGAAGGCACTGTTTTGATGTGGCTCATCCCATTGTCATTGAGACAGCTGGCATTTGAAGCTCGACTTTTTCAACTTTTTCTCCATCCATTTTTGATCCTTTTATTTTAAATGCTTTAGAATCCTTAATTTTGGGATCAGCATTTGTATCCTGTACCACAAGTGTTTTTCTCTCTTCACCCAAGGAATCATCTTTTTCCTTTTCCTTCTTTCTGTTTTGGGGTTTTTTAGATAAAGAAATGTTTCTGGCATCTTTCTGTACTTTTAACTGCAGTTCCTGAGAAAACCTCTCAGCAAATCCATCCATATGAAAGAAATCATGGTGCAGGAGCTCAGCACAGAAGGGCCTTTTGTCTGGGTCAATATGTAAGCATTTCTTTGCTAAATCTATCACAACTTCAGGGAGCCTGGGATAGCGTCTTTCAAGAGGAACCGTTTCTTTGATTTCGGGCAACCTTACTCCAGCAAACACAGGATTTTTATAAAACAGCTCCTGATGTCTTGGAATGAGATTACCCAAACACACCATAATATGATACAGCTGATCGATATCAGAATCTACAGGAAAAAGGGGTTCCCCCATGAGCATTTCAGTTACCAGACAGCCAATGGCCCACACATCAACAGCCTTGCCATACTTGACATCACCAACCAATAGTTCTGGAGCTCTGTACCATCAGGTTGCCACATAATCAGTATAAACCTCCCCAGGAGCTGCCAGTGTCCGCGCAAATCCAAAATCACATAACTTGACAACACCAGACTGGGAGACTAATATATTCTCTGGCTTTATATCTCTGTGTATGATATTGTGACTGTGACAAAATCCAATGCCATTGATAATCTGAAATAAATACTTCTGAGCTAGCTGGTAGTCTAGTCCATTTGGAAAGAGCTCCAAGTCATCAAGAACTGTATGGTCAACAAATTCAAAGACTAGGTACCATCGCTTTTTTTTCTTACACACTTCCAACAGATTCACGAGATTTTCATGCCTCAGTTGCTTTAGTAACTTGATTTCTTGCATAGCAATTTTTTAAACCATTTTGTCATCATCACTTTCTAAGAACTTCTTAATGGCCACAATTCTTCCACTATCTTTATTCCTATACTTCATCACCATTCCATAGCTCCCTTCTCCAACCAATCCTAGGTTCTCATATTTTTCCATTTTAATTAAAAACCAGTAGGAATTTTTCTTGTGTTTCTTTTGAATCCTTTGGCGTGGAAATACCCAAAGGTTTTCAACTTGGAAACAAAATTGAGGTGAAATGCATCTCGTTCGCAGGTCTAAAAGACGCTGACTAGCAAACTAGCAATTCTACTGCTGTCGCGATTTCTTCCGCAGGCACAGTCAGGGGTCCCAGGTGAAGCAGACAAGGAGGCCGACTGGCCTCAACCCACCGCAAGTTCACACTCAGGAGGACCACGGGCCGCATGCTGTTGTCGTCAAGGCAACGACCTCACTCTTTCCCCAACCATAGGCAGAAAGTCTCCAGAGAGAAAAGGCCGGGGTCTAAATGGCGTCCACGGCAGGCACCAATACCTGTTAAGGCCAAGGCCTGTAGGGAAGTTAGCTGGGGTGCTAGGGCAACGCCTCCCAGCTCCTAAGGTGCCCGGTCCCTGGAGTCTGTGAACCTGCTCGGCTCTAGCTAGCCCTGGGCCAAGGCTTGGCCACCAAGCTGCAAGGGGCGGATCCCATTTGGAGTCTATTTTTATTCATGGTGTGAGGTAGGGAATCTCTTCTAGTTTTCCAAATATACATGTATATAAAGCAGTCCCTGTTGATTGATCTCTTCATTTTATGGACTAAGTTTTCATATGTGGTTGGGTGTATTTCTAGAGTTTCTCTTCTGTTGACCTTGTCTGTCTACACGTGTAATAGAACGGTACTAATGTACTTACCGAAGATCGTTGTTCCGCTTTAATGTGGTGCGTAGGGCTTGTGCCCTCCGATGTGACCACCTGTGGGCTTTTCCACGGTTCTGCATACCTGCAGCCTCCCAAGGTCTACAGGTTCTGACGAGCATCTTCTTCCTCTTGCCCTTCCCATCCAGAGCTGGTTAAAGCTTAGCAATTCTGCTCGCGCAAATCCACAGTGCAGATGGCCAAGTGCAGTCTTCAGCACACCTTTGTAAACAGTCCTCTCACTAAACTCTCTTCTGCATCACTTTGGAGGAGATCTGTTTCCAACTAGGATCTTGCTGGTTTACCCCTCCCTGGAGACGTAACCATCACTATACCCTTTCCTGTGCTGAGAAAACATCTCTGGGGTCCAGATGTTAGCACAATTCTGTTCTTTTTTTTTTTTTTGTATTTGGTAATTTCTTTACCTTGGTCATAAAGTTCCAGCGTTGATCCCTTTAGCTGACTTTGCTGAACCTAATCCGCAAAATTGTTAACTGTTGAGGAAAGCTGTGTTACTTATTTGTAGAACAGAAAGTACCTGATAAGAAATTTACATCAGTCCGTGTAGTTTAGTTCTTCCTATCTTTTTTTTTTTTTTTCTTTTCTTCCCTCTTTGGTTCCCTCAAGAAAAATTTAGAATGTCAAGTTCAGGCTCCATGGAATATAGGAACTCATATCCCATTAACATTCTCCTTACTACTTCGTTTTCACACATCATGCCATGATTGGTAACCAGCTTGACCTATAACCTATAGTTTAAAGAAAAATAAAAACCCAAGGTGGCTTCAGTGCAAAGCATCTCTTGCTTCAGAGAACAGATGGCAGAAATGTCATCCGGGTGAAAAAACAGATCAGTTGTAAGCGGTGACTTAGTGATAGCTTCTTAGAAAATAGCATCCCTTTGTTTTGCTTTATAGGCAGGTCCTTCTGAAGTCTGTGGTCAAATCATTAGCTGTCTGCTCAGCAATGACAGGGGACCCCTGGTCATTTACTGCACTTCCCTTCATGGTTGACGCTCGCAAACCCAAGGTAGCGCCATTGTTTCCTTACTGGCTTGATGCTGAATCACAGCACAGAATGGACAGTTCTCTTCTAGGGGGGGAAAAAGGAACAGTCCTGTTTATTTTTAGAAGACAGATTCAGGCAGTTTTTTGGGAAGGGAATTCTCTGTCATAAAATGCCTTCTTGTGGAATTTGGAGATGCACCTTTTTTTTTTCTGAACACCGTCTGTACCTAACTGAAAATGATTGTGCCCAGGCTTCCTGGATCCCTTCAATCTTCTCAAGAACTTTTGGATGGGGGAAGAAAAAAAAAAAAACTTCCCTGTGCATAAATAAAGTTCTGAGGCATTTGCTCAAAGCGTCCTGAATGTTTATACAACAATATTATTAATCTCAGTTGGTTTCCCTTTGTATTTATATTATTCTCATACCATAAGTTATTAAAAATGGAGTGGAAGCCCATTGAATTCACCTATCGCCCTGCTGAGTGAGGTAATCTCATGTGATATGGTATCCCCTGAAAATGTTTGTTTAGAGCAAGGATTAGCACACACGCTCTGGACAATTTTATGGAACAGGACAGTATTAAATGTTTTAGGTTTTGTGTGCCTTGTCACAGCTACTCAACTGTACCTGGTAGCACAAAACGACCCACAGATAATGTCAGTGAATGGGTATGGCTGTGTTCCAATAATTGTATGGACACAATTTGAATTTCATATAATTTTTCATGTCATGAAATATTCTTCTTTTGAGTTATTTGTTCCCAACCATTTAAAAATGTAAAAGGAATATTAGGCAGTAGTCCATACGAAAAACAAGCGGCGGGCTAGATTTGCCTTATGGGCTGTCATCTGTGGACCTCTTATTTTAGAGTAAAAATCTGTTAGCGCTTGAGTGACAGTAGCTGCCTTCTGAGCCATGTCTGTGATTGAATCCCCCTTTTATTTATTGAAGTATAGTTGATTTACGATGTTAATTTCTGCTGTATAGCAGTGATTCAGTTATATGCATATATTCTTTTTCATTCTTTTCCAGTATGGTTTATCGCGGGAGATTGAATATAGTTCCCTGTGCTATACAGTAGGACCTTGTTGTTCACCCGTTCTGTATATAATAGTTGGCATCTGCTAATCCCAAACTCCCAATCCACCACTCGCACCTCCACTGCACGTTGGCAACCACAAGTCTGGTGTTTACACCTGTGAATGTGTTTGTTTTGTAGATACGGTCATTTTTATCATATTTTAGATTCCACATACAAGTGATATATGGTATTTGTCTTTCTCTGACTTACTCAGTATGATAATCTCTAGTTGCATCCATGCTGCTGCAAATGTCATTATTTCATTCTTTTTTATGGGTGAGTAGTATTCCACTGTATATATATATACCATATCTTCTTTATCCATGATTGAATTCCGTTAATTCCCTCTTGGATTTGTAGGGGGAAAGAGAGGGGAAAAAAAAAAGAAAAGTAGCAGAAGGAACTAGGGGTGATCTGATTGCTTTAATTGAGTTTTGTCTTGAGCTGCCTTCATTTGTGCTGTCCTGAGGATGCAAATCTCCGAGCTGTCATTGCCGAGTCACACTCTCCATCAGTATTTCCCAAAGACATGCTTCTTCTGCAAGAGGGTGGGTTGTTCTAGAAAGACTAGGGGTGAACAATCATTTTTAAAAAGGCTGCCTGTTTGATCACTGACCACATGCGCGAGGGCCTCTGTGGAGGGATTTGTGGAAGTAATTTTATAAAATGCTCCCACCAGCTCTAGGCACTTGGAATCCTTCTTCACCCAGCTTACAGTTGACGAAGTTGAAATAGCATGAGAACACATCCTAGAAAGCCACAGAGTGTTAAAGAGGGGAGACACTTAATGAAATGCTGCCGAGTCCCATGCTCTAAAAATTGTGAGGAAGCATTGCTATACACGGCTTTCCTCATGATAGAGTTTTTGCTTTGAACAAGAAGGGAAAGAAGAGAAGGACAGAAGATACAAAGACGGTAGATTTACGTCTACTATTAATGAAAGGATATGGGGATTGCCCCACCCTTTTTTCCCTATGCATGCATTTTATTTATTCACACCACCTGCATTTATCATTGTGGGCTTATCGCCTTCGTCATTTTATGCAAAGACCCAGTTTATAGAACAGCCCACTCTGTGGCGAGAAAACAAGGTAAAAAATGACACTCTTTGCCCCAAACAGTTTGCTGGAAGGAAAGTAGCACCCCACGACCTGGCGCCCCGACATGCACATCCTGGTGTTTGCCCTCACAGGAGGGATGCCATGCGGCCTCTGCTCCTTGGTTCGTTTCAGTTCCCTGTTTATGTGATAATATTCTTTTGAAGGAGTTTCTAGCTGAAGATGTAGCATACGTGCATTAGGACAAGCTTCAGCAGATACATGTGATCTCAACAAACGAGCCCAAATACACACCTTCTGCAAGAGCGCACAGCCTGGACTTGAAAGATGGACTCAGGTTCAAAACAGCCCCCCTCAGTGTTCATCCTCTGGGGACCTGCGGTTGCCATGGTAATCTGATAGCTTGTAAGTTGGCTAGAAGAACTGCAGATGGTACAGGTCTATGTTTCCTAGTATATGGAGGTGAATTGATGATACAGAAGTCTCTGATCTCCAGTCATGAGAAAAAGGAAAAAACAAGTAAAGCAGACATAATACGTAGACGCAGGGACAAAGAAGGAAGTATCCCCTCCCATATGTAAACAGTTGCATTTCCCCCCCTGGCCACTGGGAGTGTTGATACGTGAGGCCGATGCCGTAACCTCGGGGGGCCTTGTCCACCGTTGTGTAGATGTAGCTGGTGGTGACTGTAATATCAGGAATAGCAATCTCATCTCAAGCCTGGATCTTGGGTTCCTTGGGCTCATGTGTCTTCTCCACGCCTTGTCCACTGAAAACGAGATCCATCGGTCCCAAGATGGTTACAAGAATGGGCACCCTTCTCACTGACCTGCTTATTCCATCTTAAGGTCTTTATGTTTGCACGTCCTCTCCCAGTTGGCAAATAGCCTCCCTTTGAAACTGTCTGCAGGAGGCAGACGGCCTCCCCAAACCTCTCTCCTCAAGAACACTTTTCACAACTATTCAGCCAGTCCTTAGAGGTAGCCTTTGTCAATCTCCCCGTAAACACAACGGCGAGTCCATTTAACCCCCTCAGTGGCTTTCGTCTGGATTGGCTACGGTTTCTCCAGGTGTATCTTAAAATGTGTGTATTGGAAAGATATGCAACGCCCCGGGTATGCTTTAATCACACCGGGAGCTGGTGAACTGCTTTCTCTCCACATCCTGCATCCATTAACTAGATTTAATGAACAGTGAAACTAGCAGTTCGCCATCCTGCCTTTGAGAAACGAAATGCAAGGGTTTACCCTTTCTCAGTTGATTTTCATCGTAATTTGGCTGGTCGTTTTAGCTTTCTCGACAGTGTGAAATGTTGCTCCAAGCAAGCTAACGCTTTGGAGAGTGAGCATGTTTTTTGTGGATCCATGCAAGCGGTGGACAATCATGTGAAAGGGGGGAGGACCAGGGAAAAGGCCTTTTCTGTGCAGCCCTAATAAACTTCCAGCAGCTTGATAACAAGCCCTAAAAAGCACATCCTCATCACATCCTGAAGTCCATCCCCTAACCAGCTGCAAGACAATTTGCTTACACTATTATCAAGCTCACAATTTTTCATAGGGCTTCCCTGGCGGTGCAGTGGTTGAGAGTCCGCCTGCTAATGCAGGGGACATGGGTTCGAGCCCTGGTCTGGGAAGATCCCACATGCTGCGGAGCAACTAGGCCCGTGAGCCACAACTACTGAGCCTGAGCTCTAGAGCCCGTGAGCCACAACTACTGAGCCTGCGCCCCTAGAGCCCGTGCTCTGCCACAAGAGAAGCCACTGCAATGAGAAGCCCGCGCACCGCAATGAAGAGTAGCCCCTGCTCGCCACAACTAGAGAAAGCCGGTGCGCAGCAACGAAGACCCAACGCAGCCAAAAATAAAGATGGCTGTTGCTATAAAAAAAAAAAAAAATTTTTTTTATAGTCTCGATAAGACTATCACCAGAAACGTTGCCAGGCATTTTTCAGAAATTAGAATGTGTGTTTTGCGTGTGTCTCTCCTAATCTCTCCTCAAGTTTTAAATAACATTTTTTGTTTCTGCTGGGTTTTTTTGTTTGTTTGAATCAAATATTTTCTTGTATTTGATCCTAATTACAGATCACAGTGGGATTAAATTAGAAGTTGATGAACATCGCATATGTAGAAAATCTCCAAATATTTAGGAATTAAACAACACGCTTCTGAATTAACATTGATCAAAAGAGAATGTCCTTAGGGAAATTTAAAATAATATTTTGAACTGAAAGAAATTGAAATCAACATGTATCAAAGTCTGTTGCTTGCAAGCAAAGCAGAGCATGGAGGAAAACTTATGTCTTTAAATTCTTACCTGGAAATATAAAAATATGTGAAATCATGTAAGTTTTCACCTACTTAGCAAAACAGAGCAAGTTTAGTGGACAATGAGAAAAAATGATAAAATAAATATTAAATCATTGAAATAGAAAACTGAGTTATTTATTAACAAAATCCTAAGTTGATTGTCCTACATACACAAACAGTGCATTACAATGTAAAAAGGGGTGAAATTTGAATAAGATCTGTAGCTTGGTTAACCAGAGTATTGCATCAATTTCAAGTCCTGGTATTGGTACTTTACTATAGTTATGAGATGTTATCTTTGGATAAGCTGGGTAAGACAACAAGTGACTCTCAGTTTTACAGCTTATGTGTGTCTCTGTCAAAATAAGGAAGGTTTTTAAAAATATTATTTATTTTGGCTGCGCTGGGTCTTAGTTGTGGCATGTGGGCTTCTTAGTTGTGGCATGTGGGCTTCTTAGTTGCGGCATGCATGCAGGATCTAGTTCCCTGACCAGAGATGGAACCCAGGCCCCTGCATTAGGAGTGCACAGAGTCTTACCCACTGGACCACCAGGGAAGTCCCAAAATAAAGTTCTAAGACATTGATTCTTTATAAAGTCAGTAAACTTTTTTCTTAATGGCACCAAACTAAAAGCACCCAAATGTCCTTCAACAGGAAAGTGAACAACCAAACTGTAATATTTTTCACATAACGGAATGCTGTTCAGTGGGGAAAAAAAAATGGCTTATAGATACAACAAAGTGGGTGAATCCCAAAACATTATGTGAAGTGAAGTGGTAAGAGGAAAAAAAAACGTCTACTACATAATTCTGTTCATAACACGTTTCAACACAGGGCAAAACTAACCCAGGGTGTTGAATAGCTGTGGTATTTATTCTGGGAATAAAGACACTGAGTAGAAAGTGACTTTTTTTGAGTGGTGAGAGTATACTTCTCTCGGTATGGAAGATGTATACCTATTCGCACATACTTGAGAATACTCATTGGACTGTGTATTCAAATCTGTGACCTTCACGCATGTACATTTATTTCAATAAAAACTTACCCAGTTCTATTTATAGTCCCAAACAGCATAAGTACGTGAATGTACGTATTAGCTCAATAAGCCAGGAAACGTTGTCACCCAATCCTAGTTCACCTAGACTTCTCGAAAAACCAGAAAAACTGGAAGTTTAATCACTAGTTTAGAGTAATGTGTTGGGAGTGTCTCCATTTTTACTCTTGAGAAATTTAGAGGCTTCTCAATTCTTTTAGGGCTCACCTTTTAAGGGCATCTAGTTTTCTCCTTACCAGTGTAACATACAAAATGGTTCCAAATTACAATTTCTTCTTTCTCTAGTAGTAGAAACAGCCTTTTCATCTGTGCTTTGAGTTAAGGTTTTGAATACATTTAGATTTTTTTTTTTTTTTTTGCAAGAAAAATATTTTTTAGAGGCTTCCGTATTCTTCTCTCTCCACAACTATTGAGGTATCTTCCATTGGGCCCAGGTGTCAAAAAACAAAACAAAAACAAAAAGCAGGGATTGTTTTTCCTAAGCACAATCAATATTTTTCACTTCTTATCCTGCAAAATGTTACTGAAGTTCTCTTCACGGTGAAGCCTGATAGCTTTCATATCGTCGTATTTCTGGTACAATCTGATTGAAATTATCTAAGTTCTCATAGGACCTTCTTTCTGTGTTCTGACTTGTAAAAACAAAGGTGGCAGTTATTTTATTTCTTCGTTATTAAACGGTGGTTCATTTAGATCCAGGGCTTCTGGGTTGCTTACTGTGTGATCAACATGGCAGCTATCCAAAATAATCTGATTTTCCTGAGATAACTAACACTGATTTCTGCTGCCATCTACATTTACACTTTTTTCATCATGGTATACATTTTTATAAGTGTTTCTTTTTAAAATTTTATTCAAGTATAGGTGATTTACAATGTTGTGTTAATTTCTGCTGTACAGCAAAGTGACTCGGTTATACATATATATGTTCTTTTTTCATATTCTTTTCCATGATGGTTTATCACAGGATACTGAATGTAGTTCCCTGTGCTCTACAGTAGGACCTTGTTGTTTATCCATCGTATATATACTGGTTTGCATCTGCTAATCCCAAACTCTCAATCCTTCCCTTCCCCCCGCCCTTGGCAACCACAAGTCTGTTCTCTGTGAGTCTCTTTCTGTTTCATAGATAAGTTCATTTGTATCATATTTTAGATTCCACATATAAGTGACATCATGTGATATTTGTGCTTCTCTGTCTTACTTAGTATGGATCATCTCTAGGTCCATCCATGTAACTGCAGATGGTATTATTTCACTCCTTTTTATGGCTGAGTAGTATTCCATTGTATATATGTAGCACATCTTCTTTATCCATTCATCTGTTGATGGACATTTAGGTTGTTTTAAAAGTGTTTCTTTTTCTGGAACCAGGTATTACCTTATTTGTTTTATTAAATGTTGAAAAGCAGATAAACCTCGAAAGAATAATACATTGAATAGGCATCATTTAGTTTTAAGAGAAAGTTGACATTCCACCATAGTTGCTACGTAGACATACACATACATGTGTATGTATGTAGACTGATTGATTATTAGATAAAAGGACTGAACATTTGGGGCTGATGAATCGATCTGTTATGCGGGGCCGTCTTGCACATTGTAGAGCATGCAGCGTCCTTCCTGGCCCCTGCCCACTGGAAGTCTGTAGGATGGGTCCCCTGCCCTGCAAAAGAACGTCTTCAGGCAATAAGAAATGCCCACTGGAGGGAGACTCATTCCCATGCTAGAAACAGAATATTAATTTATAAACATGTAGATGTAGTATGTTATAGAAACATCATCATATCCAATTCAAATAAATACAGACATCATAGCATTTCATCCCCAAAATACTTTAGTAACGCATCTCCGAAAAATAAAAGACCATTTTCCTGCCTGGCAACAATCTTTTTTTTTTATCACACCTCATGAAAATCTCATTTTTCTGATATCATAAAATCCCATTATTTATATACAGATTTCCTCAGTGGCATCCAGTCACATTTGTTACTTTTCACAGACCAGTTATGTCTATTAAGTGTCTCTTAATCTGGCCCAGTCTCACGTTGCACGATTCCAAGTACCTTTTTTGAGGTCAGACCAGGGCTTTAGTAGAACAACCCGCTTGCATCCTGGATATAGATGATATCTGATTGTATCTCCTGGAGTTGGGAGATGCCTCTCTATTCTGTTTCCTGTTGAGTTAGTGATTAGATCTGAAGTCACAATTTGATTGAAGGTAATCATCCCAGACAACTCTTCAGACTGATGCCGAGGGCATCAGATCGCCTTCAGGTAGGCGAACGTCACGCTTGTTCGTCTCGGAATTCCTTATCCTAGATTGAGGTCTGGCCTCAGGTAAAGTCGCCCAGATCCGTCCACTGCAGAGACACCCGGATCCTTTTCTGAAAAGCGATTCTTCTCTTATCAATAAGAGCTCGCAGCCTACTTGGGCGGTGTTTCCAAAATAGCTCTTGGAAAATGTGTATACACACATCCTTCTCCAAGAAGCGTGTACGTGCAATGTGCAAAGAATGTTAATTTTTTCCATATCACACTTAGCAGAATTTCTCCTGTGATGTCATTCTCTGCATCCCACAGGATCGTATTTTAATGTGAATGAAACGACATAAAATAATACCTACAGTTTCAAAGCCACATTAGAATCCTAGCAGACAACACCCTGCAACTCAAAATTTGGTGGCTTTCAGCTTGATACCATTAGCTTCAAATGTCAACTCACGGTTTGCAGGAAGCTTTTGTCTTCTGTCCTTTCAAACCACACGGTCATAAAAGAGGTAAAGTCAGAAACGAGTTACAAGATGAGAAGCCTGACATCAAGAGTTAGAAAGGGGAGGTCATTTTCCCTCCACCAACATCTGACGGTTCTCAGAACTATACTGGGTGATTGTTACCATCTGAAAACTGGATTCCTTTATGCTAAGAGTTACCTTTCTCTCTAAAGAGAGACTTATAGGTGGTCCTCTGATCTATAATAGACATTCCGCCATGAAGAGCGTGACACTCAGGGTTCAGCGCGGCATAATTGCTAAAACTTCCAAGAGATTGCTTGCGGTGTAATCATGTATTAGAGTTCTTTTTTTTTTTTAAACTACACTTAATATTACACCCACAAAAATTGTTAAAATGTTAATGACATCCACAGCACGCTCAGTCTTGAAGTGCAAAGAGACTTTTACTTTGCTAAAATTGTTTAATTAGCAAATAAATTGCTTGATTGACCATTTCTGCACTTACTAAGCCAGGCACTGACTGTCTGAATAAGTATTGCAGGAACATTTCATGTCAGAATTTTAAATGCATTAAATACTTTGGTATATTGGACTTAGGTTGATTTATTTTTCGTTTTTTAGCACTGAACCGGTGAACACAAGGGCAAAATAGAAACTGTGTCGCCATAAGTTGGGGCTCAGTGCTTTTGTACTATGTGTTCTCTTCTTTTTGGTTTTTGTGAATCTGTATGTTTTTGATTTGTGGTTTCCCTGTTTTTCAAGTACGTTAACCCCTTCCTATATCTATGTACTTGCTTTAGGCTGATAGTCATATAGGCTCGAACCATTCTAAAAAAAAAATCTGTTTTCTTACTCTCCTCCACCACGTTTTATAATTTTGACGTCTTTTACATCTTCATGTTTTTCCTTTTGCTGTTCACTGTAGTTACCATTGCTCTCTCAAAAATTTTTTTGATTTTTTTTTAATCTGAATACTGGCTTATTTATGTGATTTACTTTCCAATTGTGATCTTCCCTTTCCTATAGATTCCTGCTGCTTTTCTATTTTTAAATTTTTATTTCTTTTTTAAATTAAAGTTTTTATTTTATATTGACTTATAGTTGATTTACAATGTTGTTAGTTTCTGCTGTACAGCAAAGTGAATCAGTTATACATACATGTATAACTTTTTCAGGTTCTTTTCCCATATAGGTCATTACAGAGTACTGAGTAGAGTTTCCTGTGCTATATACTTGGTCCTTATCAGTTATCTATTTTATATATAGTAGTGTGTATATGTCAGTCCCAATCTCCCAATTTACCCCTCCCCTCTCTTACCTCCTGGTAACCATATTTGTTTTCTACATCTGTAACTCTTTTTATGTTTTGTAGATAAGTTTGTATCATTTTTTTAAGATTCCACATATAAGTGATACCATATGATATTTGTCTTTATCATCTAAGTGAAGTAGGTCAGACAATCTCCAAGTTCATCCATGTTGCTGCAGATGGTATTATTTTATTCTTTTCATGGCTGAGTAATATTCCATTTTATATATGTATCACATCTTCTTCATTCCTCTGTAGATGGAGATTTAGCTTGCTTCCATGTCCTGCCTATTGTAAATAGAGCTGCAGTGAACATTGTGGTACATGACTCTTTTTGAATTATGGTTTTCTCAGGGTATATGCCCAGTAGTGGGATTGCTGGGTCATGTGGTAGTTCTATTTTTAGATTTTTAAGGAACCTCTATACTGTTCTCCATAGTGGCTGTATCAATTTACATTCCTACCAACAGCGTAAGAGGGTTCCCTTTTCTCCACACCCTCTCCAGGATTGGTTATTTGTAGACTTTTTTTTTTTTTTAATAAAAAGTTTCGAGGTGAACTCCTTTTTTAATTTAATTTTATTTATTTTTTTTATACAGCAGGTTCTTATTAGTTATCCATTTTATACATATTAGTGTATATATGTCAAGCCCAATCTCCCTATGATGATAGCCATTCTGTCTGGTGTGAGGTGGTATCTCATGTTGATTTGCATTTTGCTGATAATTAGTTATCTTGAGCATCTTTTCATGTGCCCCTTCTGTATGTCATCTTTGGAGAAATGTCTATTTAGGTCTTTTCCCATTTTTTTGAGTTGTTTGTGTTTTTGTTTTTTTTTTCTTTTTTTTTTGATATTTAGCTGCATGAGCTGTTTTTAAATTTTGGAGATGAATCCCTTGTCAGTTGCATCATTGGCAAATATTTTCTCCCGTTCTGTGCTTCTTTTCTATTTAAGGTAGACCTTTCAATATTTCTTTTAGGATAGGTTTAGTATTGCTGTGTGCTTTTAGTTTTTGCTTGTCTGAGAAATTCTTTATCTCTCCTTCTATTCTAAATGATACAAGTTGAGGCTAAATGCTACATTTTGTCTTAAACAGCATTGCTCTGTGTCATAAAAGATGTTTTTGGTTTTTCTCTCTTGAATATCAAGTAGGCTACCAATTCAAAAAATGTTGTCAATATACCTTATTGTTTCATTTACCACATAGCTAATGAGTAAATTTACCTTGAGTCGCAATGTGTATTAGCATTGAGGAGTCCCAACAGTGATAAATCTTGAGGTCTATTTTGTTTTTAAAGAAAACACAGGAAGGGCAGTTAAAACACACCTGTCAAATGTGGTAAGACTTGTTGCAATTGTGGAGGAGAGAGGAATTGCTTCTGCAGTAGTCAGAGAAAGTTTTGGTGTGTATTGGTTACCTATTGCTGCTGTAACAAATTACCACAAAGGTAGTGCCTTTAAGAAAAGGAAAAAAAAAAAACAAGAATAGAGAATTCTCCAGCAGTCCAGTGGTTAGGACTCAGTGCTTTCACTTCGAATCCCTGGTCAGGGAACTAAGATCCCACAAGCCATGCGTGTAGGCCAAAAAAAACACCAAAACACAAAAAACCAAGCGTACAGCTCTCAAGATCAAAATTTGATGCACTTCTCACTGGACTAACTCAAGGCATTGACAGGGCTGTGTTTCTTCTGGTTTCTTCTTGCCTTTTCCAGTGTCTAGAGAACACCCAGCTTTCTTGGGCCATGGCCCCTACTTCAGTCTTCAACAATAATAATTACTGGTCATCACTGTGACCGTTTTGCCTCCCACTTCCACTTTTAAGGACTTTTATGGTTACAGGGAGCCCACCCAGATAATCCAGGGTTATCTCCCAATGTCTAAATTGGTTGGCAATCTTAATTCCATCTACAAGCTTAATTCTCTTTTGCCGTGTCACCTACCCAATTCACAGGTTCTGGGAATTAGGGTGTACATGTCATTGTGGGGGGGGGTGGAGGGCTATTGTTTGAACCACTACAAGCCCCTGAAACTCAGAATTTTCACAGGCTCTGATGCAACCTCTCAGACAAAAGCAGGGAAGCGTGAAATGATAGAAGCTTGAAAAAGCATGCAATCAGGCTACGTTATGGATTATACCAGTGCTTTTGGGAGAGGAAGACTGGCTGGAAATATATGTTGCTTACACCATCCAACCAGGGCAAAACTTTGCAAGACTGAGTGTAAAACGTTTGAACTCCGTGCATCCCGCAGTGTGAGAGATGTAGATGATGTTAGAAAAAGACAGAGATGCTGTGCGTCGTTTCTATAAACAGAGCCTTATTTTCAAGGATTCACTGCCACTTGATGGATGAACAGAATAGAATACCTCCATAGGATGGTCTGTTTGACCCCATGCACCTTCCCAAGCCTAGACCAAATCTTCCGGACAAGTGTCCTAAAACATGCTTACAGCTGGCCATTTTGGAATCTCTTTTCTGTTCTCCTACATGCAATGGTCAACCATATCATTTAAGGATCTGACGTGGCAGGGAATCTCCATTCTAGGTGTTCACTTCGTTGTTCTCTTTTAGGGATTATTTTAAGCAGTATCTAATTTATTGGTCTGTCTGACGGTGTGAGTGCCAATCTACAGTTAAACTATTGCGATTCTGTTTATGGAATTTAGTAGAGCCAGATCTTCAAATAAAAGATGACTCACTAACAATTATGTCTATACATCCCCCTGTATATTGAATAAGTAGTGGTCAGGGAATAGAAGGCATCCACAACCAGAGTAAATGCCTAGCTTATGAGCCTGTTTTCCTCTTAATGTACATTAAAATATAATCATTTTCTCTAAACATGCATCATGCATTTGCATATATGTTTATTTTCAGTGTCTAAACATTTATTTAGATCGTGAAGCTATATTTGTTTTTAAAAAATATTTTAAAAAGTCAATCAAGATTTTTTTAGTGAAGGATAGTTGATTGACAATGTTGTGTTAGTTTCTGCTGTACAGCAAAGTGATTCAGTTATACATATACATACATTCTTGGTTTATATTCTTTTCCATGATGGTTTATCCCAGGATACTGAGTATAGTTCCCTGGGCTCTACAGTAGGACCTTGTGGTTTACTCATCCTATATATACCAGTTTGCATTTGTTAATCCCAAACTCCCACTCCATCCCTCCCCCTCCCCCCTCCCCCTTGGCAATCACCAGTCTGTTCTTTATGTCAGTGAGTCTGTTTTTGTTTTGTAAATAAATTCATTTGTATCATTTTTTTAGATTCCCACCTATAGGTGATATCATACGGTATTTGTCTTTCTCTGACTTACTTCACTTAGTATGATCATCTGTAGTTGCATCCATGTTGCTGCAAATGGCATTATATTGTTCTTTTTTATGGCTGAGTAGTATTCCATTTAAAAATTCTTGTATATCCGTAGAAAGAAGTCTAGAAAGATACACATATGACTTAATAGCAGTTACTTGTTCAGTGATGTATTCATAGATTCTTTGAATTTCATTATTTATATTTATCTGCATTTATAAAAAGCTCCACAACAAACTTTCCTTTGATATTCAGAAGTTAAGATTTTAAATACCTTGTATACCCTGTTTTTTCAGATTCTTGTGTTGTGGGAAAACTACTTCGCAACTTAATTGTTAAATGAAAAATGTGTAAATTCTAGTTTTGGTGAATGACCTGTCAATGTGCTAAAAAATGTTACTTCCTTCCCCTGGGTTTTCAATCTTCCCCAAATATGTTATTGATCACCTAGGAATCAAAGGTGCTTGAGAATTCGTTTTATAACATAAAGTTAGATTAAAACTCTGTAATGATAAATGTTTTTTTGCCAGTGAAGGAGAACTATTCTTTTACAGTAGTTCTTTTCTGATATTATTTAAGAGAGTCCTATTTTTAAATACTATGAAAAAGAAAGCAAACTATTTCATTAACACTTCTATGTGAACTACATGTTAAAATGGTATTTTGAATACTGTATGTTCAGTTAAATAACATACTTTAAAATTTGTTTCACCTGTTCCTTTTCACTTGTTTTTTAACGTGGCCGCTGGAAAATGTAATGACTGTAAGGGTCTCCTGTTCTATTTCTAATTGACAGCGTTGATCTAGGACAAAACTTTTCACACAGTGTCCTGCAAAGTATTATGGTGGGCGATGGGCAAACGCCTGCATGATGAGAATTAGGATTATGAGTGAGGAGAATTCAGAGCCCCCCAGCAGACCTCGCTCAGAGTCTAAATTCTATCTGTTTGGATTACTGGTCTCTGAAGAAAGAACACCCCCCCCTCCCCCGCTTTAAAATGGTTGAGGACCTCTGCCTTTAAAGGGCAGGGAGGCCAGTGATGGGCTTCATCTCTTAGCATGGTCAGCCTCAGTCAGGGGCTGTTAGAAGGAAAAGAGCCTGCCTTAGGCCAGAGACGATGACCAGGACCCCGGTGATGGTCATCTCCATGATGAAGAGGTACCAGAGAGATTTAGGAGTAGACTGCACCCCAGAAAGCTGTCAGGGTTGGGGAGAGTGAGGCGTGGGTGTGTTCTCAGAATGCTGGCATGTTTTACATGCGGGAGTCCAAAAGCTCCGTGCTGACCAGGCGGAGACGTGCAGAGAGTGGGAACCTGGGAAAGACAGGATTGCTGTCTTGTTTTTTTTTTTTTTTTTTTTTAATTTATTTATGTATTTTTGGCTGTGTTGGGTCTTTGTTGCTGCACGCGGGCTTTCTCTAGTTGCGGCGAGCAGGGGCTACTCTTAGTTGCGGTGCGCGGGCTTCTCATTGCGGTGGCTTCTCTTGCTGTGGAGCACGGGCTCTAGGCGCACGGGCTTCAGTAGTTGTGGCACGTGGGCTCAATAGCTGTGGCTCGCGGGCTTAGCTGCTCCGCGGCATGTGGGATCCTCCCGGACCAGGGCTCGAACCCGTGTCCACTGCATTGGCAGGCGGATTCTTAACCACTGCGCCACCAGGGAAGCCCAGGATTGCTGTCTTTGTATGTTGAAAGCTGTACCTCAAAGGAGGGCGTATCAGGGAATAAGGCTACTTGAAATCAATAAAACTGTGGGATAAGCTTGTTTTTGTTGGGTTTTTTTTCCCCCTCTAACTCTGCAGGTTCAATCAGAAACCCTGAATTAGTTACATTTCCGTAACTGATCGGCTGCGGTTCTAGTTAACCACACACCACAGATAAATCCTGTGCGAGAAACGTGTGCTGGGATTCGGTTTCTGCCCTCCGGCAGTTAGAATTCAGGGCAGAAAAAAGTCTTGATGAAGATTCATTAAATAGATAGGGATTTATTGCTCGTCTTGGTGTGTTCAAAGAAATTTCGCTGGTGGACACTTAGGTCTGGGACATAAACAGTCTGATGTTGTCACAGAATAGAAGTGTGAGGAAGTAAGAAAAGCTTTTATCCCCGAATGGCAATGGGTGCCTTCCTTCCCACGCTACTGTCTCCAGAGAAACTGGATTTGTCGCCTTTTCTCTTAATCTGCAATTCTTTTGTTTTTCTCTTGAACGGGCCACTTCATCACAGCTCAACATGAAAGGTTTTGCTTTCTTTTACAAAGAAGTGGATTCTTTTTTCATCTTGAAATGTTCATTCAGCTGCAAAGAGCTCAGCGTAGAAGTGCTTAATGAGTCTTGTATTTTCAGTCCCACTAATTACATTTTTTTTTAAAATTTATTTATTTATGGCTGTGTTGGGTCTTCATTTCTGTGCGAGGGCTTTCTCTAGTTGCGGTGAGTGGGGGCCACTCTTCATCGCGGTGCGCGGGCCTCTCACTATTGTGGCCTCTCTTGTTGCGGAGCACAGGCTCCAGACGCACAGGCTCAGTAATTGTGGCTCACGGGCCCATTTGCTCTGTGGCATGTGGGATCCTCCCAGACCAGGGCTCAACCTGTGTCCCCTGCATTGGCAGGCAGATTCTCAACCACTGCGCCACCAGGGAAGCCCTACATTTTTAATCAAGTGTTTTCTTTCATATACTAGGCAGTTATACATTGCTTACGTTACAAGGAACTCTAAAATACAACACCTGGTAATGAGGGGATAGCTTTTTAGTTAAGCTGGTTGGACAGGTAGGTCCTTGTATGTTACTTAACCATCATCAAACCAACAATGGAGATTGTTCTTTCAGCCCTGAATAGACTGACCCATTCCTCTCCGAGCCAGCCGGAACTCAACTGGATTCCTGTAGCAGGAGGAAAGGCATTCATCAATTATGACATTGCCCAGTGTCCACAAATTTCCTTGGAGGAGGATTCATACTTTTGGTTCCTTGACTTGTTTTGTACTGGCTCCTATTGTTCGTGGATGTTTCTTCCTTTTTGAGTTTACTCTACCCAAGGTAGACACATAAAATTCAAGTTTCCCACTTCCCTTGCAGCTAGGACCCAAGTCGGTGACCCAGGCTCCTTCAATCAGTGGTCTTTTTCTAGGTGTCGATTGTGGGAGGGGTTTCCACCTTCCCATGGTGGCAGGTCACAACCCTGACTTAAGGCGTGACATCATGGGGTGACAGTGTAGTTGGCAATAACCTCTGCCACCAAGTGTCACCTGGCAATGTCTACACCAGACCAATTCATGAGCTTTCTGTTGGAGACTATTCTTGGAAGATTTCCCCGTAACCTGGTTCACTGGCCCTTCTAAACAATGTCGAGGTCTGTGCAGTCGATCTCAGTAAGTGTCTTTCTGCTTAATCAGCCAGAGTCCACTGCTGAGAGCAGTGGTGAAGAACCCCGGCTAACTCGTAACTCTAAGGTAGCTGGTGGCCAGGGACTTTCTCAGTGTCATGAAGTATTACGTAAGATCACCTCCAAAACAAAGGGCAGTCAGCTGATGGAAATATTCATGTCTTCCTTTTAGGAAGGAAGAACCAATTCAGGATAAGAATTTTAGAGTTGACTGCTCTGCATATCCACATAGTGCCTGCATCTGACCTCATAATCCATAATGAAGGAACTTTAATGGGGGTCACCTCACCATTATTGAACCTTTTGAAATGTATGCAGACTGCGTTAGACTAGATTATTCCAAGTGAGGATGCATTTCTTTTCTATGTATGTAGTTTCTTTTATTTATATATATTTATGTGTGTGTGTGTATATATATACTTTTTCAGATTCTTTCCCCTTATAGTTTATTACAGAATATTGAGTATAGTTCCCTGTGCTCTGCAGTAGAGGTTCTTGTTTATCTTATTTTGTATATAGTAGTGTGTATATGTTAATGCCAAACTCCTAATTTATCCCCCTTTCCCCTTTGGTAACTATAAGTTTGTTTTTTATGTCTGTGGATCTATTTCTGTTTTGTATATAAGTTCATTTGAATCTTTTTTTTTTTTTACATTCCGCATATAAGCGATATCACACAGTATTTGTGTTTCTGTCTGATTTACTTTACCTAGTATGACAGTCTCTAAGTCAGGGGTCCCCAATCCCCAGGCCGTGGATTAGGACCCGTCCGCGGCCTGTTGGGAGCTGGGCCGCACAGCAGGAGGTGAGCGCTGGGTGAGCGAGTGAAGTTTCATTTGCTCCCCATCGCGTGCATTACCGCCCGAACCATCTGCCCCCCACCCCACCGTGGAAAAATTGTCCTCCACAAAAACGGTCCCTGGTGCCAAAAAGGTTGGGGACCGCTGCTCAAGGTCCATCATGTTGCTGCAAATGGCATGATTTCATTCTTTTTTATGGCTGAGTAAGATTCCATTGTATATATGTACTACATCTTCTTTATCCATTCCTCTGTCGATGGGCATTTAGGTTGCTTCCATGACCTGGCTATTGTAAATAGTGCTGCAGTGAACATTGGGGTGCATGTATCTTTTCAAATTATGGTTTTCAATATAGCAGCATTAAGGATATCACTTTTGCACAGACAAACGTTCAGTGAATTTTTGCCACCTGAATGAAAGAGTTTAAGTCCAGAAGAGATGTGGGGAGGAAGTTAAAATACAGCAATAACAGCAAAATGATCATTTTGCTTTAGTCCATTGATTTTTTTGAGCCATAGTTTGTCCACATGGAGGGAGAAGCAGCTTGATGAGACTTGTAAACTTGCAGCTGCAGAGCCTTAGCTGTGCTAATACTGGGGCAATTTCGGAATGACTGTACTCTCTCCAGGAAACAGGGTAGAAATTCTTCTCTCCAGAAAGAGCATCATTTTTTCCTCTCAAGAGCCAATGGAACTGGTCTCTACATGCCACATGCATGCACGTGTGCAAACATACATGCATTCACACACACATCACACACACACGCACACACTTCACACAGACATACAGACTCGTGCACACAAAACCCACCGTAGCAGAATAAAAAGCAGCCCATCCTGTTTCAGAGACCATGTGTGGGATCCTATGTAGGATTCTACCCTGTAACTTCTGTAAGCAAACCTCTAGTAAAGATTTTTTCCTTATTTTACACGAAGTTGTGTGTTTACAAATGTTGTGTGCAATGTTATCGAATCTTATACTTCCCCTTGCCTTTTTGTAAGTCTTTTAAAGATACCTAGAAACTATCATGCTTCTTTGACCCCATGCACTTGACACTGAAACGGGTACATCCTGGGGTTCACGTAAGGACCCGTCACTGGTGAAGCAATAACCCCCGGGAAGTATTTGCGTAGTTTTCATTTGAAACAGGAGGCTGCTGATTCTGAACAGACTGAAGGAGGATGATTTTCTCTGTCACATGTTTTTTATGTAATTCCCAATGGTGGTTAAATCATTTGAAACTTGCCGTAAAGTGTGTTATTACTTGGATTCTGTTACTATGTGTCCTATTAAAAGGCCTTGTTTGGAAGGACAAGCCAAGGAGCAGAGTTGGCTAAAAGTTGGAAGAATTACATGCAAAAGAGAATTAAAATATAGGACAGGGAATTCCCTGGCCGTCCAGTGCTTAGGACTCCGCGCTTTCACTGCCGTGGGCCTCCCGGGTTCAGTCCCTGGTCAGGGAACTAAGATACCACAAGCTGCGCGGCACAGTCAAAAAATAAATTAAAAAAAATTTTTAAATTATATTTAAAAAAAAACATAAGAGGATTGGTGGTGAATCTAGCTACTCAGCACAGGTTGGAATCAAATACAGATGAATGTGTCCAGTGATATAGGCTTCTTCTTAGAACACTGATTAGGTCCCAAGACCCATTGGGAGGATGGATTCCTCTGCTGTATTTTACTTAATGTTTCTCATCAGAGCCCTTAATTTAGAGCTTTGGAACAAACTAAGATGCATATAAAAATAAGTCAGTATAGAGATACTTAAAATGCATGGGCAGGGCTTCCCTGGTGGTGCAGTGGTTAAGAATCCGCCTGCCAATACAGGGGACACGGGTTCGAGCCCTGGTCCAAGAAGATCCCACATGCTGCGGAGCAACTAAGCCTATGCGCCACAAGTACTGAGCCCGCGCGCCACAACTCCTGAGCCCACGTGCCTAGAGCCCATGCTCTGCAACAAGAGAAGCCACTGCAATGAGAAGCCTGCACACTGCAACAAAGAGTAGCCCCCGCTCGCCTCAACTAGAGAAAGCCCGTGCGCAGCAACGAAGACCCAATGCAGCCAAAAATAAATAATAAATTAATTTTTAAAAATCATTTAAAATGCATGGGTAGTATGGCTCCATGGTGAATTCTAGAATGTATGCAATTATTCCTGACACCTAGAGGCTTGCTAAAGTCACTTCATAAGTAGAGGCTGTCCTCACTCACGTGTGCCCATGAAACCAACTTCATTTCAGTCACACGCTTCGGAGGGATGGGCCGTGAATATGCTTTCTTCCCACTCATTCAGCCATCCTCCCGTATGTGAAGATTTGTGTTCATGTTTGTAGCATATGCACATTGAATCCATCCTATGATAACTGCAGACACCTCCCCGTAAGTTCACTGGCCACCTGTGTGCTTTCTCCTTCTCTTTGGAAGGAAGCAAACGTGCCTCTCCCGAGGTGTTTACAATCTCCAGGCTCCTCCTCCATCTTGCTGTTCCTTGTTTGTTTTCTACGTTTATTTATTTATTTTTGGCTGCATTGGGTCTTCGTTGCTACGCACGGGCTTTTCTCTAGTTGCAGCGAGTGGGGGCTGCTCTTCATTGCGGGGTGTGGTCTTCTCACTGCGGTGGCTTCTCTTGTTGCAGAGCACGGGCTCTAGGCACACGGTCTTCAGTAGTTGTGGCACGCGGGCTCAGTAGTTGGGGCGCACGGGCTTCGTTGCTCCGTGGCATGTGGGATCTTCCCGGACGAGGGCTCGAACCCGTGTCCCCTGCATTGGCAGGGGGAGTCTTAACCACTGCGCCACCAGGGTCGTCCCTTGGCTGTTCCTTGTTGATCTTGAACAACTGTGCGCCCACTGGTGGGTACTCCTGTGTGCGTAACAACAGTGGAAAAAGCGAAATTTTGTCTCTGTCTAAGGAAAATCAGTCATCTTATCTTGGACATGACCTGGTGTCATGGAGTGAGTACGTGTGCTCCACCCAGATTCCTAGGTTGAAGCTCTAACTCCCAGGGTGTTCATCTTGGAAGAAATGAGGTCGTGGGGCTGGAGGCCTGATCCTATAGGGTTCACGTCCTTATAATAAGAAACATAAGGAATCTCTCTCATTCTCTCTCTGCCTCCCTCTCTGTCCTCCCCCGCAGTGTGAGGACAGAGCTGGAAGGCACCCACCTGTAACCCAGGAAGAGAGCCTTCCCCAGACTCCAGCCGGGGCTCACCGAGGTATCGGGGAAGGCGTTTCCTCTATTTCACATCCTCTCCAGCTGCTGTGTTTGCCTCAGGTTCAAAGGGCTTGAACATCAAAGTGCACACGGGCACCCACCCAGCTATTTTCAGCGCTCCCAGCTCATTCACGGTGACTTGCATGCTGGCGTCTGGATTTCCTGTTCATGGTCCTTCTTCCCTCTCTAGTATCCTCTGCATTTCCCCTTACCTAGTGAGGGGAGTAGTTAAGAGTTGGATGGTAATGAGGCGCCCTGTTCATTTTACTGTTACACCGTGGAATCGTAATTGCAGGGACAATAAATTTGAGGAAAATCAGTCATGTTGCCTTAGCATTATCTCACTCTGCTTCCTTCCCTTCTTCCCCCCTCTCTCCTGTGTCTCTCTCTCTGCGTCCTCTCTCTTCTGTATCTCTCTGCTGTGCCCTCCACCCCCAAGCCCCAGCACTCACTCCCTACCCAAACCACAGAAGCGAGTGCTAAACACATGGCGACAAAGCTCAAATTCCACATGTTTGATAGTGTTTTACCTACTAACTAGTAGGCATAATTTATTTCATTAAAACTAGCTTTTATCTAATATTGGTTGTAGGAGGATTAGAGGAAAAGAATCAGAGTCAGGGTCTATCCGAGGGACAAAAAATACTGGTAGAGAACTTGCTTCAAAGTGAATGCACATTGGGAGTGTCAGGGAGCCATAATCCCAAATTACGATGGGAGACAGCTCCCTCACCTGCAGCGTGAAAAAAAGAGGTGGATTTCTCCAGTGTGGCAGCCTGGGTCACTTTCTCTTGTGTATTCCAGTAAGTATAACATATTCATTTGATTAGAGTGTCTTTACAGGGTGTCCTCACACATAGGAGAACGTAGCCTGGATTATTGATGATGCCTAATATTTATTTCCTAACTGTACTTGTAAAGGCATCTTCCTTACAAACTCTAAGATCACTCTGCCCAGTGAAAAACAGGAAACACCTTGTTAGGAATCCGATTTGAATTGCAGTTGATTCTTATATTAATTTGGGTAGTATTGGTGTTTACATGAGATGAAATTTAAGCATTTGAAAAGAAAACATGTTCTTTCATTTGCTCAAATCTTGTTTTGTTTCCTTTAATGAGATTTGATCTGTTTCTTCCCAATGCCTTTTTTAGTTAAATGCACTGCAAATATTTTATATCGTTATTTTTATATCGTTATTGGATTTTGCATAAAATCTGTCCATATTTCTTTCTAGGTTTTTACTGCTAGTATAGGGAAAAAGCTAAGATTTTTTAAATTTACTTCATATTTTTCGGTTTTACCAAATTGCCCTATTAGGTTTTTAATGCATCCTCTCAGGTACACATTCATGTTATGAACTAAAGAGTTCCCATTTTGTTTGTTCTTTTCCAATAGTTATAACACATTTTCATTTACTCGTCTCATTGCATTTTCAAGAATCTTAAAAAAAAAAAAAAAAATCTTTGGGTATAATGGAAACAGAAGGCAGGCCTGTCTGCTTTTTTAGTCTGATTCTGGTATTGATTTTAGAAGGTGCTTTTCTTCTGTGAGTGTTTCTTTTTTTTAACTTCCTGTTACCTTTTTGGATTGAGCTATACCTAAGTATTTTCAAATGCATTTTCCATGTCTCTTGATACAATCACGTGGCTTTCTTCTTCCACTGGTTGAATTAAAAGATTATACTGATAGATTTTCAAACACAGAAAGGCCTTATCTTTCATCACAGTAACGCTGCGTAGGCAAGGGGTATCATTTTTGCGTTTGTTTTAGTTTTTAATTTCATTTTTTATTTTACTTTGTGAGTATATTTGATTTACAATGTTTCAGGTGTACAGCAAAGTGATTCAGTTATACATATATTCATTCCTCACATAAGTTATCACAGAATATTGAGCAGAGTTCCCTGTGCTATACAGTGGGTCCTTGTTGGTTATCCATTTTATACATAGTAGTGTGTATATGTCAATCCTGACTCCTAATTTATCCCCCCCCCTTCAACTTTGGTAGCCATAAGTTGGTTTTTGATATCTGTAAGTCTGTTTCTGTTTTGTAAATAAGTTCATTTGTATCTTTTTTTTTTTTTTTTAGATTCCACATATAAATGATATCATATGGTATTTTTCTCTGTCTGACTTAGTATGATCATCTCTAGGTCCATCCATGTTGCTGCAAATGGCATTATGTCATTCTTTTTTATGAGTGAGGAATATTCCATTGTATACACTTACCACATCTTTATCCATTCATCTGTCGATGGACGTTTAGGTTGCTTCCATGTCTTGGCTATTGTAAATAGTGCTGCAGTGAACATTGGGGTGCATGTATCCTTTCAGATTATGGTTTTCTCCAGAAAGGGTATCATTTTTGGATGTGGTAATGGATTTTAAAGGCATCGATATTCTCCAGGTGTGCCTGGACAACATTTTCTGTTCCCAAGTGTCTTCACGCTTTTCCAGGCTTAGCACAAGGAAGAATCCACCCACATGTCCATCTTCCTCTTGGCTTCTTAGGTATCAGGGGCCATTAGCACATGAATTCAGAGCTGAGAAGAAACTGTCTTTGCGAGCTCACCTGTTTCTGGGATACCCTGGATGCCGGGGGTCCCCAAATTTTGCCCTAAAGCATGCAAGTCCAGTGGGACTAAAGCACCTTTCAAGATGCCATGTCCAAGCTACACCTAACCCTGTAGGTCTACGCAACCATTGGACAGGTGTCTTATGAGAGACAGGTGGATTAGGGAGGGAATGCCTTACCTTTAAGAGTATTATAGTCTGATGGCCTGAAATCTATTGCCCATTAAGTCCAGATTTAAGAAGAGAGCAAACTGATAAACTCTTCCACTGTGTTGGAGAAACAATGCTACTTCTAACAGATAAATGTAACAAATACATAGATATCTTTTGGTTCCACATACATATCCTTCTGAAAGCCTTCACTAATTTGACACGGAAACTGTGCCAAAAATACACTGAAGTATAATGTCACGTGATCACTTGCAAAACATTTTTATAAGAAAGGTAAGAAAGCTACAAATTCAACATAGCAATATATTTTTCTGTATTATACTTCATTAAAAAATGCTTATCATAATGCATTTAAGTAACTACTAGAATAAGTCTTTACTTTCTAGGAATACAATTTAATTTAGAGAAGGAACATTTGCCAATGTGTGAGTCTTTTGTTCTCTACATGTAAAAATCTATGCTTTATTTTTTCTGCTCCTAAAAAAACAGAAGCCATACTGCATTTAAACTTTAACAAAAGGACCATTTTTGAGCTCACATACTGTAGGCAGCAACAATAATCTAGGATTTAAGTTTGTCTCCCAGTTAAATACTCCACCTAGAGTTATTAGTGGCCTAAATTGAATTTTATTGTCCTGTGTAATTGCTTAAGATGGTTAGTCAGCAATAGCGTTGTAAGTATTTCTATTTTTGGTTTGAAGGGTTTTTTTTGCACATCATCAGCTAATGACATTTTAGAGAACTGTATCTAGCAGTTTCTTCTAAAAACATTAAGTAGAAACTCAGTCAGGCACTGTTTCCTACAATGTTTATGCCACTTTTAGATGATACAAAGCTGCAATCTCAAAATGTTTCCACTGTGAGGAAATCTGTTTCTTTGTATTACATGTTGGTGCCATGAACCTATATAAACCAATGTCGATTGTGTTTTTAAAGATTAGCCCCTATTTTAATTTCTAGAGTGCTGAGTCATGCTGAGTTGTTAAATCAGGAAAGACAAGAGTTGGAGTAAACACAGTTATATATGCTCTGTCTTTACCATTTAGGGCAGAACAAAAATAAAAGGAATGAAGAAAAAAATAAAAGGAATGGAAAACAGTTTGCATATGAAGAGCAAAAGGAAAGTAGCGCCAGAGAAGAGGAAACAAAAGAGAAAATCAGAAGCTGGTTGGTGAGAGAGAGACAGAGAGAAACATAGAGATGCAGAGACAAGAGAGGGACAGAGGGAAACTCCAAAAGCAGGAAATCCAGAAAGTCTGCTTTAGGCATTGCAGGTGATAATAAACAATACTGTTAATGAGTTAGTTATTTCGAAGCTGGCATTTTATTTTTCCAAGAATAAATTGTGAATGAGGGTGTTAAATTATTGTAAACATTTAAAAATACATAAACGGTAGAAGTAAGCAGATGTGTACTACAGAGGATCAAAGTATTCATATAAAGCAGTATGGTGTACCATTATGTTTAAATTACATGAGCCCTCGACCATGGATTGAAAATATTTGAAAAAAAATTCCAGAAAGTTCCAAAAATTGAAACTTGAATTTGCTAGATACTGGCAACTCTATCATTCACGTTGTCTTTAAAACTATCTATATAGTATAATATTTACATTATATTGGGTATTATAAGTAATCTAGAGAGGTTTTAAAGTATAGTGCTGGATGTGCCTAAGTTATACACAAATATCACACCATTTAGATAAGGGACTTAAGCATCCTCAGACTTTGGTTTCCTCAGGGGTCATGGAACCAATCCTCTCAGTTACTGAGGGACCACTGTACAGGCAGACCTCATTTTACTGTGCTTTGCAGAATCTGTTTTTGTTTTTGTTTTTTTTAATACAAATTTAAAGGTTTGTGGCAACCCTGCATCAAGGAGGTCTGTCACCATTTTTCCAACAGCCTTTGCTCCCTTGGTGTCTCTGTGTCACGTTTTGGTAAATCGTGCATATTTCTTGCTTTTTCATTACTATTATAATTGTGATGGTCTCTGTGATCCGGGAGCCTTTTATGTTCCTACTACAGCTCACTGAAGGCTTAGGGTGGTCAGCATTTTTTAACAATAAAGTGGTTTTTCAATTAAAGTCTGTACATCGTTTTTTAAGACATGGTGCTATTGCACACTTAACAGGCTACAGTAGACTGTAAACATCCCTTTTATATGCACTGGAAAACCAGAAGATTTTATATGCACTGGAAAACCAGCTTTATTGCAATATTCACTTTATTGTGGTCTGATACTGAACCAGACCTGCGTGTATTAGTAAATATAAATCACCCTCATCTTTTTAAAGGTCTGCATACTACTGTACAACGTTTATGTGGTACAATTTATTTAAACTGATCGTGCAGAAATTTAACTTATCACAAGCCTATTGGTACTTCAGATAATGCTGCATTGTTTATCTTTACGTGACCATTTGGGGCACATTTCAGCCTGTTTTATTAGGGGCATTCTGACAGTTGGAATCACAGGGACAGATACGGCATGTTTATCTTTGCAAATATTGAAGGAACGTCCCCAAAAGGGGTTGAATCATTTTACATGTATCCAAAATGTATGAAGAGTTTATTATTCTTTTAAATTTTCCTAAGCTTTTTACCAGCCCCTTATAAAACTTTTGAATCTTTGTCAGTGGTTGAAAAAACGCCGGCCTGTTGTTGATATTTGCCTGTCTCTTATGTGTGGGGGTGATTATAATTAAAAGCCATATAAAATGTAGAGTGTGAATCTATGTATTTCATCATATTTCCTTACCTCATTCTGTGCTAAGACCTCAGAGCTTGTACGGTGCACATCTGGCCATCAGGTGTTCTGCATTGCTGAACTCAAGTTAATAATTCTCACATGAGGAAAATGAGTGTCTTGAGGACACTGCAACCTGCGAAGCCTGACACTGGGCTCTGGGGTGGAGAAATCTTCCCTTGACTGTTTGCAGAGGATCCCATAGCACTCAAGCCTTTGATGATGGAGATAAAAAGTCCTATTCTGAGGAGATTCCCTCAGTATCAAGCGAATGCTCTCTTCCCTTTTGGAAAATGCTAAAATGGCCTCTTTATCTCTAAATTTGACCATAGTAAAACGTGCATCATTTGGTCATGGTGCACAATCCTTTTTATATGCTGCCACGTGTTTTTTGCTGTATAAGGTTTTATTGAGGATTTTTGTGCATATGTTCATCAGGGATATTGGCTGTAGTTTTCTTGTATCTTCTGGTTCTGGTATCAGGTCAATGCTGTCCTCATGGAGTAAATGGGGAAGAGTTTCTTTTCTCATTTTTGGAAGGCTTCGTGAAGTTATTCTAAAATATGTGGTAGACTTCAGCAGAGAAGTCATCTGGGCTGGACCTTTCTTTGTGGGAAGGTGGTGTGTGTGTGTGGTGACTAACTCAACCTCTTAAAGGTCTGTTTAGGTTTTCTGCTGTGTTGAGTCAGTCTCAGTAATTTCTGGCTTTCTAGGGCTTTCCATTCTATCTAGGTTCTCTAATATGTCGGCATACAATTATGCATCATACTCCCTTAGTCATATTTATTTCTGTAAGACCAGTTATAATGTCCCTCTTGCAGTCCTGATTTCAATAATTCAAGTCAACTTTTTGGGGGGGGGGTTGGTCAACTTAACTAAAGATTTGTTAATTTTTTTATCTTTCCAAAGAACCAATCTTTGATTTCACTGCTTTTCTGTACTGATTTTTCTATTCTCTATTTCACCTGTTCACACATTAATATTTATAATTTCCTTCCTTGTGCTTGCATTGGGTTTAATTTGCTCTTAATTTAGATGCTCATGGTGAATGGGTACATTTGCGTTTTTGAGACTTATTTTTCAATACAGACTTTTGTAGCAATAAACGGCCCTTTAAGCTCTAGTCTTGCTGCATCCTGCACGTTTTTGGTACGTTGTGTGCTTAGTTTCATTGATCCCAAATTCTTTTTTCATTTCCTTTCTGACTTCTTTGACCCTTCCATCATTAATGAATGTCGAATGTTTCATTTCTACGTTTGTAAATTTCCCCAATTCCCTTCCATTCGGGATTACTGGTTTACTTCCCTTGTGGTCACAGAAAGACTTTGCAAGATTTCAATCCCTTTAAATTGCTTGGGTCTTGTAGGACCTAATACAGGTTCTAACTAAGGATGAGTTCCATGTGCACATGTATGTGAGAACCACATGTATCCTGGTAACTAATATGGGGAAAGAGCTTTTTCCTTGGGGCAAGCATCAAATTTTAAAAAATCCTGAGAATGGAACTTTTTCAGGGAGCTTCCAGATGGGTCAAACAGAGTAGATTCTCTTTGCGTGTGGGGTTCCTTGAGGAACTATGGTCCTTGGAAATCTGTTGAATCTATTGGACCAAGAAACTGCATTAGAGAAAAGGGAATGGATCAAGTTAAAACGCCACAGGCTTCCTACTCCTCTCAAAATCCATCCATTTTCCTTGAATAAACCCTCCACTGATGGTTGCAAACTTTTGGTTCATTCCCAGAGTTCTTAATATTTTAATTTTGACAGTTTAGGCAGGTGTGTCCTCAATGCTTTTATGGAAGAACAGACTCTTAAAAGTTCTTGCTCCAAAATTTCAAAAGCAACTCCAGTTTTCATTTTATTAATATCTGCCCTTACCTTGATTTACATTCTTCTAACATTGGAGTCCAATTCGTTGCATTCTTTTTTTAACTTGCTCAAATAGATACTTGTAGCATCAATTTCTAGCATCAAGTAAACAAATATACATTTCCCTCTAAGTCTAAATTTGGTTGCTTCTCACAGACTTTGACAAGTTACTTTAATTATCACTAAATTCAAAGTATTTTAATAATCCATATCTTTTTTGCCCTATGGATTAGTTAATTGTGTTTTCTTCAATTTACCAACATTTGGGAATTTTCTAGAGCCTTTTTGCTCTCTAATTTCTGCTCCAAAATTTCAGAGTTAATTCCAGTTTTCATTCTATTAATAATCTGCCCTTACTTTGATTTACCTTTCTCTAATATGCGAGTTCCACTGGTTGCATTCTTTTTCTAACTTGCTCACGTAGGTACTTGTGGCATCAATTTTTAACATTAATTAAATGGATATATATTTCAGGCTGCATATTTCCCTCTAAGTCTAAATTTGGGTACATCTCACAAGCTTTGACAAGTCGCATTTTAATATCATTATATGCAAAGTATTTTTTAATTGCCCATATCTATCTTTTTTCCCCATGGGTGGGTTAGTTGTGTTTTCTTTAATTTACAAACATTTGGGAATAAGTGTCTTTTTGCTCTGTAATTTCTGCTAATTTCATGGCGATGAGAGTACACTCCCATTTTAGGAAATGTGTTAACACTTGTTTTATGACCTAGCATATGGTCAACTGTCCCTTGTGGATTTGAATAGAATTTGCTATAGATAGTTCTGGGTGAATCGCCTTCTATTTGTCAATTAGGTGCCATGTGCTTCGAAATGATGTTCATCCTTCCTTATTATCTGACTTGTTCTGTCAGGCACTGTGATAAATATGTTAAAATAGTCTATCTTTGGGAATGTGTGGATTTCTCCTTTACGGTATGTGAGGTGTCCGTCCAAATACTTTGAAACTTTACTAGTCACCAACAGATTTATAATTTTATATCTTCTGGTTAAATAGTGAAATACTCTTTTATATCTTTAATAATTCTGCCTTTTTTTTGTCTGAAACAAGTATTGCTACACACACATTATTTTGGTTAGTGCTTGCTTGATACACATCTTCCCTTAATTAAAATTTTAATCTTTACCTATTTTTGTTCTCAGATTTTGTCTCATGGAAGCAACATATATTTGAATTTTATTTCCATTCACTATGAGAGTTATTTTTAATTGTACTATTTAGACTGCTAGTTTTTTTTTAGGATATATTTATTTACATTTTGTGGGTAAATTGAGTTATTATTATGCATTTCAGCCTTTTTTGTTGTTTTTACAATTGTTTACTTTTTCATTCTATTTTAAGCAGTTGCTCTGGAAGATAGATTATGTACCAGAGCTTTCTTCAAGTCTAATAAAAATGAGCATATTTACTGCAGCACTTACACAATATGTGGTCAACTTATGAGGACACTATTATGATTATCACTTACATTCTCATCATCTTTTACTTTTTTTAAAATAAATTTATCTATTTGTGGCTGCGTTGGGTCTTCGTTGCTGTGTGTGGGCTTTCTCTAATTTCAGCGAGCCAGGGCTACTCTTTGTCGCGGTGCATGGGCTTCTCATTGCAGTGGCTTCTCTTGTTGCAGAGCATGGGCTCTAGGCATGCAGGTTTCAGTAGTTGCAGCACATGGGCTCAGTAGTTGTGGCTCACGGGCTCTAGAGCGCAGGCTCAGTAGTTTATTGGAACACGCCCATTTGTTTGTGTCTTGTCTGTGATTTCCTTAGCTCAGTGGCAGAGTATATGGACTGCAAAGCCCAAAATATATACTATCTTGCCCTTTGCAAAAAAGTGGCAGACCGTTCACAAAGAAATAAACCTGTCCACAGCCCTATTTATATTATATGCTAAAACACATTTCAGATGTATTAAATATTTACTTGCACATTTGAGGAAATGGGGAGATTTCCAGGTGGGCATGATCTAACCACGTGTGCTCACTAAAAGCAGAGGGTTTTCTCTGGCTGGTGGCACAGAGTCATGCAAGGAAATTCATAGCATGAGATGGACCCAGTGTGCCACTTGTAGCTTTGAAGGGGCTGCACTAAGGGATGTGATTGGCTTCTAGTAGCTGAGAGCCTCCCTGGGCTGACGAACAGCCCGGGAAAGAAATCAGTTCTACAACCACACGCAACTGAATTCTGAAAAACCCCAAATGAACCGGAGGGGGATTTATCCCAATGCCTCCAGATAGAAGCCCAGCTCAGCCGACACCTGGAGTGTGAGGTTGTGGGTAGAGAACCCAAACACCCTGCACTGGACTTCTGACCTACGGAATTATAGGCCAGTGAATGTGTTTTTTTTTTTTTTTTTTTTTAAGATTTATTATTGATTGATTGATTTTTGGCTGTGTCAGGTCTTAGTTGCCACGTGCGGGATCTTTCATTGCGGTGCACTGGCTTCTCTCTAGTTGTGGTGTGTGGGATTTCTCTTCTCTAGTTGTGGCGTGAGGGCTCTGTAGTTTGCAGCACGCAGGCTCTCATTGAGGCGTGCGAGCTCAGTAGTTATGGCGTGTGGGCTTAGTTGCCCCACAGCATGTGGCATTTTAGCTCCCCGACTAAGGATCGAACCCACGTCCCCTACATTGGAAAGTGGATTCTTTACCACTGGACTGCCAGGGAAGTCCCTGTGTATTGGTTTAAGACACTGTGGCAAATAGGATGCGAGGAATTTGGAGAAGAAGAAGGTAGTCATGGACGTTGGGGTTATGGATGTGGGAGCAGACTACACCTGGGTTAATTTGCTTCCTCATCCTGACACACATTTTCTAGTTTACAAACATCTCCAATTTGCATAGAAAATGGGTGTCATAGGACCTGCGGGTAAACCATCTTTTGTATTTCCTATTTCACAAGGCTCAGGGAAAATACCAGCAATCACCTTTTATTGTCCTGGAGGGTAACATAAGTTAAAGATCATCATAGGGACTGACAGTTAAGGTAAAAGAAATAACAAAGAAAATAGCAAGAAATGAAGCCTTATCCCTCTGTGGTTCATGGGCTGCATTTTCCCCCTCCTCTCTCTTTCCCACCTCCCTCTCATTTCTTTGTCTTCCTTCTCTTATTCTTTTGTCATCTTTGCTCATTTTATTTCTTTCTCTCTCAATGGAGAATATGCCCTGATCATTGAATCTGAGAAGTGTGGCCAATTGTAGGTATTGATAAACATTCTTATCTTACGGAAGATGGGGTGAGTGTAGGGGAGAAGACTGCAAGAAAGTGGAAGGATGGGCGGAAGGATGGATGGAAGGTAGGATGGATGGATGGAAGAAAGGAAGACCCATTCTTGGTAATTCAGTAAAAGAGAATAAAAATGAGAGATGATAGAAAAATGGCTGACAGTTGGATAATAGATATGATAGATGATATATATCTAGGGTGAGGATAGGTATTAGATAGATGTATATAGAACAGAAACAAACAGCAAGACAATCCCAAAAGATAGGAAAACAGATAAATCAGGAATAATAGGAGCAGCATCTTATTGAATTTGAATAAGAGACACGGCATTGTCCCCAGGTGAAGATGGTCAGAATTTAATCAGAGTCCTCTCCCTCCCCTGGCAGTGTTTCTATCAGTACAAGGGCACCAGGGGCTGAGATGGTCCAGAAATGAGGAATGTCTTCTCTTGTAAAGTTTTTATGTCTCAAAAGGGTTTCCTCTTAAGAAGCCCTGGCTCCCTTACACCAACCCCAAGGGATCCAGAAGGTCCTCTGTTTCACACATGAGTTCTTTGTAAAGGAATTGAGAATGACCCTTGGCCAGTCTGCCAGCATCCATGGACTCCTAACTTCTATGGCACCAAGTACTTTAGTGTCCGCCCACCCCCCCTACACACAGTCCATCCAGAATGCTGATGGATGATCGCATTGGCCGATAATCATTTCTTCACATACATACAGAACCGTCTTGATTTCTTCCACTGCACAGACTCTCGTGGACAATTGAGATATCTCATAGTTTGGTCTCATTGTGTCTCTTTTGTTTTAGACACCCACGTTTCCTATGAAATTTGTGGGCTGCAGCATAATTCCTGTCTTTATGGATTGTCTCATTTGTCTCAAGTTCTTCTTAAATATTTTCAAATGCCTTCTCTTCTTTTTACACTATGTCAACCCTCCTTAAATATCCAGTTCCTTTTCTACACCAACATTGGACGCTTGTTCAACTATTGTCGTGAGAAATGGGTCCTCTGTGGGGTCTTACAGAGCCTTTGTTCTTTGTACCAATAAGTCTAGGATGTAATTAAATGACAGTTAATCTAAGGGTAATAGGTCAGCAGTGGTTTCAAGAACAAATCGCGAACAGCACCATTAAATACCCTTTCTCCAAGGGTATACGAACACACACACACACACACACACACACACACACACACACGAACTGTATTAGAGACCATGATTCTGTACAACATGGAAATGCTTTCTTACAGATTCCTCACCGGGTGCGATATCCCTTGGGATAAAAGAGTTTAAACACCCATCTCCAAAGAAAACGGGCTTGCCCATCTATGGAGTCCTGGCTCTTGGAGTTGAAAAATTAAAACACTGCTGTATAAAGCACCAGGAGAAAAATTCACACACCTACATTGACAATTATTCTTCAATTCTATAAAAAATATTTAGCACTTAAAGGATTAGGATTTAAATAAAGACTTGGCAAGAAGGATATGATGCCATCTTTTAATATTGTATGGAATATGAACATCTTATAAGGGTCTCACCTGGAATAAAACTCTTCCTTAGCTTCTATGCTAAAGGATAATGACTGCTGTCTCAAGAAAAGGAACTGTAAACTTTGAGTGTCTTGTATAACATAATCTATAGCAACAGTATGTGTCTGTGCTTTCAGACGTGGATCCAGCTGTTCTCCAACAAATACCTCATATTCATCAAACCCTAGGTAGAATTTTTTAAAGCTATTCCTACACAAATACCTCTCGTCCAGAAAGCTACCCCCATAGTTCTTGTTCTCTATCAACATTGCTCACTTGTTTGCTTCAAACAAGGATGATGACTAAGCATCAAAGGCCTTACAATCTGCAGTTTTAAGATTGCTTTTAGATTTCAAAATAAATCAGAAATATATAACAAATCAACAATGATACAGTAAAGGCAGTTCTTTTGAGTCAAGAAATGGTGCTGTTGGGCCATACTTAGAAGATCTGAAATGTCTTTTTCCTCTTGATGTAGTAATGAGTTTGCATTAGCCTTCCCCCTGGATTTCCCTCTCTACAGCAAAGACTAAAATTGTTTTTCTGAGCGACAGAATAAAGCTCACTACTGTTATCCCATGGGGTTGGTCTTATCAAAGCCACAGGCACGTAGACCCTATAGGAAGGATAAGCCAGTACCAAAGATAGTCAGTAGGAAAACAGAAGCAAAGCATCCCAAACAGAGCAGTAATATCCCCGTCAGTCACAGGGGCTGATGTATTTCAATAATTCTTCAGTAATTGGGAAGAAATAGATTGACCTCATCCCTTGATCTGTCTGCAGCTGTCTTCGGTTGTGTGAGCCTTTCAGTTGTATGCTCAGGGGTCTATGGAACGGGTGAGATACCCACACATTACAATTTCTTTTTAATAAACGAGTCCATGGTTTGTATTCAGTACAGTGGGTTTGAGCATACACAGTATGTTTGTTTACTCATAACGTAGAAGTCGCAGGTAAGTAGGAAGATTCCTCATGTATAACGGAAAGATTTCTCAGGCGTAATAAAAAGCAGATCTACTGTGCTTGTGAATCCCAAGAGGATCTGATTCTCCAAGTGGGAGGCCACGTGACAAGCACCTATTTAAAGCAGGCGTGACTGCTTCTCCACCCCTACTCTTGGGTGTGTAAGACACACAGCAATATGATTTCATTATGTACATTGAGTTGTAATCATCAAGCAGCATCCTATGAAATTACGAAAATCTAGAATTTATTCTTTTTTGCAAATACAGCACCAGAAAGACATATTAGACATGTGTCTAATATAAAGACATACATAGTGTATGTCTCACCACTTAGCATTAGTGATTTAGAGCTGAAAGTAGCAAGGAGAAGCAGCTCTTACTTTTAATCACTAAGTGAGAAGCTCTACTTTCTCATACAGTCACTTCTACACTCGTCGGAGGCTAGGGAACAAGTCTTAAAAGCAGGCACGTCTAGGAGACAATGATTAACTTACAGTTTCATGAAGCTCTTCACCGCAGTCTTCAAAACATTAGGCACAGGATCACTTAACGCATAGTAGCTAATTAAACAAAATAGACTCTGTTTTATGTATAAATGTACAGAAGAAGCTAAGCACAGTGTGTTGTACCCACAACCTAAGATTTGACGAGGGGACAGATTGGCTTTTGTTTAATTTGTTCGGACCCCACCTGTTCTAAGCAACTGAGAATCTGCTGTCTGCTGAGTATAGGCTATGCCCATGACAAAGCCTTAAAGCATTCGTTTTCCATGTAGCATTGCTTTTGAAAGGAAAGCGTTGTTGCAGTCGGACTTGGGGCAAAGAATGATGATTTCATAGATGGGAATAGCCACGCCTGCTCCCATCCATTCCAGAGCCTTCTGATGCAAGAGCCCAAGCCTGGGGTTGAGGAATATCCCTTGATCTTTGTCCTGTGATTTCCTTTTCTTATGATCTTGGGTAACTTTATGACCTTTTTGCTTTGGTTCATTTCTTTTTAAAAAAATTTTTATTGAAATATAGTTGATTTACAGTGTTGTGTTACTGTCAGATATACAGCAAAGTGATTCAGATATCTATATATGTACATATATAGATATAGATGTATCTATATAGATAGGTAGATATATATACACACACACGCTGAAGATTCTTTTCCATTATAGGTTATTACAAGATATTGAGTATAGTTCCCTGTGCTACACAGTGGGTCCTTGTTGGTTATCTATCTTATATATAGTAGTGTGTGGGTGTGTTCATCCCAAGCTCCTAATTTATCCCTCCCCTGCCTTCCCCTTTGGTAACCATAAGTTTATTTTCTCCGTCTGTGAATCTGTTTTGTAAATAAGTTTATTTGTATCATTTTTAAAGTTTCCACATATAAGTGATATCACATGACATTTGTCTCTCAAATGTACCTGCTTACTTTGAAGAGCCTTGGCTTTTGAGTCATATATATCAGCAATTCTAAATTTATACACCAGTTGAAGGAAGGAAATCTGCATAGACTCAACCATGTTTGTTCAAAAGGGATATTCGACCCATGTTAGGGAAAAGTGAAACATAAAGACCTGGTTATTCGAGGTTTAACCACTGGACTGCACTCCAGCTTTGACAAGGCACAAAGCTTGAAAGATTTCACTACCCCTAGTTCAGGTTTAATTCAGTTTAAAGCACTATTAAAGGGTTGTCATATTAACAATGTCCTAACTCCACACCTGTCCTTAAAAGTAGATTTTTTTGCCTAGGGAAAAGCTGGAATACGACCGAGCTTTGTTGGTTGCTTGCTGGTGGGTGTTGGTTGCAAGATGCTCACGCGATGTTCTCCTTACTTCCGTAGCTTCCCATTGGTCGCAAAGCTCTGCCCACCTGTCAACACCGGGCGGAGGTTGGTGTCCATCCACCATGATGCCTCAACGTGTACCTTTGGCCAGTTGCTCCCACCAAGGTAAGCCCATCCATGAATGGCATCAGGTATCTGACTCCAGTTTTCTTTGCATTCAATACTGGTCTTTTCATAAAATGCAAACTACTCTTTGAAGGACACGAAGGTAAGATACAACTACAATTGGATTTCCTGTCTATGTATCCACCGTCCCTGTCTTCTGAAATTTCCCAAAATCTTTGTTCCTCTCTGTAGATGCTCATAGCCCTAAGATGTTTATATGTCTATTTTGCACATGTATTATTTTCCTTCAGGTGTAAAGCAGGGTTTCTGAGCTACAACACTATTGGCATTTGAGGCTGGATAATCTTTTTTTTTTTTTTTCCCCTGCTTTTTCTTTTATTTGTATTTATTTATTTATTTTGCAGCATTTATTCCCAGGGCCATAAGTTTTTGTTTCTTCAGTTTCTTCTGGGATATGTTTTTCTTCTCTGCAACCTCCTCTTCTGGTTTAGGGACAATTCCTTCTTTTTCAGTAAGCGTCATCTCAGCATGTCAGGGAGAGCTCACGCATGGGTTGATCCGACCATGAGCTCTGTAAGTCCTGAGCCGTATCGCGGGGGATTTGTTCACCTGGATGTGTTCATTGACCAGAGAATCTACATCTAAGACCTTAAGTTCAGCATTACACTCTGTATTTGTGAGCATGTGCAGTAAAGATTCAGCACTCTTTTTGCGCCACCGACCCTGCATCCAGCCCCACCGGACACACCTCCCAACTCCACCATTGTAACGATGAAATGGCTCCCATTGCTTCTGTAAAGTGACGTCCTTTAGATACTTGGTGGCTTTCGGATATTCCTACCCTTATTGGCCTGGGCAGTTTCACGTGTGTTCTTAAAGTGAACACAGAGATTTGAACCTCTTGCTTCGCATGATTTTGTAGGGTTTTCCGGGTGAAGTGAATAGTGAACCATTTTTTACAGGTTGTCTCACTCAGACTCCTTACCGGGAAAGCGAGGCTGGATGATTCTTTGCTGTGGTGGGGAATGGGTGCACTCCAGATGTTTCGCAGCGCCCCTGGTCTCTTCCCCCGAAACCAGTAGCACCCTCAGTTGTGACAGACATTGCCAAATGCTCCTGGCCTGGGGGAGCAAAACTGCCCCTGGTACAACCTCTGCTGTAGACAGTTAATGGTACAACCCCTCACCTCTTCAGTAGATCACAAGTGTCCTGGTGTTAAGAACTGCATCTTATTTAGATATGAATATACCCAGGGCTAGAGCATAACCTGCCTTACTATTAGGTGCTCAATCTTTATACATTAAATTGCCTGAATCCAGAGTTTAAACATTCCTCGAAAGAGAAAAGTTTTATATATCATCGCTCTCTTATTTCAAATGGTGATGGTTTCCAGAGACAAGGTCATAGATTTCATAGATTCAACCACGGGCATGAAATCTGGAGTCCACGTAAATCTTACCATAATATGCAAAGACGTACAGCCTCAACCTCTCAGAGGGAGACATGGCATGCAATTTGCATTCCGTAACTCAAGATTTGGGAGCGGAAGAGACCAATTATCACCAAAGAGATTTATTTTCACATTGAATGTAGTCCATTTTCCCCCTTTTTCCTTGTATAAACAGCCAATGGTGTTTGTTCTTCTGATAAGCGTGGGCCTATAAGCATCTTATCAGTACTTGACTGTTTCTCCTTAGCACTTTCCTACGTAAATCAGGACGAGCAGGAAATTGTCCTCATAAACTCATGTTCCAGGCTGCTCTTAAAAAAATCTTTGCGTGGCGTTATCTGAAAAGAGAAACCGTCTCAAGCTTTTCACGGGTTCAGTTTGCCTTAGGGCAGGTGTCAGTGTCTGCTTCACATCGCGCCTGTAGAATCACACGGTCAGGCGAGGTTCTGTTTACGTGCAGATGGGGAAACGGAGAAGCTGATGATGGGCAGATTGGGATAACGGCCCACGAAGCTTCAGGAACAGTCAAGGCCTATACCCGGCAGCAAACACAGGGCTGGCTGCGTCTGAAGGCTGAGCCACGTGGCTGCAGTATTATGAGCAAGTGAAAAAGCTGTACAAATAGAGGGACCCAAGCAAATGAGGTTTCGTTGTCCGTGGCAAATGCTTGGGTTCGATTCTGAGTTCCATGAACAGTGGTGGACCCAGTTGGAATAAGGGAGTGGCTCCGTCAGATGTATGCTTTAGGAGTGTCTCCTTGGCTGCTGCCGAGGGGGGCTGAGTTACGCGCCAGTGGAAGCAGAGAGAACAGCAGGCAGGCTGATCACGGGACGGAGGTGCAACATAGGGCGGGGGCGGGGTGTGCGTTTCATTTTGGAAGTAGGGTCGAAGGTACTGGCTTGATGGATGAGATGCATAGGGTCCGGGAAAAGAGGAATCCATCGTGACCCTTTCACTGTGGCTTGGACAACACAGTGGGGTCATTTGCAGAAATGGTAAAAATGGGGGAATGGGAGGCAGGCAGTTTTGTAGGGTGAGAACCAAAAGTTCTGTTTTGGAACATGTCCAGTTGGACATGCCTGTTGATACAGAAATTGAGACAGTTGTCAACATCTGGAGCTTTTCATAGATGTTGTGGTTACAAGTGTGTGTGTGTCTGTGTGTGTGTGTTGTATTTTTTAAATTGTATTTAGAAGTAAAGGTAGGTTATGCTGGTCTTTCTCCAAGAGCTTCCTTTTCATTACTGCCGCCTATAAAATTGTTCAAGGTTTGTTTTTTTTTTTTTTTTTTTTTTTTGATGTGGTCCATTTTTTTAAGTCTTTACTGAGTTTGTTACAATATTGCTTCTGTTTTCTGTTTTGGTTTTTTGGCCCCGAGGCATGTGGGATCTTAGCTCCCCGACCAGGGATCGAACCCGCACCCCCTGCCTTGAAGGGCAAAGTCCCGACCACTGGACCGCCAGGGAAGTCCCTATAAAATTGTTGAGAAGAGCACGTGGCTCGTGAATAAGTCCCTTCGGTGTCTTGTGTCATAAAGGGAATTTGAAGCACAGTCAAAATATCCATTGAGATAAATGAATAAGTAGGCATCTGGTATACCTAACGCAGAGGAATTGTATGTGTCCCTTAAAAGGAAAGGCATAAATCATTCTGTGGTGATGTGTAATCATGGCACAACATATATTAGGTGCAAAAATAGCATGAATAATAAGCATGGAATCATTTCTGGATTAAGGTTTTCCAGAACCAATCAAGAGATTTATTTTAAGGAATTGCTTGCTTGATCGTCTGGACAGGCAAATGTGAAACTTGAAGGGCCGACCAGCAGGCTGGAAACTCAGGCAGAACTTCTGTGTTACCGGCTTGAGGCAGAATTCCTTTTTCTCCAGGCTTTCTCAGTTTTTTTTGCTCGTAAGGCCTTCGGAGGTCGGATGGTGCCCTTGCACATGATCAAGGGTCATCTCTCTTAAAGTCAACTGAATATAGATGTGAGCTACGTCTACAAAATACCTTTAGAGCAACATCTGGACGACTGTTTGACCAAATACCTGGGCACCATAGCCTAGCCAAGGTCACACATAAAATCGACTGTCAAAATTCTGTGTATATTAAAACAAAAATGAATGTGTTGTCTGTAGATCTGTGTATGTACATAAAGGAAATGAGTAGAATGATATGTAGCCAACTTTTTAACTGATGAAGGGATTTGTCTCTGGGATTGAATTGGATTGAGAGGAGATAAAAAATGTGTAACAAAATGAGTGTGAGGCAGAGGATATTTCACAGGAGATAGGTCACTGCTACAGGAAGAAAAATTGTAAATTGTATTGTGTCCTCACTGTAAGTAAAACATATAATTTTTATATAACCCAAAAGATATAAAACAAACAACAACAAAAAAATTTGATAATTTATCAAGAAATTAAGTTGCAGACAGAATTTGAAACCTGAAGAACTTTTGCAAAGACATTCACACCTAAGGTGGGAAGGTGGGCTAGGTCCCCAAATTTTTGTTAATCACCCTCAATCTAAGGAGTTCAGGTCAAACTTTACGTTTTGAATATCTTCATCAGCTTTCTTATACCTTCACATGCTCGCTAGTCTTAAAATACATTTTAAGTTAAATAATTAATTATGTCAGTTACTGTATTTGCCACCCTGTTTTTGAGAGAAATTCACAATAAGTAACAAGGGACTCAAACTAGTTGTTTCCATAGACTCTAATTCCGGTTCTAGGACTTTATCCTTAGAAATGTGTCCAAGAGGCAAGTTATTACAGGAGAGGGTTCACAGCATTTTGAATTTTTGAGCTGCTAAAGATAATCTAAATGCCCAATTATAAATAAATCAAAAGAATGTTGCATGATGTGATTTTTTTTTTCTTTGTCTTTCTCTTTTTTAATTGAAGTGTGATATAATTTTTTAAGTGAAAAAATCTGGTACGAAGCATTTTATGTTCCAATTATGTAAATATGTACAAATATCTAGCACCAGTGAGACTGAAGAAAACTGAAGGGATAGAAAGTTAGATTGATTATGAAAGATAAATGAATTTAAAAGAAGACTGAAAAAATACCTACATTCTCATATATGAACGAGACATGAAAATCCTGTCTCTTGTTTCCATGTTTCTTTCCTCTAGTGCTCATGGGTTAGGTTCGCCTCTGTCCACAAGGGTGAGAAATTCCAGGAGGCTGGATGGGGCATAGCAGGGAGAGTCCACAGGTTGGGTTGTCTGTTCTTCAAGATTGTGTGTTGTCAGCCACTAGACCCTTATTCTAAAAGTGATAAATCCTGGACTCTGCCAAGAGTTCTGGTCTCCTCTCTGCTTCTTTGGAAGCTCCGAAGCAAGAGTGAGGCCGTCTAATTATTGGAAGATCGCTGCTTTTTAAATTCTTGAGAACTGATGGGTACACAGTTTCTAGGGCTGGAGAGTCTACAGATAGAGATTGCACAGTCATAGGCTAGCCGTGATGGATGTTCTTTGTATTTTTTTATTTTCTTAATTGAGGTAGAGTTGATTTACAATGCTGTGTTAACTTCTGCTGTACAGCAAAGGGATTTAGTTATACATACATATACAATATTGTTTAATATTCTTTTCCATGATGGTTTATCACAGGATATTGAATATAGTTCCCTGTGCTCTACAGTAGGACCTTGTTGTTTATCCATTCTCTGTATGTACTGGTTTGCATCTGCTAACCCCGAACTCCCAGCCCTTCCCTCCCCTACTCCCTCTGGCCCACCACAAGTCTGTTCTCTATGTCTGTGAGTCTGTTTCTGTTTTATAAATAAGTTCATTTGTGTCGTATTTTAGATTCCACTTATAAGTGATATCATATGGTGTTTGTGCTTCTCTGTCTGACTTACTTCACTTAGTATGACAATCTCTAGGTCCATCCATGTAGCTGCAAATGGCATTATTTCATCCTTTTTTTAGGGCTGAGTCGTATTCCATTGTATATATGTACCAGCTCTTCCTTATGCAATGGATGTTCTTTCTTACTAGTTGTTCTTCTCCCAAAGAGGCTGCTTTCAGCCTCTGTGTGGTCCAGAGCTTCTGTGCCCTGGGAAGGGCATGCTTTCTCTCTCTTGCTCTGGCCACATGCTCATTTTCCTCTTTGACCCCCGAGCTGGAAAGCATACTTGGATTTAGTGTCTCCACCCCTTTTGGAGGAGAGGACATGGAGAAACACATCCTGCCAAGCGTCTGTCCATCCACCTGCATCTGCTATTGCACCAGTGGGGATAATGAGTGGTCTGTGTCTGTGAAAGAAAAGGGGGGCTTAAGAAGTATCAGAGAGAGTCTTAACAAGAGGCTGCAGGGCAGCTGGAGGTGGAATAAATGTAGGGTTTCAAATAATTGTGAAATTAGAAGGTTCGAAGGAACAGACCAGTTTATTCTGAGGAAATAGGTGCTTGGATCTTAACTCCACTTCGTACACAAAAGTAAATACTAGATGACTTAAACATCTATATCCATTATCTTTCTATCTATCCATCATCCATCTATCTGTTACCTATTGACATCTGTTATCCATCATCTATCTGTATCTACTTATCATCTATTATCTATCTGTATCTGTATATCTACCCATCATGTATCATCTATCTATAAAAGTAAATACTAGATTACATAAATGTTTGTATCTAGTTATCAATCATCTATATTTCTATCCATTATCGATACTGTCTTTCATCTATATTATGTATCTTTATATCTATTATCTATCATCTGTTTATCATCTGTCTATATCTATCATCTATCTTTGTCCATCTCTCTGTCATCTATTTAATATATTAAAAAATCACAGTAAATTGTAAGTTTTGCAAAAACAAATTCGATTTTGCAGAGTATCAGCTAGCAAAATCCATTTGAATATCAGGTTGGAATACATAAAAATTAAACCTTTATCATGGGGAAAAAAGGGCATTATGAGCAGAGTGAAATGGTAGAATAAAGATTTGGAGATGTGTTTTCCAAAAGCATAATTAAAAATCTGCTAAGTAAGGATAATTAACTAATTAAATTATGATCTACTTATATCCTTTGGGACAGTGTGAATCCTTTTAGGAGACTAAGGGAGGTCTCTCAGGACTGGAAAGACGTATAAAAGTTACTGTGATAACATAGCAGAGTGTTATATATTCACACGGTGGTCGTATAGCACTGTGGGGACAGACTCAACCTTCTCGCTGCAATGTTCAAGTCTCCCTCAGGCTATGTACCAACCCTGTGATCCTGGGCAACTTCCTTCATCCGTGTTTGCCTCTGTATCCTCAAAAATAGCCCAACTTCAAAATAACCCTACTTCAACTAAGAGGGTAGGAGCAAAAAATGAGATGTGTTGGCCTCTGTGTTTGGACCAGGGTAATCATTCCGTCGGGGCTAAGGTCCCCACTCAGGCAGATACACAGAGAAAAGTCGAGGAGAGAAAGTCATGAAATGATGTCTGGTGATTCCCTCCTAGGACTGGATGGATCTCTCTACCCATCTATCTGTCTCCATACACACTCATTGTGGATGAAGGATCTTTTTAAAAAAAATTATATTTATTTATTTATTTTTGGCTGCGTTGGGTCTTTGTTGCGCTGTGTAGGCTTCTCATTGCGGTGGCTTCTCGTTGCGGAGCATGGGCTCTAGGCGTGTGGGCTTCAGTAGTTGTGGCACATGGGCTCAGTAGTTGTGGCTCACGGGCTCTAGAGCGCAGGCTCAGTAGTTGTGGCGCACGGGCTTAGTTGCTCCGTGGCATGTGGGATCTTCCCGGACCAGGGCTCGAACCCATGTCTCCTGCGTTGGCAGGCGGATTCTTAACCACTGTGCCACCAGGGAAGTCCTGGATAAAGCATCTTTGAAAGGTTTTATGAGAAACTAAGATAAGAATCCAGGTCACAGGAGCAAGCTCACCTGGGAATAGCCCTGGGAAAGGGTTGATCTCCTTTAAAGCATTTGGATGGTGCCGCCCAAGACAAAAATGCTGTCACGGAGAAAGCGTGGTATGTGAAAACATAGTTAATACTATGAGTGTTGAACTTTTAATTCTTCAAGCAGTTTTAATGTTTGCTGTGCTGTTTGAAGTATTCTTTATTATCAGATGTGTGCTTGTGCTAGAATTGCTAAGAAATTAGGAAAAGATGAAGAGGAGGACTAGGAACTTTCTTCAGGGCAATTTAATTATAAAAGAGAAGAATCCTCAAAGATTGTGTCATTGTGAGATGTTCCTGTACAACAGGGGAAAGAAAGCCCATCATACCTTTAAAGGAGACTGATTTGAACTCGTGGCTTTTATTCAGATGTTCACAGTCTGTCTTGTGCAAGAACAGTCGTTTTGACATAAATAGATGGGGCTTCAAAGAAGTAAATTTTGTTATAAACCACCAAGAGGGAAACATAATCCCACTTAAAAAGAAAGCATGTCCCAATCTTCAGGGGACCTCAATTTATTTTTACTTACCCTTTAAAGATCATATATTGTTTTGAAAGAACGCTTTGAAAAAACAGAAACCAGAAATGACTTGAATTACTCATTTTTACTAAACGTATTGTGGTTGGTTTATAAGACTTCGTAGTACTTGGCAGTAATACGTCAGAGTAATGACATTTAAAAATATTTGAACAGAAAGAGATTGCACTATTAAGCAACTCGGTAAAGAGCTCTTAGTACTATTATTGGTATGACAAAGGAAACCTAATGCAGTGGTTTAATTGGACTCTGTACAGTCAAACAAAATAATCCACAATAGTAAAATCGCAGTATTGGAAATCATTTTGAAATTCATTTTGTAAATTATTTGTTTTGTAAAATGAAGCCAAACTTTTGTGAAATCAAATCCTACAGAATGGGTTAATATCAGATTCATTCTTGGAATTCCCTGGTGGTCTAGCCGTTAGGACTCTATACTCACACTGCCGAGCGCCCAGGTTCAGTCCGTGGTCGGGGAATTAAGGTCCTACAAGCCACACAGCTTGGCAAAAAAAAAAAAAAAAAATCAGACTCATTCTAATCTGAATACTATTTTAAAGGGAAAATATTACCATGATGTTCCGTGTAGGTATTTGTAAGTGTAAAAAGAGCTTCCAAAGCCACTGTTCCAATGGTGAGGTAGGTTGTGCTAGGCAGATGTGCAAACAGCACAAACCAGGGACAAACCAGTACGTCCTTACAGGTCTTTTATAGTGTGCTTCTAGTTATTTAAAAAAAAAAAAAAATTGCCGAAGTGCTATGATAATCTTATTACACTTGAATACCAAAAAGAAAATGGAAGGTACCCCAAAGAACGTTTCTGCATTCAGTACTTCTATCCAGGTTGTCCCTTCTGTGGCAAAGAACGGCCCACATCCTACCAAAACCATTTCTTCTTCCCTAGCACACCTAAGTTCCTTGTGCTTCACTTCATTGTGCTTCACAGATCATGCTTTTTTCTTTTTTCTTCTTTTTTTCCCCTCAAATTCAAGGTTTGGGGCCATTCTAATTGAGCAGGTGTACTGGCACCATTTTTCCGAAGGCATTTGCTCACTTTGTGTCTCACTTTGGGTCATAGGTTGGTAATTCTCACATCTCAGACTTTTTCATTATTTGTGTATCTGTGATCAGTGATCTGTGATATTATCTTGCAGAAAGGTTATGGCTCAGATCACGACTCACTGTGAAGGCTCTGAGGATGGTTTGAATTTTTCAGCAAGAAAGTATTTTTTAGTTAAGGTATATGCATTGTCTTTAGGCTTAATGTTATTGCACACTTAACAGGCGACAGTCTAGTGTATACATAACTGTTACATGCGCTAGGAAAGCAAAACATTCCTGTAGCTCTCTTTGTTGTAATTTTGGCTTTACTGTGTCTCCAAGGTGTACGCCTGTATTAGGCGGCCAGCTGGGAGGGGCTGCTGGACCCCAATCATAACTCTGTAGTTGAAAATAACAAAGTTATTAGTAGCCTGGGTCCCTGTATGACCTGGAAAATGAGAGACAAGCTTTTCTGTTAGAGCTTTCGCCTTTTTAGATTTTCATATTACAGCGTTGTAACTTTTTGGCTGAATACTACATCCTGAGTGATTTATGTTACCATGTCTTTCTTCATGGAAAGTCTAGTCATTTTGCTCTGATATTTAACAATACAACTTTGAAGGCATTTTTACTTCTAGTATATTTTTGGACGGGAAGATATGTAACTTTATTACTTTCCTAAAATTTTTCTTATGATCATTTTTTAAAGCTGAAGCTGTCCCCCTGAAGGCTTGCTGGAAGCACATAAAACAGCATTCATGTTTTCTCATGCTTGCTTATGTATGTGTGCAAGGATAGCCCTTTAATTTTTTTTTCTTTTAAATTAGAAGTTCAAGAAGTTCATGCTTCATTACGGAGTAACAATGAAATACTTGGAAGATAACCAAACTGAAATCAGAGAGCCCTTTTGACTCTAGCTCTGAAGACTTGGGGCTAATTAATGTCTTCCATTTGTAGTTTTTATATATGGAATAAAATGATGTCAAAATATTAAACATTCTGGAACAAGTGCACAAAATAGTGAACTTGCTCCTTATCAGCTTGGGGTCTTGAGCTCCTCCAACATAACATAAAGAAGTTTTTGTTTTTATCTCCACAGAAAGTAAAGTCAATTAAGTGATATTTTATTCCCACCTTAACTATTGTTTTTGTTTGTTTGGGTTTTTTTGTTTTTTTGTTTTTTTGTTTTTTGTTAATAAGACTTTTCTTTTTCCCCCCAAAAGGTAGCTTTGAACAGCTTTGTTCTATTTTGATGGGGTGGAATTTAAGATTAAAAAAACTTATTTAATTGAAGTATAGCTGATTTACAATGTTGTGTTAATTTATGCTGTACAGCAAAGTGATTCCATTATACATACATATGTACTATGTGTGTGTGTGTGTGTGTGTATACACACACACACACACCCACATTCTTTTTCCATTATGGTTTATCACAGGATATTGAATATAGTTCCCTGTGCTATACAGTAGGACCTTGTTGTTTATCCCTTTACTAGTTTGCATCTGCTAACCCCAAACTCCCAATCCATCCCTCCCCCACCCCCTCCCCCTCGGCAACCACAAGTCAGTTCTCTGTGACTGTGTTTCTGTTTTGTAGATAAGTTCATCTGTGTCATATTTTAGAGTCTATATATAAGTGATATATGGTATTCGTATTTCTCTGACTTCACTTAGTATGATGATCTCTAGGTCTATCCACGTTGCTGCAAAAGGCATTATTTCACTCTTTTTTATGACTGAATAGTATTCCATTGTATATATGTACCACATCTTCTTTATCCATTCATCTGTTGATGGACACTTAGGTTGTTTCCATCTCTTGGCTACTGTAAATAGTGCTGCTGTGAACATTGGGGTGCATGTATCTTTTTGAATGATAGTTTTGTCTGGATATATGCCCAGGAGTGGGATTGCTGGGTCAAATGGTAGTTAGTACTATTTTTAGTTTTTGAGGAACCTGCATACTGTTCTCCATAGTGGCTGTACCAACTTAACATTCCCGCCAACAGTGCAGGAAGGTTCCCTTTTCTCCACGCCCTCTCCAGAGTTTTCAACTGTTAAGTTTTTAAGTGCAGTGAGGAAGAAATAGAAAACTGTGTTGGAAAATTATTTTAAACCAAATTATTATGGCTTTACTTTTTACCAGAAACTAGGAAATAACATATTTTTCAGTATGAAGAATATAGAGATATTTATGCTGAATTTTTCACTTTAAGTAAAATACATATGGATTTCTATCTACTGGTTTTCTTTTATTTCTTATCATGTGACTTTCCTTTGAGAGAAGCATTTTATTCCCAACATGCACAAACTTGAAAATGGCTACTTTTGATCTGCATTTTGAGTAAATGTTTCTGATCACAAATGTGGGACAGTTTGAATCATCATACTTGCCTATTTCAATTTTCATACATGTCAAATCCAATACATTGCAGATATGAAATCTGTATGAATAGTTGTTGATCAATGATGTATATATTTTACATAAATGGTTTGATAATTTCAATTTATTGAGCATTTAAAATAAATCGTATTCTACATCAAAATACAATGTAGTATTCATCACATCCTAAAAATAAATGTGCTATGGACACTAACTGATTTAAATTTGTGACCATAGACAATTTATTCGTTCTGAACATTTGAAGACATTCTTCCTATTTTCTCTGTAAGAGTTTAATCAACTAATTACTCTATCTTCTACTGGGAGCATCAGGTTTATTGCTTTCATGATGTAATATCGGCTCCTCCATTTATAATTATGTTGTGTTTTTCTTCATTCAGTACTTGCTTTGCTGTGGACTTTTAATGAATTTGATATTGAAGCTCATCCTATAAAATTTTTTTCTAAATATAGACAATTCATAAACATTTTACATAAATATTTTATAAAATTTTATGCTGTATCTAAAAATGTCACAGTATATAATCATGCTGGTTTCAAAACTTTTTTCGCAATTATTTTTTAGAACACCAAACCATGTCCCTATGGAAGTACTAGTCTGCTGAGGTAGGGAAAGGTTGTCACGGGATATGGGAAATACCGAATGCTGTATATTGACCCGGCGTTTTGATGTATATGCAGCAGTAATGCAAAAGGAGGGAGTTTCGTGCATGCCTGTGTATTTCTCATTTTCCAATAGGCTTATAAAGGAGATGGCTTTTTTGTTGGATAAACGTACATAGTGCTGCATGGTAATTATTTCTGTTTCTCAGTAAAATGCTACTACTTTTAAATTCAACAAACATGGTAAGAACCACCTCAAAGCTGTCTGTGTCTATGTTAGCAGAAATCATCTACAGGTTTGCTTCTCTAGAATTCAAAGCATAGCAGATATAAAAACTCCCGCTTCATTAAGTGTAAGATGAATTCCCAGCTGCTCTCTGGGTACAAAGTTTGCTGGGCAAGTCTGGGCAGATGGATTAGTGCCAACACAAAGAATAATAATAGAAATAGGTATAAAGATGTTTGCAAACCAGCATAATCAGCTTCCTAAAATTACGGCCAGTTTTCCACCGGGAACCACCAAACGTGATGTCTGTATCTTTCAAGTATGAGATACATTTGTCTACCATCTTTCACGCCTCCATTCCATGACATTCAGAATGCATCAGGCATGAAAAATACACAGAGCTTGGAACAGTAATAAGGGACCCGAATATGTTTCTTCCTGAAGGTTTTCTATCTTCGGACATCCGACCACCTCTGACAGCGTATGTTTGTGATAAACTAGGTTCAGAGGGAGTAAGGAAGGTAACCCGCAGCAAACTGAGATGTGGAAAGTTTATTTTTTTTACTCTGTAGAGTAGAGGCCTGACCTCACATGCACTGACCTCGGAGAGGCAGGCCACCCCACCTAGAAAGCGCATGTTGACCACTTACTCTGAGGAGTCAGAATTACATATACTATATAGACTCATAGTATAGAATTATAATCTTTTACCAGAAAAATCTCTGTATGTCATATGTACAAATTAGACAGCTAGAGGATTGAACATTCCTAACCATGAAAGGAAGGGGAGGCATCGTTATCAAGTCTAAGCTTGTACTGCTTGCCACAGGAGAGTCCAATAAATGGGGAGATGAGGTCTTGGGGCAAGGAATAGCAACTTTATTTGGAAAGCCAGCAGACCGAGAAGATGGCAGGCTAATGTCCCAGAGACCCATCTTGCCCAAGTCAGGATTCAGGCTGCTTTTATACTAAAAAGGGGCAGGGGTGTGGTTGGGTCTTGCAGACGTCTTTGTGTTGGAATCCTTTGTTCTTGCATCTGTCCAGGTAGGTCAGGTCTTGATGGTCCTGTAAACCTCCAACAAGACAAATGTTATTCTCTGTTCTGCAACTTTTTCTCTCTATAGGAGTGGAAAAGTGTTACACCCTTAAAGGTCAGAGCCTTGAGAATGGGCTCTCCTGTATATTTCAGGCTCTAGGCGACATTTTTAACTTGAAGCTAAAGCAATAGACCAGCGGTCCCCAACCTTTTTTGGCACCAGGGACCGGTTTCATGGAAGACAGTTTTTCCACAGACCGGAGTTGGGGTTGACGGTTCAAGCAGTCATGCGAGCGATGGCAAGTGGCAGATGAAGCTTGAAGCTTCGCTCACTTGCCCGCCACTCGCCTCCTGCTGTGTGGCCCTGCTCCTAAGAGGCTGGTTCCTAACAGGCTGTGGACCAGTAACCGTCCGCGACCTGGGGGTTGGGAACCCCTGCAATAGAATACAAAGGTTAAAGTTCAAAACAGATCCAAAATGGAGTCAGATTTGTTCTTATGTATTACAATATCATTTTCCTGAAGATTCTGTCTTTGTTTAAAAATTTTTATTGGAGTATTGTTGATTTGCAATGTTGTGTTAGTTTCAGGTGTACAGCAAAGCGAATCAGTTATACATACACATATATGCACTCTTTCAGATTCTTTTCCCATCTAGGTTGTCAGAGTACTGAGTAGAGTTTCCTGTGCTCTACAGTAGGTCCTTATACTTATCTATTTTATATACAGTACTGTGTATGTGTCAGTCCCAGTCTCCCAATTTATCACTTCCCCCACGTTTCCCCTTTGGTAACCATAAGTTTGATTTTGATACCTGTGAAGACTTGACTATGGGGGAGATGAGATTGGTTTTAGCGAGAATGCTTTTGCTCTAATGCTGAAAACACCCCAGACCAACTACAGCAAGTTAAGTAATCTCTATCCAGGGCTCTGTGTAAACAAGGAAGGTGCATACTTAATGCAGATTGAGTGTTCTCTGTCAGCTGCCTTACAGGTATACTGCATTTAACGTTCTCTAACATTGTCTGAACTTGTTGTAACCTGGAAATGTTGAGAAAGTCCCAAAGCCGGTGATCACTACACTAAGATTTTAAGCCTAGGTGAAACAATCCTCAAAACCCATGATTCTGAGCTTAAAAGCATCAGGGAACAAAATACTGGTCCACCTTCTCCCTGAGATTCCAAGGACTGAAGAAGCCTTGAGTCTCTGCCAACTCCACGTCACCCAAACAATTTAAGGAAGAATTGCCATAACTTTGATGAAGAGAAGTTTGAATCAAGGATTTCTAGAGTGACACAAAGAAATGAGAAAACGTATTTTAAATAAAAAGAAAACTATTCGAGGTTAATTTACAGGGTTCTCTTGTAATTATCCTCTTATTTTTGTTTTCATGTATAAACTAAACCAGGAATAATCCAGGTTGTGATGAACGCTTCCAGTATAAAAGGATAGAAGTTACTTGTGCAGGTCATACTGACCTTATACAAGCATGAGTATGTAGAATAACCACTTGTGGGACTTCCCTGGTGCCGCAGTGGTTAAGAATCCGCCTGCCAATGCAGGGGACACGGGTTTGAGCCCTGATCGGGGAAGATCCCGCATGCTGTAGAGCAGCTAACCCCGTGCGCCACAACTACTGAGCCCACGTGCTGCAACTGCTGAAGCCCGCCTACCTAGAGCCCGTGCTCCACAACAAGAGAAGCCACTGCAATGAGAAGCCCTCTCGCCGCAACTAGAGAAAGCCCACGTGCAGCAACAAAGACCCAATGCGGCCAAAACTAAATAAAAATAAATAAATTAAAAAAAAAGAATAACCATTGATATAGAAGGATGTCAATGAAATCATCTATGGTTTTATTTTCATTTACATTTTATCATTTCATTTACTTTAAATCTTTGGATTTTATCAACAAAATCTATTTTAATTCATAACTTAAAATAATGGATCAACCTCACGTAGTTTACAAAGTAAGACACTACTGGTTGAATTATTTCTTCATAAAAGAAGCTTTGTTACTAAACTGTAATATTAGAGTTTAAGCTTAAATATTCTCCCTAAAATTTTGCCTTCAGTTACAATGTCTTGTATACATTAAACTGACAGATTCTTTCAATCCAGCCACAACTGTTGTTTTCCTTGCCCCAGTGAAAAATAAACTGCAGGAGATTCCTGGATTAACAAGAGAGATTGGGTCCATATGCATATAGTTGTCTCCTACTGCAAACTCTCTGGTCATAATATGTGTTATACGATTCAGTGTAATTGCCAGATAATTTCCTAGGATGTAATTTGTATTTCTGCATTGACTTAAAGACTGAAATATTAAAGGCTCATAAATTAATGAAGGCCTCCTCAGTTAATCGTATCAGAATCAAGTACTTAGGTTGAACCTCTCTGCTTGACAAAAGGGCTCATTTGGCAGACACTTAGAGTGAGAACGCCATGTGGCTTTCACTACATTTAAAATTTTTCATTTGACCTCAGGGTAAAAAGAAAAAATAGATACACTCTACTACAAGTGATTTGATAAAAGCCATTGGATCAAATGAGCCTTGCTTTTTCCTTCATGTGATGTTTTTTAATTTATTTTATTCAACTATAGTTGATTTACAATGTTGTGTTAATTTCTGCTGTACAGCAAAGTGATTCAGTTATACATATTTGTACATTCTTTTTCATATTCTTTTCCATTATGGTTTATCACAGGGTATTGAATATAGTTCCCTCTGGTAGACAGTAGGACCTTGGTGATCCATCCTATATATACTAGTTTGCATCTGCTAACCCCAAACTCGTAATCCTTTCCTCCCCCACCCCCTTCCCCTTTACAACCACAAGTCTGTTCTCTTTGCCTATAAGTCTGCTGCTGTTTTGTAAATAAGTTCATTTATATCATTTTTAGATTCCACATATAAGTGATATCATACGGTATTTGTATTTCTCTGACTTACTTCACTCTGATCATCTCTAGGTCCATCCATGTTGTTGCAAATGACATTATGTCATTCTTTTTCATGGCTGAGTAATACTCCATTGTATATATGTACCACATCTTCTGTATCCATTCATCTACTGATGGACACCTAGGTTGCTTCCATGCCTTGGCTATTGTGAATAGTGCTGCAGTGAACATTGGGGTGCATGTATCTTTTTGAATGATAGTTTTGCCTGGATAAATGCCCAGGAGTGGGATTGCTGGGTCATATGGTAGCTCTGTTTTTAGTTTTCTGAGGAACCTCCATACTGTTCTCCATAGTGGCTGCACTGACGTACGTTCCCACCAACAGTGCAGCAGGGCTCCCTCCTTGGTGTGACTTTCTATTCCCTGAGTTCTTTCTCTTTTAGTCTATGCTCCTTGGTTTGCTTCTGTCCTTCTCCGTTTATCAGTATCTCCACGTAGTATCTTCCATTTTCCTCACAAGTTCAACAGTCATAGCAACTGCAAACAATGACAACACGAAACTTCCCAAATCTACAGAAATTTCAGGTGACATTCACTCGGCCCTCACCTCCTTCTCCACCATCTGCCTTTCTTCCTCGTTTCAGTCCTGTATTTTGCACACCTCCTTGTTAGGAATAATTCTTTGTGTGGCTTCTGATATCCGGGAGCGACGTCTGTCCTCACTTTTTCTGTTGTTTCCCTTTTCTCCTGGATTTCGTCCTCTTAAGAGACTGTAATCAACACATGTGCAAGCCTGTTTTCATTGTGTATTTACCCGATTTCTTTGTAATTGAACCCTCTTGCTTCCGTGCTCCCTTCTTTCTCCTTCTCAAGCTTTGGGGTAGCTCCAGCTCCTTCTGAATCATGACGTTTGTCTTCTCTTGCCTGTCCCCCCAGTATTCTTTTCTAATGCCATGCATTCAACTCCCTTTTCAAAAAGCCACTCCCAGACTTCTGTCTTCAATTCAGAGCTTCCTGAAAATCCACATTGCTTTCCCAAAGGTTAAACATTGTCATGTCTCTTTGGATATGTGATAGCATCTCAAACTGGAAAAGTCAGTTGTGATTTTATGGGCTTTTTAAAAATTAGAGTTGATTATTATAACTCTATATATTATATATTATAACAGTTTCAGGTGTACAGCATATTTTATAGATTATAATCCATTCAAAGTTATTATAAATTAATTGGCTATACTCCCTGTGTTCTACATTGTATCTTTGTATCTTCTTTATCTTATACATAATAGTTTGTATTTATGGTCTTTCTTCAGCCATCTGAGCCTAGCAAATTTGTTTTATAGTTTATTTAGAGATCATGGTGCCAGTTAACTGGGAGAAATTATTTCTCATAAATTAGAAATATAGATTAGGGCAACTATTAAAAGGGAATTTCATCTTCTAATATTAAATCTAGGCTTTATGATCTCCTAGGGAACTGTCAGTGTCTATGTTTTTTCCCATTTTTACATGGCATTGGGAGCAGCCTTAAGAACCATTAAATATGCTTTCACAGTACAAAATGCTTAGAGCCTCCATAAAGTGAACATGTTAAAAATAATATTTGAAAATCAGTGCAAATGTGCTGAATGAAGAGACATGTATATCAAGAGAAAGTGTTCCAGTGGTTTCACAGTAAATAAAAACTCAATCTCAGGAGTCCCCTTTTAATTAAAGTGGAATTTAAGAATATTTCAAAGTGTACTACTTATTGCATAGTTTTAAGTGTAAGATTATTTTTCCTGTTTATGAGAATAAGCCACGAGATAAAAGAGGAATTCTCATTAAAACATATAACACAAAAACACTTGAGAATTTCTCTCTGATGAACTTATTCATGATTTATGCATAATTCCATTGGATTTTATTTCACAAGGACTTTTATTTGCATTAAGTCAATAACCTTTTGTACAAAGTTTGATCCTGAAATGTCTGAGAATCTACAACATATTTTTGATAAAAATCCTATTCAGAGGAGAACATCACACCATTATTTATAACACTCAGTCCTTTAAATTGGATGGAACTGCAGCTGGCTTCATGATTACATGTCTACATGTGTTATCATGCAACTGGAAGTGAAAAAGATCTCAATTCTGTGCTCAGATGTGGATCTGGTGTTCAGGACATGGTTATGGTCTTAGCACAAGTTAGAATATAGAGATAAGCTCTCCACATTCCAGGGTCTACCTTTCTTGGAGCAGAGTTATAGTTTATCTAGAACGTTCCTCAGTTCCTCACTTTGCAGGCTTGGAGTCAAAAATCCATGAGATCTTCCCCATTCTGGTTCGCTTAGTCAATGACTGTGTGTAGACTTTGCCCTCTTAGCATGTAATGGCTATAGGACAGTTGAACCCAAGGAGATGCAAACAGAAACCTAACTGCCTTGTTTTAAGAGCATCCCGGCGTTGCCTTGACTTCACTGTAATCCCCAGGATTTCAGTGCTGTCTAGGTGCAATGCCAGGTCCGGTAGGCCATCAAGGTGGGTAGCTTTCAATACATGAGAATGCACGTCCAAGAAAATTAATGCAGTGTCCCGATACTTCAGCTTAGCATTGGAAAGTAAAATCGCATCTGCTTGGATAGAGTTCCAAATACCCAGGATCTTCCTAGAGGCCGTTAAATGCAAAGTTTTAAAATTTACTGGACCCTCTTTATTGAACTATTTTTAACAGGCTAGAGTGGCAAAATATTTTTAGGCAGTGGGGGGGTCTGTCCCTTCCCCAAACGATGTGAAAGACCGGGCTGTGTTAGACGGGGTAGTAAGAGTGATACAGCTTCAGGGATTTTCCATTTGTTTTCTTTAATAAATATATTTTCCACATCAGCTGCTTCGAGCTGTGTTGCTGGGACTTTTTTTCCATTCTTTACAAGTACATGTTTTTGGATGAGTTCAGAAAGATTCGACTAGGCACTGTCCTTTGAGTGTGGTGATAAAATAGAGGTGACACAGGCTTAAGACCAAGTGTCAGTTGCTGATGGAGAATTGTCAGGATTTGAGCACCACATGCTTTCCAGGGAGCACAGGTGATGGGAATCAAATGAAAACCAAGACACTAGTATATCAAAAATAACTCATTAAAAATAACTTGTAAAAAATTGGGGGAAAAGAAAACCAAACAGGACTTCCCTGGTGGCACAGTGGTTAAGAATCCACCTGCCAACGGAGGGGACGTGGGTTCGATCCTTGGTCCTGGAAGATCCCACGTGCTGTGGAACTGCTGAGCCCGCGAGCCACAACTACTGAGCCCGCGTGCCACAACTACTGAAGCCCGCGCGCCTAGAGCCCGTGCTCCGCAACAAGAGAAGCCACCGCAACGAGAAGCCCGCTCGCCGCAACTTAGAGAAAGCCCGTGTGCAGCAACAAAGACCCAACACAGCCAAAAATAACAAAACAAAAAAAAGCCTAGTCAGGAAAAAGCAAGCGTAGTGTCTTTTAAAAATAAAATTGACTAGAATATTGGGAACCACAAGGAATGTCTTGCTTAACTTGAAAGTTTTTAATAAAAGGATTAATATCCCTCTGTTTACAAATCTCTCAATCTTTCTCCCAATTTTATTCACGTTATTATTATTTTCTTTTTGGCTCTCAGTTCTCAGGAGATTTACTTATATACTTTGGAAAGACAATGTCCGCGAACTGTTGAACCCTCTTTGAAATCTGTTTCAATAAGAAGGTGGATACTTAGAAAATCAGATTACTTCTGGGTTTGGAAGAACAGTCGGTCTAATGTAAGCGTCTTCGTCCGAGTCCAACCATTTCTCCAGCGTTCCACCAAATCATTCACCAGCCTATATGCCTGTACATCTCCAGGGCGAGGGGATTCAATGCCTTGAAAAAAACAAACTTGAAAGTATAACTTTTTACTGAAACGTGACTAAAAGGGTTAAAACTGTTAGCATAGAAAACTGTTGTATCCACATTCATTTAAGATTAAGAAAAGCCCATCATTTCTTACCTTCCCCCAAATTAAATGATAGAAGTAGTATTTGATTGCAGTTTTAAATTTCATAACAGTTTTCACATATATTTAATCCAATTATGGTCACGAAGTTAAAGCAGGTTCCCACAGCTTTAAAAAAAAAATCTTAACTGTATATATTATGAAAGTATCCAACACTAAATAAATGGGCAATATGTGTGGATCCTTCTGTCTTAGGCATTAAATAATCCCTCTTTGATAAATAAAGGCAATGAGGGTCAGGAGAGACAAATGAATTACCAAAGATACCATTAGAATTCAGATTTCCTGCTTTAAAACTGTATGACCTTTTCAATCTACGCATGCTAATTTTCTTGTTCTCCAAGAGGAATATTTTTCATGCTAACTTTTTTCTAATTGTACTTTTTTTCTCCCAGAGGGATTTATTGCTCTCTATGCCAGTACCTGTTAAAAGATAGTTTAAGAAAGATATGCTTATGTCATTATTTGCCTGTCTGTGTAGTAAAATATCACATGTATCGATGTCAGCACAAAATATGTTCAAATTCAGGTTTGTTGATGATTTATTGCATGAATTCACATAAATTACATTTCTTATGCCTCAGCACTCTATTCTCTGTGATGTGTATTTTTTTTTTGTATCTTTCCAAGTTTTTATTGTGGCAAGAAAACATAACCTATAATTGCAAATTTTAATGAGTTTAAAGTGTACAATTTTTTACCTTTTGATTGATTTTTATTGAGATATAATTTACATATATAACATTGTGTACATTTAAGGTGTCCAGTGGGTTAATTTGACACATTTGTATATTGCTTTACGATCACCACCGTGGCTTTAGCTAATGCCTCTGTCCTATTACATAATAATTATTTTTTTTTTTAATAGTCAGAAGGTTTAAGATCTAGTCTCTTAGGAATTTTGAAGTATATAATACACTATTGTTGACTGTAATCTCTATGCTGTGCATTAGCTCTCCAGAATTTATGCTTCTTCTGTTTGTAAGTTTGTATCACTAAACAGCATTTCCACCTACTCCCTACCTACCCAGTCTCTGGGAACCACCATTCTACTCTCTGATTCTACGAGTTCAGCTTTTTTAGATTCAATGCATAAGTGAGATCATACAGTATTTATATTCGTCCTTCTGTGTCTGGCTTGTCTCACTGAGCATAATGCCCTCAAGGTCCATCCATGTTGTCTCAAAAGGCAAGGTTTCCTTCTTTTTATGGTGAATAATCTTCTGCTATGTATACTTACCACATCTTTTTAAAAAAGAATTTTATTGGAGTATAGTTGACTTATTGTGTTACTTTTTGCTGTACAGCAAAGTGAATCAGTTATACATATATCCACTCTTTTTAGATTCTTTTCGCATGTAGGTCATTACAGAGTATTGAGTAGAGTTCCCTGTGCTATACAGTAGGTCCTTATTAGTTATCTATTTTATATATAGTAGTGTAAATATGTCAATCCCAATCTCCCAATTTATGCTTCCCCTGATTTCCCCCCTGGTAACCATACGTTTTTTTTTCTATGTCTGTGACTCTATATTTTTACCATTTTTTAAGATTCCACATATAAGTGATATATGATATTTGTCATTCTCTGACTTACTTCACTCAGTATGACCATCTCTAGGTCCATCCATGTTGCTGCAAATGGCATTATTTCATTCTTTTTTTATCGCTAAGCAATATTTCATCACGTATATGTACCACATCTTCTTTATCCATTCATCTGTCGATGGGCATTTAGGTTGCTCCCATGTCCTCGCTATTGTAAATAGTGCTGCAATGAACACTGGGGTGCGTGTGTCTTTTCGAATTTCGGTTTTCTCCGGGTGTATGCCCAGGACTGAGATGGCTGGATCATATGGTAGTTCTATTTTTAGTTTTTTAAGGAAACTCCATACTGTTCTCCATAGTGGCTGCACCAATTTACATTCGCACCAACAGTGTAGGAGGGTTCCCTTTTCTCCACACCCTCTCCAGCATTTATTGTTTGTAGATTTTTTGATGATGGCCATTCTGACCAGTGTGAGGTGGTACCTCATTGTAGTTTTGATTTGCCTTTCTCTAATAATTAGTGATGTTGAGCATCTTTTCATTTGCTTTTTAGCCATCTGTATGTCTTCTTTGGAGAAATGTCTATTTAGATCTTCTGCCCATTTTTTGATTGGGTTGTTTGTTTTTTCTGATACTGAGCTGCACGAGCTGTTTGTATATTTTGGAGATTAATCCCTTGTTGGTTGCTTCATTTGCGAATGTTTTCTCCCATTCTGACGGTTTTTTTTTTTTTTTTTCATTTTGTTTATGGTTTCCTTTGCTATGCAAAAGCTTATAAATTAAGTTTACCTGTGTTGTAGTGAGTATCAGATCTTCATCCCTTTTTGTGTTTGAACATTCCATTGAATGGATGGACCACATTTTGTTTATCTATTCATCTGCTGATGTACATTTGCACTGCTTCTACCTTTCACTATTATGAATACTAATTCTCTGATCATCCACATTAGGCCTGGAATTGCTAGGTTATTTTCTACCAGGTTTTGCACATTATATTTTTTATTTCAACAGACATAAATATGATTTCCGCAAGCTCACATGACCTCGCACTTTGAATGACATTCTTTCTCATTATCAAATGACTGCTCCTTTAAAACAATCATTTTATCCTGCACACAATAGATAGAGGGTATGTGAAAATATGAGCAAAGTGTATTTTGATGTGGAGGTTTATTTGGCATTATCAATCTATTCCAATCACAAATTGCTGTTATAGCCAGGCCAAGTTAAAAATTCCCTTAAATATATGAGGGACAGCACATTAAAAATGACCCAGGAATTTTAAACCAAGTTGAAACTGAAGTCTATGCCGCACACGTGCTATTCATGGCAATTATCACTTTATTGTCTTTCTAACAAGTATTGCAAGTCTTCAGACGTCTGCATGTGATGTGTCCCTTCTGTAATGCTGGAAGTATGGCAAGATTGAACTGTTTGTGGGTTAACATATTTATTTAAATGTCTACAAGTTTAACTTAAGGTATCTTTTTTGTTGCCCTATTAAAAAACATTAACTCAGTACAAAGATCTAGAAAAAACGTTCACTGAACTATAGTTGAAAGTCACAGCCTGTGTATCAATGAAAATCCCAGGTTCCAATTTTTTTTTAAGAAAAGCAACTCCTCAGGGATAAATGAAGATGGAGAGCATGTCTCTAAGCCCCTGCAGAAAGCCCTCCCCTTCAGACTCGCAGATCCATCTTCCATGCAGGAGATCCTAAATTAGGGAACAGGACAGTTGAAGGAGCCCCAGACTGTCTATGTTCTGTGTGTTTCTGTTGTCTGCATTTGTTTGCATAGCACAGTGAAGCAGCAGGACGGTTTAATTACCACCATCTTTCTTGGAGCAAATTAATCTGCACTCACCTGCAGGGAGTCAATGAAGCAGAAAAGACCCCGGTGGAGAAATATTTCTTTTGTGTAACAAAGCTCAAACCTAGTTTAAACCTTGAAATGCCAACGTATAATTTATCTCACTGTTCTCTGACTATCAGCAATTAAGATACCAGATAAAAATAGGACATTGGAAGGGGTGTCTAAACACTTGGAGGCTGGCTCATGTCTGCACTGTTTAAATGTATCACCCACACCTGTCTGCCGGTTTGGAGACTGCAGACTTCTCATCAATCCCCATTTTCTTCCACAAGATTTGGAGCTAATGGTTTGTAGAAAATAACCAGCGTGTTGCATTTTTTCCCCCCTTTGTAGATTTTTTTTTCTTCCGTTATTTTACGAGGAAGTTTCACTTTCCTTTCTTTATTTTTCTCATAAAAATGAGTGCATTTGGGTGGGATTTGTAATGCAAGATGTATTTCAAACTAAATGAAAATGAAAACAAAACACATTACGATGTGGGATATGCAGGAAAAGAAACAGAAAAATTGGTCTTGGGATGCTTGCATTAGTTAAAAAATGAAAGTCTCAGAGAAAACATCTAAGCTTCTGCTTTAAAAGCCAGAAAAATGAGAGCAAATTAAATCTAAAATAAGTGGAAGGAAAGAAATAATAAAGTGCAGAACAAAAATCAATGAGAGACAAAACTGTTAAACAATGGATGAAACCAATTAAATCCAAAGCTGGTCCTTTGGAAAGTTCAGTAAAATTGATTAATTTCTAGCCATACAGTCAGGAGGAAGAAAAGAGGTAAGACACAAATAGATAAAATAGGGGCACTGCTAAGGACTTCATAAATATTGATGTAATAATTAGTGACTATTATGAACAAGTTAATACTGATACATCTGGCAACTTAAAGAATCAGTGAACAAATTATATAAAAGATGCAAATTACTAAAACTCACACAAGAAAAAAAAATAACTTATATAGTCCTGTGTATATTTAACAAATATAATTTGCAGTAAAATAGTTTCCAAAGAAAACTTGAAACAAAAATGGCTTACTAGGCGAATCCTAAAAAGGAGATTAATGGAATAAAAATACTGAATACAGGCAAAATCGTCTAGAAAATGGAATATGAGAAAATGCTTTCTAAGTCATTTTAGGAGGCTAGTAGAATCAGAACATAAAAAAGACATTATAATAAAAGGAAACTACAGATGAATAAATCTAGTAAATCCCTAGTAAATCTAGGTGTAAAAATCCTTAACAAAATAACAGAATAGTAGAATCTACTGATGTATAAAAATGATCATACATCTTGGCCAAGTTGGGTTTAAACATAGGAATATATGGTTGATTTCCAACTCAGTAACCCATCAGGATAAGTCAACATATTAATAGAATAAAAATGAGATTCCAAGTGATAAGAATAAGAACAATTTGCTAAGAATAACTGAAATAGAAAAAGCAGTTGACAAAACTGAAATATAAAAGCTAAACATATAATTTTTCTGTAAGAAATTATAAGACAATTGGTGACCTTCTGTTAGAAGAAGATCTTGTAGGTAGGACACAAAATACGTAGACCTTAAAGGAAAACTATAAGTTGTGTTTCATTAATATTTAAAATTTCCATGTTTAAAGACTTCAGAGTGTGATATTAATCCACAAATTGGGAGAAAGAATTTACAAAATGGTTTCTTTTTTTAAATTTTTTTGGGCGGACTATAGAAAGAACACTCAAAAATGAGCAAGAAGGACATCAGCACAAAATGATTTAAATGGCCGAACAGTTTAAACAGACATTTTCTCCAATAAATTTGCAAATAACCCAATTAAGCCGACTGTGCTCTTTTCCCCACGGGGGCCTGATGTCCAGTGGCTCCAAACAGCAGTCTGCTTGGTAGTGTATGCAGCCTGTTGCCTGTTTGGGTTGCCCTAAAGGACCTTGGATTCAGCCCTTTCCCGTGCACATTCATGACTGGCCAGCTGTCCCCACTTGAGGCTCCAGACAGGTATGCGCGGTGCCTTTGGAAAGCCCCAGGGCCCAGTGGCCAGGGTCCACGTGGGCGAAGTCATAATGTCCATCGGCAGCAAGCTACAGAACAAGGAACGTGTGATTGAGGCCAAGTTCAAGTTCCCTGGCCGCCAGAAGATCCACATCTCCAAGAAATGGGGATTTACTAAGTTTAATGCGGATGAATTTGAAAACATGGTGGCAGGAAAGCGGCCCATCCCGGATGGCTGTGAGGTCAAATACATCCCCAGTTGTGTCCCTCTGGCCAAACGGCAGGCCCTGCACTCACGAGAGCCTTGGCACTGTGCCCTCCTTACTCATGCCCACCAAGAAGTCCTACTTTCTTGTCAAAAAAAAAAAAAAAAAAAAAAAAAAAGAAAAATGCAAGTAACCAAGAAACGCCTGAAGTATAATCAATATCACTAGTCATTAGGAAAGCAAATTAAAACTACAATTTACTGCTGCACATAGATTGGGGCTAAAATTAAAAAGGCAGATGATACCAAGTGTTGGTAATGATGTGGGTCACCTGGAAGAATTCTCCATGTGGGTGGAAATGTAATATTAGAAAGCCACTTTGGACAGCGATTTCACTTTTTTTTAAGTGAAATTAAATATACGCTTGACATAAACTCATCCTGCAATGCCTCTCCAGGTATTTATCCAAGAGAATTGAAGACCCTTTTACTCATGGCCAGCACAGCATTGTCTATGCCTTTTTAACTCATAGCAAACAAAAACGGGAAACAACCCAAGTGTCTGTCCACTGGTCAGTGGATGGTCCTGTTTCCGCGAGATGGGTCACTTCTCTCCAATAAAAGAAAAAAATAACAAACTACAGAGATTCACAATAGGAATGACTCTCAAAAACGTTCACCTCAGTGAAAGAAGCCAGGCAGAAAAGGGAGACTCCATTTCGATGAATTTCTCAAGAAAAATGAGTGACTTGGAGAAACCCAGGAGCCATCTTGGGGAAGGATGGGGTGGGAGGTTCACTGCAGTGGAACACTTGGGAATGTGGAGGGGATTGAAGGGGTCCCCATCTTGGTTGTGATGACTTTCACACGTTTACGTATATTTCTCAGAATCTCTCAAGTTGTGTGGTTTCTCACTGTGAAGTTTTAGTAGGGATCTTATTGTACATCAGTCATTGATTAATGAAGATGGTTTAAAAAAATTTCAGAAGAAGACAGCACAGATCGGGGAGGGGGTGTCTATGAACAGTCTTACTTTGAAGACCCTCCTTGGAGGGAAATCCCACTTGCTTCTGTGTGGGAAGGGTGGTATCCCGAAAGCTTCCTGGATTCTAGCTGTGAGGCCACCACGGGGGATTGCCGGCTGAGAGGATGAAGAACAAAATCGAGTGGAAAGCTGCATCTCTATCAAACCCAACCCCAAATTTATGCATTTATTCCCCCAAACCAACTCCATTTTCTAACTGGGAAAAAAGTGTCTCCTATCTTTATGGCAACTTTGACCTTAGAATTTTCATTTCCCCCTTTGTCTTAAGCTATAATGGATTTTTTACTATAGTCAGGAATCTTGACTGAACCATTTCTCCCTAAACTTGAGAAGGAAGAAGAGGTGAGGGGGGGAAAAGTGTTAGCTTGTGTGCCGTGTATATACAAGCGTTCTCTTTACATTGAACTAAATGGCTCTTAAAAATTAAGCCTGATTAGCCAATAATATTTTTAAAAAAGAATTAGATTACTTCACAAGGTGTAAAGATGATTGGCAGCTTCAGGGAAATTGCTTCCTCTGGGATTTGATCAACACGATGAGAAATAGAAACCTAAAATCATTAGGGGTCACGGTTTTTTCAGTTCTTTTCAAACGTGTAAGTGGGATAAAGAAATTAAGCATTGAAGCATGGTTTTAAAACTCGGAATGAACGGACTGCAATCAAATTCCAATTCTAGGCTTCAGTTTCATTTTGATTACTAAACAATGCACATCAAATCAGTGAATTTGGTAAATAATAATAATAACGTCATAGTGATAATAGACATCAGGGCCTTTTGGGAATTAAAGCTGAGCTATGTCATCTATCTTCTCATTTGTTTCGGACTTAAAAAAAATAAGATTGACCTTAAGTGAACTCATGTAATGTGGCCTATGGTCATTATGTAAAACTTGGTTGAAGCGTGTGGCATCAATACATTAATTTTTATGGATAAAAGAGTCCTTCAGATCTTACCCATTTCTTTAACAGATTGTTCACTGTAAAATAAGTGTTGGTGAGCTGGTCTGAAAGGTCATGGGTGCTAAGAGATGTCTGTGTGCCCCAGTTAGACCACAACAAAGAAGTAAGATAGGCTCTTCCCCCCCCCTCCCCGCCCCCGAAAGCTCAACTGTCATTCAAAGAAAGAAAGCTTAAATGATCGCTTAAGGTAGATAGCAGTGAACAGGAAGATTGCAAAAGGAGAATATATTGTATTTTGCTTGTTTAAGTTTGCAAAGAAAAGATAAGGCTAGCCAAGAAGCAGAATGAGATAACTCCAACACACGTTGTCTGTGGGAGTAAAAGGCTCTTTTATACACGCCTTCCATCGGAGAGAAAAGGGATTCTGAGCCCTGCCCCCGCCCAAAAAATCCCCAGGAAGAATATTAAATCAGCATCCATCCTCAAATCCCAGCTACCGAATGCGGTCTCCCCTGTGCAGATGAAGTGGTAAGATTTATGAGAAAGTTGGTCCTCCATTAGAAGAAATGTATTATCAAACAAATGTAAATTTGGAAGTGAGAACAGAGTATAAAACTGCAACTCATGATTTCTGAGTCAGGGTTTTGTCTGTGTGTTTCCATAGGAACAGAATTCTTTGTAGGGCACATGTCATCTCCGAATGGAAACCCTACATCCCATCTTTCTTGCTGTGAGCTGAGGTCCTGTGACTCGGTTCTCGGGGGATAACCTGAAATGCCCTGGGGCGATTTGCATGAAATACTTCCTAAAACAGAAAGCGTGTTCCTTCTTTGTTTTTCCTGGTGCCTTAAAGAAAAAGTTTCCCAACCCATGCCCTAGTGGATAGCAAATGCTTATGGGAAAGGAAAGTAGTGTATACTTTTCTCTACGTTTTCCTAGCATAGCCTGAAAGAATGTGCATATAAGCTAAGCACTCAATAAAACAGAATTATAATGTTCCACTTTGTAATTAAATTCTTCCTATGACAAGATTACTTCTACCTTCATATGCTTCTGTGAAAAAATTCTGGTCACCAATTTTTTTAAATAGATTTTTACTGGAGTATAATTGCTTTGCAATGGTGTGTTAGTTTCTGCTGTATAACAAAGTGAATCAGTTATACATATACATATATCCCCATATCTCCTCCCTCTTGCGTCTCCCTCCCACCCTCCCTATCCCACCCCTCTAGGTGGTCACAAAGCACCGAGCTGATCTCCCTGTGCTATGCGGCTGCTTCCCACTAGCTATCTATTTTACAGTTGGTAGTGTATATATGTCCATGCCACTCTCTCACTTCGTCCCAGCTTACCCTTCCCCCTTCCCGTGTCCTCAAGTCCATTCTCTGTGTCTGCATCTTTATTCCTGTCCTGCCCCTAGGTTCTTCAGAACCTTTTTTTCTTTTAGATTCTATATATATGTGTTAGCATACAGTATTTGTTTTTCTCTTTCTTTCTGATTACTTCACTCTGTATGACAGACTCTAGGTCCATCCACCTCACTATAAATAACAATTTCATTTCCTTTTATGGCTGAGTAATATTCCATTGTATATATGTGCCTCATCTTCTTTATCTGTTCATCTGTCAATGGACACTTAGGTTGCTTCCACATCCTGGCTATTGTAAATAGCGCTGCAATGAACACTGTGGTACATGACTCTTTTTGAATTATGGTTTTCTCAGGGTATATACCTAGCAGTGGGATTGCTGGGTCATATGGTAGTACTATTTTTAGCTTTTTAAGAAACCTCCATACTGTTTTCCATACTGGTTGTATCAATTTACATTCCTACCAACAGTGCAGGAGTGTTGCCTTTTCACCACACCCTTTCCATCATTTATTATTTCTAGCTTTTTTTGATGATGGCCATTCTGACCAGCGTGAGGTGATACCTCATTGTAGTTCTGATTTGAATTTCTCTAATAATTAGTGATGTTGAGCATCTTTTCATGTGCCTCTTGGCCATCTGTATGTCTTCCTTGGTGAAATGTCTATGTAGATCTTCTGCCCATTTTTTAACTGAATTGTTCGTTTTTTTTGATATTGAGCTCTATGAGCTGTTTTTATATTTTGGAGATTAATCCTTTGTTGTTTCATTTGCAAATATTTTCTTCCATTCTGAGGGTTGTATTTTTGTCTTGTTTATGGTTTCCTTTGCTGTGCAAAAGCTTTTAAGTTTCATTAGGTCCCATTTGTTTATTTTTGTTTTTATTTCTGTTACTCTAGGAGGTGGGTCAGAAAAGATCTTGCTGTCGTTTATTTGAAAGAATGTTTTTCCTATGTTTTCCTCTAAGAGTTTTATAGTGTCTGGTCTTACATTTAGGTCTTTAATCCATTTTGAGTTTATTTTTGTGTATGGTGTTAGGGAGTGTTCTAACTTCATTCTTTTACATGTAGCTGTCCAGTTTTCCCAGCACCACTTACTGAAGAGGTTGTCTTTTCTCCATTGTATATCTTTGCCTCCTTTGTCATAGATTAGTTGACCATAGGTGCGTGGGTTTACCTCTGGGCTTTCTATCTTGTTCCATTGATCTGTATTTCTGTTTTTGTGCCAGTATCATACTGTCTTGATTACTGTAGCTTTGTAGTATAGTCTGAAGTCAGGGAGCCTGGTTCCTCCAGCTCTGTTTTTCTTTCTCAAGATTGCTTTGGCTATTTGGGGGGGGTCTTTTGTGTTCCATACAAATTGTGAAATTTTTTCTAGTTCTGTGAAAAATGCTATTGGTAGTTTGATAGGGATTGCACTGAATCTGTAGATTGCTTTGGGTAGTATAGTCATTTTCACAATGTTGATTCTTCCAATCCAAGAACATGGTATATCTCTCCATCTGTTTATGTCATCTTTGATTTCTTTCATCAGTGTTTTATAGTTTTCTGAGTACAAGTCTTTTCGCCTCCTTAGGCAGGTTTATTCCTTGGTATTTTATTCTTTTTGTTGCAGTGGTAAATGGGAGCATTTCCTTAATTTCTCTTTCTGATTTTTCGTTGTTGGTGGATAGGAACGCCAGAGATTTCTGTGCTTTAATTTTTTATCCTGCAACCTTAACAAATTCACTAATTAGTTCTCGTAGTTTTCTGGTGGCATCTTTACGATTTTCTATGTATAGTATCATGTCATCAGCAAACAGTGACAGGTTTACTTCTTGTTTTCCAATTTGGGTTCCATTTATATCTTTATCTTCTCTGATTGCTGTGGCTAAAACTTCCAAAACTATGTTGAATAATAGTGGTGAGAGTGGGCAACCTTGTCTTGTTCCTGATCTTATTGGAAATGGTTTCAGTTTTTCACCATTGAGAACAATGTTGGGTGTGGGTTTCTCATATATGGCCTTTATTATGTTGAGATAGGTTCCCTCTTTGCCCACTTTCTGGAGAGTTTTTATCATAAATGGGTGTTGAATTTTGCCAAAAGCTTTTTCTGCATCTATTGAGATCATATGGTTTTTATTCCTTAATTTGTTAATGTAGTGTATCGTGTTGATTGATTTCCGTATGTTTGAAGAATCCTTGCATCCCTGAGATAAATCCCACTTGATCACGGTGTATGATCCTTTTAATGTGTTGTTGGGTTCTGTTTGCTAGTATTTTGTTCAGGATTTTTACATCTATGTTCATCAGTGATATCAGTTTATAATTTTCTTTTTTTGTGATATCTTTTTCTGGTTTTGGTGTCAGGGTGATGGTAGCTTCGTAGAATGAATTTGAGAGTGTTCCTCCCTCTGCAATTTTTCAGAAGAGTTTGGGAAGGATAGGTGTTAGCTCTTCTCTAAATGTTTGATAGAATTAGCCTGTGAAGCCATATGGTCCTGGACTTTTATTTGCTGGAAGATTTTTAATTACAGTTTCAATTTCATTACTTGTGATTTGTCTGTTTGTATTTCCTAATTCTTCCTGGTTCAGTCTTGGAAAATTGTATCTTTCCAAGAATTTGTCCATTTCTTCATGGTAGTCCATTTTATTGGAATACAGTTGTTTGTAGTAGTCTCTTACAATCCTTTGTATTTCTGTGGTGTCAGTTGTGATTTCTCCTTTTTGATTTCTAATTTTATTGATTTGTGTCCTCTCCCTTTTTTTCTTGGTGAGTCTGGCTAAGGGTTTATAACTTTTGTTTATCTTCTCAAAGAACCAGCTTTTAGTTTTATTCATCTTTGCTATTGTTTTCTTCATTTCTATTTCATTTATTTCTCCTCTGGTCTTTATGATTTCTTTCCTTCTACTGACTTTGGGTTTTCTTTGTTCTTCTTTCTCTAGTTGTTTTAAGTGTAGGGTGAGATTGTTTATTTGAGACTTTTCTTGTTTCTTGAGGTGAGGTTGAATTGCTATAAACTTCCCTCTTAGGACTGCTTTTGCTGTGTCCCATAGGTTTTGGGTCGTTGTGTTTTCATTGTCATTTGTTTCTATGTTTTTTTTAAATCTCTTCTTTAATTTCTTCGGTGATCTCTTAGTTATTTAGTAGCACACTGTTTAGCCTCAATATATTTGTGTCTTTTACAGTTTTTTTCCTGTAATTGATTTCCAGTCTTATAGTGTTGTGGTCAGAAAAGATGCTTGATACGATTTCAATTTTCTTAAATTTTCCAAGGCTTGATCTGTGACCCAAGATGTGATCTGTCCTGGAGAATGTTCCATGTGCACTTGAGAAGAAAGTGTATTCTGCCACTTTTGAGTGCAGTGTTCTATAAATAACAATTAGATCCATCTGATCTATTGTGTCATTTAAAGCTTGTGTTTCCTTATTTCTGTTTGGATGATCTGTCCATTGGTGTAAGTGAGGTGTTAAAGTCCCCTACTATTATTGTGTTACTGTCGATTTCTCTTTTCATGGTTGTTAGCATTGGCTTTATGTATTGAGGTGCTCCTATGTTGGGTGCATAAACATTTATAATTGTTATATCTTCTTCTTGGATTGATCCCTTGATCATTATGTAGGGTCCCTCCTTATCTCTTGTAACAGTCTTTATTTTAAAGTCTATTTTATCTGATACAAGTATAGCTACTCCAGCTTTCTTTTGATTTCCATTCGCATGGAATATCTTTTTCCATCCCTTCACTTTCAGTCTGTATGTGTCCCTAGGTCTGAAGCGGGTCTCCTGTAGACAGCATATATATGGGTCTTGTGTTTGTGTCTATTCAGCCAATCTGTGTCTTTTGGTTGGGACATTTAATACATTTACATTCAAGGTTATTATTGATATGTACATTCCTATTACCGTTTTCTTAATTGTTTTGGGTTTGTTATCGTAGATCTTTTCCTTCTCTTGTGTTTCCTGCCTAGAGAAGTTCCTTTAGCATTTGTTGTAAAGCTGGCTTGGTGGTGCTGAATTCTCTTAGCTTTTGCTTTTTTGGAAAGCTTTTGACTTCTCCATCGAATCTGAATGAGATCCTTGCTGAGTAGAGTAATCTTCGATGTAGGTTTTTCTCTTTCATCACTTTAAGTATACCCTGCCACTCCCTTCTGGCCTGCAGAGTTTCCACTGAAAAATCAGCTGTTAACCTTATGGGGATTCCCTTGTGTGTTATTTGTTGTTTTTCCTTTGTGCTTTTAATATGTTTACTTTGAATTTAATTTTTGATAGTTTGACTAATATGTGTCTTGGTGTGTTTTTCCTAGGGTTTATCCTGTATGGGACTCTCTGTGCTTCCTAGACTTGGGTGACTGTTTCCCATGTTAGGGAAGTTTTCGACTGTAATCTCTTCAGTTATTTTCTCAGACCCTTTCTTCTTCTCTTCTTCTTCTGGGACCCCTATAATTCGAATGTTGGTGCATTTAGTGTTGTCCCAGAAGTCTCTGAAATTGTCTTCATCAATTCTTTTCATTCTTTTTTCTTTATTCTGCTCCTCAGCAGTTATTTCCACCATTTTGCCTTCGAGCTCACTTATTCGTTCTTCTGCCTCAGTTATTCTGTTATTGATTCCTTCTAGTGTATTTTTCATTTCAGTTATTGTGTTGTTCATTTCTGTTTGTTCTTTAGTTCTTCTAGATCTTTGGTAAGCAGTTCTTGTAATTTCTCAATCCATGCCTCCTTTCTATTTCCAAGATTCTGGATCATCTTTACGATCATTACTGTGAATTCTTTTTCAGGTAGACTGCCTATTTCCTCTTCATTTATTTAGTTTTGTAGGTTTTTACCTTGCTCCTTCATCTGTGACATACTTTTTTGCCGTCTCATTTTTATGAGTGAGATTGTGTTCCTGTCTTCCTGGTCGTTTGGCCTGAGGCTTCCAACACTGGAGTTTGTCGGCTGTTGGGTACAGCTGGGTCTCGGTGCTGAGATGAGGACCTCCAGGAGACCTCACTCCGATGAACGGTCCTTGGGGTCTGAGGTTCTCAGTCCAGTGGTTTGGACTCGGAGCTCTCACCACAGGAGCTTTGGCCCAACATTGGGCTCGTGAACCAAGATCCCGCAAGCTGCCGGTTCACTTGGGGGTTCCTCCTATCTCCTTGGGGGTCAGAGTCCCCCCCTCCAGCAGCCGGCAGGCACCCTGGTTTTGGGGAGACTCTGAATCTTCCCATACCGCCATCTTGACTCTGCCTCCCATTCACCAATTTTAAATCTCTAGCAAAAATTAAAATCCCGACGGTCCATGTTTAGGTTGATACAGTATATCTATGCCAGTATGCTTGATATTGGAAACATTACCATTTTTAAGAGAAGGTAAAGGATACCATTACAGAATGTTTCCATACCTGTCCTACAAAAATGAAAGCTTTGAATGTGTTAGTTGAAAGTGAAGTGGTTCTCACTTGCCTACTTGTATAAAAGTTCTAGGCACAGTTGAAGTCATATTAGAAAGCAGTGACAGGTTAAAAAAGATAAATGAACATGGTTAATTTTTGATGAGAAATAAAAGAAATAAATGAATACATGTTACCATACTCACAGACTTAATATGAAAAGAACTTTGAGATACATTCAGTGTAGTTTTTAAGGCAGGCACATTTAAATAACTATGGAGGAATTTATTCAGTTCACTTAAATACTCTTTGTTGAAGGTGAGAATAATTGAAGGTTTTTTAAAATATATTTTGCCTGAATTCTTAGACAACTGAAAGGAGAAAATTTTACTAACTTTTAATGAATAAGTTAATTAAAGTGTGTTGAATTACATATAAATATAGAAATGGGTCTTGGAACTATATTTAAAGGGATGATTAATAGTTTTTGAAACATCCTGCTACACACATTATGCCATGTTTTTATCAAATTATTTGCTTAGATTCATTGTATTTTGTTTAAATTTCATAGGGTAAAGACAGACTCTTGTAGTTGTAATGATAGGTACAATCTCTCAACCACTTGGCAGAAACAGAAACAAAGTAATCTAAGGGTGTTACGTATGAAACCATAGGGAAATATAAAAGAGCACAGGATAATGGGAGTTCCTGGTGGTCCAGTGGTTAAGACTCCAAGCTTCCAATGCCGGGGGCCCGAGTTCAATCCCTGGTCAGGGAACTAGATCCCACAAGCCAAGAGGTGTGGCAAAAAAATAAATAAATAAATATGTAAATAAATAAAAGACAGAATATTAAGAGGAATAAGCAGGCAAATAAGTACAGTGAAGTCTTTTTCCCTCCAAACACTGAACACAGAAGTAGAAATAGCATAAAAATTTATATTTGTGAGTTTAGGTACACTTGTATAATTTTAACCACCATTCTGAGATGTATTCGTGAGCGCAAAATAAAATGGAACTACTTAGCACCACTCACAGTTTTTCAAATCCCAGTATATTGTCAAAATTACCACTACTTTTTGTTTGCAGTTATTTCTTTACTGCTATAATAAAATGAATAATATATGAACTCATAATAAGAGACAGATTCTTGGCCATTTCTGCTGTAAGTCTCTATTGCTACACACAAATTCCAACCAACATCTAAAAGTATTACTTTCTGAATTCATTCCAAATTCTGGCAAAGCACAATAAAAAGACATTTTAGGACCTATTTTGTCATATCAGCACTTTATACAGTTGGCCTTATTTTTAAGTTCTTCAGTTGACATATTTAACTCTTTTCATGAAAATGCTACTTGATCATAGTAAAAATCATCATCCGTGTCCTCATCATTTCAGGAACTGAGGTTACAAAGTATCCTAATCTCTTCTGTGGAGTTTGAAATAAACCACCTGATCTTTGGTGTGCAATTACTGTCATGTGACTGCTGTTCCAATTGGCATAATTGGAGGCAAAGGACCCTACTTTACTCACTGCAGCCCTTGAACTCTTAACACATGTAAAAAGTGAAACTGTATGTGTGTAATAGCAAGCCTCCAGGTTAGGGGCCAATGACCCTTGCCTCCTGGCCCCCCCCCCTTGTTTTTTTTTCCATGTCCCAGTGCAATGCCCTCTGTACATTTATTGGACTTGGTTTGTGTGATCAATACAGTAAGGCAGAGGTGATGAGTGTCACTCCTAAAATTGGATTATAGAAAACATTGCAATTTGGAGATGGCAGAAGAAAGAGGTTTTGTAAACCTGAGGTCAGATTTATAGAAATACTCCATCTCAACAACAGAAAGAAAACAAAGATTGAAAATGAATAAACAGGGCCTCAGGAATCCATACGAAAATATCAAATTCTTTTGAAAGATTCATAGGATGGAGCAGAAATGGCAGTAGAGTTCGTCATTTTGTGAAAGACGTGTATTAATAGTTCAAGAAATGTAATGAATCCCTACTAGGATTGAGGAAAAGGAAACATTAAACTGTTCAGGTCCAAAGATAAAATTAAAAAACAACAACAAAAACCGTCAAACAGAGGAAGATGACTTATATACAGATGACCTGGGTGGAGTATAGACTGAGCCTGAAAGTTTTCAAAGTTTTCTGTATTTGTTACTTTTCTATGTTTGCTTAGAATTGCTTTCTCCTGTTCTAGGTTATAACTTTATTAAAGGCAGGTAGATAGAGAGAGAGATAGGTAGATGGATATCCTGTGTGACTCATTTAATTTATCTGAGTGCTTCATCGTAGCAGAACCCAATTAAACACACACATACAAATAAGGTATGAGTGATCGTTACGTGCATACAAATATTCTCAGCATCACTAGCTAATTTAAAGGACCGTGGGGGTGCTATCAACCCCACCTCACAGCTCATGTTTAAAGTTAAAAAGACAAAGATCCTCAAAAATTTGGAGCAACTAGAGCTCTCATACCATGAGTGTATTATGGTAGGACCACACTGGACAACTATTTCTTATAAAGTGAAATACACTTGTCTTACAATCCTGCAATTTCAGTCTTTCAAATTTACTCCACATCAGTGAACATACATTCATACAAAGACATGTAGGTGACTTTTCATAGCAGAGTTCATGCAAAATAGCCCCCAAAGAGGGAAAAAAAACGCATTCCCCATCAACTGGGGAGGAGAGATATAGATCGTGGTCTAGCCACAAGATGGAGTACTCTGTGATAACACAAAGCAAACTAATGACGCACACACAGTGTGGATGAATCCCGAAAGTGTTGTGCTGAGTGAAATAAGCTAGACACAAAGGCAACATGATATTTTACATTATGATCAAGTCTATTAGTCAGTGATTCCATTTCTACTACATTCTACAAAAAACCACAGTGAAGAAAACAGATCAGTAGTTGTCAGAGGCTAGGGCTTGGGGAGGGTTGTCTGCAAAAGCCCACAAAGCAATGTTTGGGGGTAAAGGCAATGCTCTTTATCTATATTGTGGTTCTGAATCAATTTACTGAAAGCTCCCACATTGTACTTTTAAAAGAGATCGAACTTCGTGTGCACTAAAATCTTGGTAAGTTTTATTTTCAGGAAAATCATTTTCATTGTTAGCATCGGAATACCAGTGTAGACCAATTAACAACTAATTATCTTTATGTAGTATTGGGCTTTTGAATGGGATGCTTCAAAATAAATTTTCCCAGTATTACTCATGATTCTTTGGCACCGGTTTTCATGTAAACTGTTCAGTAAGCTTCCTCAACGTGTGGCATCTTTGAATTCAAGATTTACATTTTCCAACTCAGAATACTTTTCAAAATTTATTTATTTCATTTTTTGGCTGTGTTGGGTCTTCGTTGTTGCACGCGGGCTTTCTCTAGCTATGACGAGCGGGGGCTACTCTTGGTTGAGCTTCGCGGGCTTCTCATTGCCGTGGCTTCTCTTGTTGCAGAGCATGGGCTCTAGGCGTGCAGGCTCAGTAGTTGTGGCCCACGGGCTCTAGAGCGCAGACTCAGTAGTTCTGCTGCACGGGCGTAGTTGCTCCACGGCATGTGGGATCTTCCTGGACCAGGGCTCGAACCCATGTCCCCTGCATTGGCAGGCAGACCCTTGACTGCTGCACCACCAGGGAAGCCCTCCAACTCAGAATATTGAGGACATCTCAAGAGTTTACATGCTTAATTTGGATTCCCTTCAACCCCCCTCACCTGTCTCCCACTTTTTCCCTTTTTTGCAAAGTTTCAAGAGAGTTTGGGATTTAAATAACCTCTGATTGATAAAAGAGTTTGTTGACTGCACATTATACAATGTCTTAGGCCAGCCTCACCATATGGGAAAAATTAAAACAGTAACTTGACATTCCCATCACTTCCAAGCAGCACTTGGGTTATTTAAAGAGCATTATTTGCTTAGTTATGGTTCTAAACAACTGTCGTCAGAGCTGTATGTGGAGAATAAAATGTCATGAAACAGTGCCAAATCATCTGTGACTTCACTGCAGCCCATTTTCCTCAGGGAAGTGGGTTTGGCCCAGTGGATGCGTCTGTTGATTTCAGCGTCAGTTTTGACGAATAGCATTGTCCGTATAGGAATTTTTGCTAGAATCTCGTAAATATAGCAAGTCACGTACCAACAATTTGACTTTTAACAACTGTATTGGTCAGAGTTCTCCAGAGAAATAGAATATCTATCTATCTATCTATCTATCTATCTATCTATCTATCTATCTATCTATCTACCTCTCTGTCTATATTTATACATATATATAAACAGATTTATTTTATTTTAAGGAGTTTGCTAACCTGATTGTGGACATTGACACATCTGCAATCTGGATAGACCAGCAGGCCAGAGACCCAACAGTTAATGTTTCAGCTCAAGTCTGAGGTCTGTCTGGAGGCAGACTTCCCTTTTCTGCAGGGGACCTCAGTCTTTTTTCTCTTACGACCTTCATCTGATTAGAGGCGGCCCACCCACATTATTGAGGGCAATCTGCTTCACTCAAAGTCTTCTGATTTAAATCTCAATCTCATCTTTAAAAGAATACATTCACAGTAACTTCTAAACTAGTGTTTGGCCAAATATCTGAGTACTTTGTGGAGACATACAGTTAACTGTCACAAGCACTTTATCATGTTTGCTGAAATTAATTTATGAATAATCAGAGGTAGTTTCAACAAATTCTGTGAATGGAGATGTAACTTGTCTAACTTTTAATAAGATGGAGACTTTATTATTATTTATCATTGTTCTGCTGACCTCTTAATACTTCCTACTCTGGTCAAAGGTCTTTTAATTATTGAGTAGGAGAAAATCAGATACTAGAGCCACCAGAATATGGAAGCGTGTAGATGGAAATACACTTGTTTGGTCACTATTTAATCTGGACCCATTACTTAGGCCACTTTATAAACATTATTTCATCTAATATTAAAAACATCACACTTAGATAAGGTTCAAAGCATAAGATATATATAGAGAGAGGAAGCAAAGTTACAATGGAATGTGCACCACTTCAGTTTTTATTACATGTGTATCAGAGGTTCAAAGCAAGCATTCCTTAAAATATTGTCTAGTGTGGCATCAGGCTTCCCAGTTATATTAATATTGATTTGTTGCATTTTTTCCCACACACATCATCATCATTCTAAACATAGAGAAAATAATAAATACAAATAAATCATATCATTTAAGCTTCTGCTGTAAAGTAACTGTAAGACAAGTCAATGTAACACACTTTGAACAGTGAATAGCTCATACCTCTGAGCATGGCGCAGTGTAGTTTTTAGTGGTATTCTTTTATAAACATAATTTTTTCAGCTTGGCTGACACTTTTGCTTCCAAAACTGAGTTTAGTCTTTCAAGCAGTGTACCTGGGCTTACACCTTCCAGGAGGATTCCGGAAATCAGAAAGTCTCTATCATTTTGTGCTGTCATGCTCACTTCTTTAAATCTTGCTCAACAGGCCAGAATGCAAACATTTATTGCTCAAGGATTATCCTTATTTGCACTTGCATAGAAATAAATCTCCAAGTCTGAGAAGTGTCTGCGTTTCTATTCTGCATTAGATTCCCTGATATTATTTACTTTTAATTTCGTGTTTTGGGTTGGAGCATTGATGCCAACCTTTTTGTAATCCTAAATTCGCCATTCTATCATGATTCTGTTTACTTGCAGATATGTGCAACTACATGACCCGTTAATGCATCTCTTCGTGTTTGGCCTCTGTATTTATCCTTCCACTTGAAGTTATAGATTTAAGTTATTACCATTTCACAATACACCTATCTTATTTTAAAACCAGAGCGTTTGCTTTATTAAATAAAAGATTGCTGTGGCTGGAAGTGAAGTGTAAAGTAGAATTTAAAAACTAAGTATTTGCCACAATTTCTATATAAATTTGAATTTGCTTAATGAAGTCAGTTGGGTACATATATGTGTTGATAAAATTAAAATTCTGAAATAGCACTGGCTTTTTAAAGAAGAAATGTATTTTTCTCAAGTGCATTAGTTTCCTTGGGGCTGCTGTGGCAAAATATGACAAATTGGGTTGCCTGAAACAAAATTCCCTCACAGTTCTGGAAACCAGAAGTCTGAAATCAAAATGAGGTCAGAGCTAACCCTAACCCTAACCCTCTGAGACTTTCGGTAGAATCTTTTCTCGCCTCTTCTGTCTCCTAGAGACTGTAGGAAACCCTTGGCATCCCTTGGCTTACAGCTGCATTACTCCAATCACCTAATATTGTCTCTGTCTGAAGATCTGTGTCCAGTTTCCCCTTTTTATAAAGACACCACACATAATACTTTTTAAAGTCTACCCAAAAGGGCTCATCTTGACATGATCACCTCTGCGAAGACCTTATTTCCAAATAAGGTCACATTCACAGTGCTGGGGGGTTAGGATCTCAACATATCTTTATGGAAGACACACTTCAACCCGTAACATTAAGAAGCTGACTTTCACCATCTGCCAGATTATTATAGAATCTTAAATTCATATCTTGACATAGGATGACCTTGCTCATCAGTGACCTCGATGAGCAGCTATTTCGGTAAAATGCACTGTTGCTAAAACAGTCACCCAATGATTTAACCAAACTCTTGGCACTAAAGCCCGTAAGTGGGCTTTTCTCCTCTTGAGCCTTTCAACAGGTGTGAGCTTGACCGCCATGGGAGCGTTGGAATTCTGACTTACTTGGCATATCCTTTGTACAAACTCTTGAGATTTCAAAAAACTGAAGCGTTTTCCCAAGATCAACTTGGTCTTAGCATTTCTTATCAAAATATCATTTCAGGAGCATCGGTTTGAGAAGGACATTTTTCTTTTCTTTTTTTTTTTAAAATTAATTAATTAATTTATTTATTTTTGGCTGCGTTGGGTCTTTGTTGCTGAGCCCAGGCTTTCTTTAGTTGCCGCGAGGAGGGGCTACTCTTCATTGCCGTGCACAGGCTTCTCATCGCGGTGGCTTGTCTTGTTGTGGAGCACGGGCTCTAGGCTCGCGGGCTCAGTAGCTGTGGCGCTCAGGCTTAGTTGCTCCGTGGCATGGGGGATCTTCCTGGACCAGGGCTCAAACCCGTGTCCCCTGCACTGGCAGGCAGATTTGCAACCACTGCACCACCAGGGAAGCCCCAAGAAGGACATTTTTCAACTACGTGATAACTCTTTCCTTTTCCTCTCTGTGTTCCCTCGTGTTTCAGCAGCTTCCAAAACCACTAAGTGTAATAGCATCTGCAAGATTAGGGTTCCCCACAGTGGCCCTATTGATATTGTGGACAGAAGAGTCATTTGTTTGCAGGGTACGTCCCCTGCACTGCAGGGTGTTTATAGCAGCATCCCTGCTTCTTCTCACCACATGCCAGTACCACCCTACCCCTGAGCTGTGACCACAAGAAGTGGTCAGATCCCTAAGTGTACATTGACAAGAATGGATAAAGAAGATGTGGTTCATATCTATAATGGAGGAGTATTACTCAGCCATAAAAAATGAATGAAATAATGCCATTTGCAGCAATGTGGATGGACCTAGAGATTATCATACTGTGTGAAGTGAGACAGAGAAAGACAAATATCATAGGATATCACTTATATGTGAAATCTAAAAAAAAAAATGATACAAATGAACTTATTTACAAAACAGGTACAGATTCACATACATAGAAAACAAACTATGGCTACCAAAGTGGAAAGGGGAGGAGGGATAAATTAGGAGTTTGGGATTAACATGTACACACTACTGTATATAAAATAGATAAACAACAAGGACCTACCTACTGTATAGCACAGGGAAGTATACTCAATATTCTTGAATAACCTATAAGGGAAAAGAATGAAAAAAAAATATATGTATGTATAACTGAACGACTCTGCTGTACACCTGAAACTAGCACAACATTGTAAATCAACTATACTTTAGTTAAAAATAAAAATATAAACAAATAAAATTGAAGAAATAAATAAAATTGTATAAAAATAATGTTTGATTCAGAAGCACTATGATAGATGCTCCGTCAGCTATATCTTCCAAAATGGACAGCAGGGATTGTGGCCATTAATAAGTACTCAAAACTACTTACTGAATTCGTAAGAGTTGCAGATATTCATGAAACTCCTACTACGTGCTATACACTTTTCTAAGCACTTTTTAAAATCAATGTTTATTACAGTGAAGTATAGTTGATTTACAATGTTGTGTTAGCTTCTGCTGTACAGCAAAGTGATTCCGTGATACATATATATGCATTCCTTTTTCAATATTCTTTTCCATTATGGTTTATCATAGGCCATTGAATATAGTTGTCTGTCAGCACTTGTTTTAAATACACTATTTCGTTTTGTCTTCAGAGTAGTGATGGAATGGAAGCCTAATTTCCACTTTAGGGGGTTGAGAAAACAAGCCAGACCTCTGTTTTCATTTTCTGTGTTGCCGAGTTTCTTTCCAGGCTTGGTTTTCCAGTTCCCGCTTACTGGTCCCAGAGCTCCATCTGAGCCCGTTGCGTTAGCTTGGGGCACTGCACATCGGCACTTCCTAAGGAGCTGGTGACGATGATATTTCTATGGCTTGTGTGGGAGAAGCAGGGGAGGCGTGCCCTGAATGAACCCAGTTCTTTCAGTCTGTGATTCTCTTCTTAGAATGGAGGCAATGTGAGAGATGCATTAACTTTTTCAGGCCATTAAGGAATCTTATGGCAAATGACGGCAATGGCATCGCTAAACGGTCACCTGGTGGCCTCAGCCAGTTTAATGCAGCTTCCAAAATAACCTTCTCCACAGGCACCGCTGGGGAGCACTTGGAGTGAGCCACTATTACAGCCCAGTGGAGGTGAGGGTACACGAACCTCCCGCTTATTGTGGGCTGGGTCACGTCCCACACAGAGGCAGACGGGGAGCTGGGGGTCCAGCAGGGAGATGAGTTTGCTACAGACAGAGACAGACAGACAGGACACTTCTCTCTCCCCTGGGTCACAGCATCACTGCCCATCTAACCACTCTGGCCATCCACACGCTGTGTTCTCCTGGGCAGGAGGGGATGTTAGAATACAAGTATGCATGCGCCCACCAAACCTGGTAGCGTCATGAAATCCTCATGAACAATGAGATGATGTCCCATTGGCATTGGGAAGACATCGGGCGCTCCGACTACCTAAAAGATGTATTTCAGAGACGATAAACAGGGTAATGTCCTTAAGTGGCCCTCCCCCGACACGGATGCTCACAGAGATAGCCCCCTCCCCTCCCTAGTCCTTTTTTGGCTTTGAAATTGTTCCCTTCCCTCTCACCAGTAATTGCTTTTATCAGCACGTTTGCTTTTCATATGCCAGGCACGGAGTTAAACGTCAGTTTAACTCCTGTTAAACAGCACTGCGCTTCTTTTTTTTTTTTTTCCCCCATTTTCTTTCAAGTGGGTGGACACAATCCTACAAAGACATCGGCGTGTAGGATTCTTCTAGACTGCATCAGTCCTGACCTCCTCAGGTAGACACTAACTGGAGTTTTCACACAAAAGCGTTGCTTTCCCTGTTTTTACATTGTATAGAATTGGAAACTTACCAGCTATGCTTTTCTGGTAAGTGAATTCTTTCAGTACGTTTGTAAGATTCATCCATGTTGTTTTACACCGTTGGATATAAAATACAGAATTCCACTCTATGAATTTACTACTATTGTTTTCACTCTAATATTGATGGGATTATCTGTTTTCCTCAGTGTCTGACTTTTTTCTGGGACGTGGGTGTTTTGAATGCATCCTGCTAATAAGCACATTGTTAGGGATGCGTCCTGGTAAATGGATGTGTTTCTAGAGGTGAGGTACTAAAGGGTGGGATTGCTAGGTCACAATGTGTAAGAAAGTTTTACAACGTGACTGCACCTTATTACTCTTCTCTAGTTGTGTAAGAAACTTTCGGTTTATCTGCAACCTCATTGACATTTGGTACTTCCTGCCGTTTTATCCCTAGTCTTTCAGTAAGAGTACAGTAGTATCATTTTGTTTTAAATTCCGCTACCTTGATGACAAGTCATGTGGAGAACCTGTTCATCCGTTTTTGTTGGCATTTGAGTTTCCACATTTATGTTGGAATATTTATCTTTTCCTGGAGTTTTAATAGCAGGGATAGATGGATAGATAGATGAAAGCTGAGTGATGTTATATAGGTAGATAAATAGATGATAGATGGATAAGTAGATAACAGAATGACAGATAGATAGATAGAAAGAAAGAAAAATCCTTTGTTGGACATATCTGTTAAACTTATATTTTCCCCCTTAGTGGGTTGCACTTTCACTCTTGTAACGGTGTCTTTGATAAATGGAACAGCTTAATTTTATTTTAGTGCAATTTATCAGAGGTTCCCACCGTGGTTATCATTATTATGCCCTATTTAAGGAATTTTGTCCAGTGTCATGAAGATATTTCCCGTTTTCTCCTAAAACCATCATTATTTTATATTGTGCATTTGTATATACAATACAAGTAGAATGACTTTATATAAAAGCTGTTAAATAGTAGTAAAGATGCATATTCCCCCCACAGGGTGTCCTGCTGAACTAGCACCATTTATTTTAAAGACCATATTCCTTTTTGCAGTTTGCTGTGAAAGTAGTCATAGATCTGGTGTCATAGATTGGATCTGTTCTATTTCATCAATTAGTTTATATTTGTGGCAATAAAACACCATTTAATTGTAGTAACTTAGAGATAGCTGGTAGTGTATATCTTTTAGTACTGTCCTGAAGTTTCAAGATATCTTAGGTATGCGTCTTCCTTTATATTTCCATATGAGTTTTGCAGTCAGTTTACCAGTATGTATTTAATAAACTTGGGATTTTTTTTAATAGTTTAGGCTAACTCATTTATAAATTTGGGGAGAAATATCCCAATTCATGAACAGGATAAATTTCTCCATTAATTTAGATTCTTTTCTCACAATGGTGTTTTGCAGTTTAGAATGTAAATGGCTAGTATATCTCATTTATTTTCAAATATTTCATATTTTGATGTTTTGACAAATTGTTTCATCATTAAATTTGGTTTACTGTCATACAGAAATTGATGTTTTTATATTGCTTTGTGTCCAGACACATTGCTAGACTAGCTTATTATTTCTAATGGTATATCTGTAGATTCTGTCAAATTTTCTGTGTAGCTGATCATGGCTTCTATGAATAATATATTTCATTTAAAATAATGTATATATATAATTCATTCTGAGTTATGCCTATATATATTCAGTCAAAATTTGCTTTACAACCTTCAAGTTAAAAAAAAAACTCCAGTACAGGACTTACCGGGTGGTGCAGTGGTTAAGAATCTGCCTGCCAATGCAGGGAACATGGGCTCGAGCCCTGGTCCGGGAAGATCCCACATGCCGCGGAGCAACTAAGCCCGTGCGCCACAACTACTGAGCCCGCGTGACACAACTACTGGCCCACTTGCCTAGACCCCGTGCTCTGCAACAAGAGAAGCCGCCACAATGAGAAGCCCATGCACCGGAACGAAGAGCAGCCCCCGCTCGCCGCAACTAGAGAAAGCCTGGGCAGCAACAAAGACCCAACACAGCCAAAAATAAAATAAATAAAATAAATTTTAAAAAAACCAAAACTCCAGTACAGTGATAAATAGAAATAATAAAATTATACTAGCAGATATCCTTGTCCCATTTCAGATATTTATGGAAAAACTATAATAAGGAATTATTGAGAATAATTTTAGCTGTACAGGTATTGGAAATATCCTTTGTTTGATGAAAAAGGTTTCTTATATTTACAGTTAAGAGTTTTATTAGAAATCGATGATATTATCAAGAGTTTTATCTCCATCTCTTAAGAAGATTATATATTTTTTTCGTCTGTTATGTGGAGAATTATACTGAGGATTTTAAAGTGTTAAATCAGCTATGCATTCCTCAAACAAATCCTTCTTAAACAAGATGCATTGCTCCTTGTATATGCCCCTGGATGTAGTTTGCTAATATTTTACCTATAATTGCATCTCTGCATGAGGGAAATTTTATTTAATGCAATTTTCAGATTTGGTATTAGGATCATATAGTCTTCATAAAATAAGTGGAAAAGTTTTTTCTTTTTTTGTATTATCTGCAAATTTGTTAATCTTGAGCCAGTCAGTTCTTCATAAAATACTAGAATAATTCACCATTGTATTCATTGGGTTGGGATGTTCTTTCGTGGAGGTTTTCAAAATAGTGAATAATTGAAAAGTTAATAGGGGTTATTGAGTTTCTATTCTTCAACTGTCAATTTTTTTAATTTGTAAAAAGCATTGGTCCATGTCATCTATAATTTCAATTAAATTAGCATAAATTTGCACATGATATTCGTTTAATATATCTTTCATACTATTGGTATGTATATAGAGATTGCCTTTGGTATTTTTTATTTTAGTAGTGGTGTCATTTTATTTTGGTGTGGTCTCCTGAGAGGTTTATAAATTACATGACTCTTTGCAAAAAAAAAAAGCAGATTCCCTCTATTTATTTTACTGTTTTATTTTTATTTTATTAGTGCCTCCTTGGAATTATATATGCAATCTTTGGCTTATACTTGCTGTTTTGTTTTGGGGTGTTTTTGACTGTTTTGTCACATGGGTGAGAAAGGTAACTCAGAAATTGTTTTTCAGTCTCTCTCCTTTTCTGACATATGTACTAGTGTCAGTATATTTTGAAGAAACTCAGTTGGAGGTCCATAACATTTGCTTTCATACATTGTGTGTTTTTTATGATATAGTTCCATTTTTTTCTAATTTACATTGTGATTTCTTCTTTTATCTGTGTGTTATTTGGAAATGCGTTGCTTCATTTTCAAAACATTGGAAATTTATTGTAATTTTCTTGTTGATGTTTAACCTTATTGTACTGAGACTATAGAACATACACTATAAAATTGTCAGTGTATCAATGTGAATTATGTTCTAGTATATTTGTCACATCACATGATTGTTGCAAATATACTTTATTTTTTTTAAATTAATTAATTTATTTTTGGTTGCGTTGGGTCTTTGTTGCTGCGGGCGGGCTTTCTCTAGTTGCGGTGAGCGGGGGCTACTCTCTTGCAATGCGTGGGCTTCTCCTTGCGGTGGCTTCTCCTGTTGTGGAGCACAGGCTCTAGGCACGCGGGCTTCAGTAGTTGTGGCACACGGGCTCAGTAGTTGTGGCTCGTGGGCTCTAGAGCGCAGGCCCAGTAGTTGTGGCGCACGGGCTTAGTTGCTCCGCAGCATGTGGGATCTTCCTGGACCAGGGCTTGAACCCGTGTCCCCTGCATTGGCAGGCGGATTCTTAACCACTGCGCCACCAGGGAAGTCCCCAAATATACTTTAAAAGAATGCATACTCTGTATTTTTGGTTCAATCAATTGGACTGATTTTGTTAAGATACTGTTGAAACTCTCTTTATCCTTCCCCCCCCCCCCCCCATACATTTCTATCAGTTTCTGTGATCATTGTGTTAAAATCACCCACTCTCATTTTGGATATGTCTATCTTTAATTTTTTTTTTTTGACAATTTGTATTTTTTTTGGAACTTTTGTCATTGACATGCATGTGAAATGAGATAGTTATTATCTTTACTGGATTGCTCATTTTTCTTTATAGAATCTCATTTACCCCACAGTTCTGTCCTCGAGCCTAAGTAGTGTGACTTGAGAATAATGACTACTTTGGTTAGTGTTTGCATGCCATACTTGATGTTTTCCTACTTACACTGTTGTTACTAGTATATACATCAGATATTGACACAGTAGGCAGCACATAATTGGATTTTTTTTAATCTAGTCTAGAAATATTTTCCTTTAATAGAAATCAGAATATTTAGATCATAAATATCCAGTCTCATCACTGATGTATTTAAACTAACCATACTGTATTGTAAATTGTGGCGTTTTGTTGGTGCCTATACTCTGTTCCTTTTCCTTTTGTACCATACCCTCTGTCAATAGTTTTCCTTTCTTAAAATTCATATTCATATTTTCTAGCCATCTATTAGCTTGTTACAGAGGCTTTGTACCATTCCTTAATTGGGTATTATTGAGATTAAAATATGCTTTCTTTCCTTTTTGAATCCAATATGAATGAGTAATTTTACTCCCTTTCCTGAGCTTGCAAGGTCACTTCCACTTAATTCACCCCTATCTATTCTCTTACTATATAGTTTTTAAAATTGAGATTTGAGTCATATGCCATAAAAATCACTACTTTGTCTGTTAGCAGTCACCCCACCGCCCCTGGCAAGCACAAACCTACTTTCTATCCCCGTAGGTTTCTTCTTCTAGACATTTCTTATAAGCAGAACCATACAAGGTGTGGTCTTTGTGACTTTCTTCCTTCATTTCCCGTATGTTTTCAAGGTTCATCCAAGTGTGTCAGTACTTCATTCTTGTTTATAGCTGAATAAGATTGCAGTGTACAGAGAGACCACCTAATCTCTTTGCATTCTTCTGTGGATGGACCTTTGGGTTGTTTCCACTTTTGGGCAGGTAGGAATAAGGGTGCTATGAACATGTGCGCTTAAGCATTTGAGTGGATACTTCCATTTTTCTTGGCGTGGCATTGCTCAGTCGTATGGTAATTCTACGTGGAACACTAGTTCTGAGCTTTTGTAGCCTCGAAATGAGCAGTGGGTGTGGCAAAGGTATCGGGAATGACTATTGTGACCAAAACGCCAGTCTCCAACCTAAGCACATTTATTATAACAATAGAACTGGGTCATGTTACTCACTGAGCTAGCCTGTTCAAGTCTCTTTCTATAAATGAATGGTTCTGCGTTTTCCTTTTCCATCTAAATTCATGTATTTTCCTGATCAATGTATTCCTATGTATGGTATATTTTGTATTATCACGAATGGCATTGTGCTTTTCATTTTATGATTAGATTATTATAGTCATGACTGTAATGGTTCATATATGTTGCTATATAGAGAAATATGTAATATATACTGTATATTACTAAATACTATGATATATATTTATTCATTATATTAATTACATAGTCATCGTATATTCATATTCATTTATTATAATTTGTATTCAATTAAAATGGATGTTTTTTTTACAGATCATTTTATATTTTCTGGGAATATTCAATTTTTAGCTTTCAAAGTGCCTGGTGTCTAAATCTTAAGGAAATATGTCAGTCAGAGGTGAATACGACATAATCTTTATTTTCATACATTTTAGGCCAGATTTCTTGAATTAATGAACTAAACCATTAGCCTCATCAGTAGCCAATACATAGCCAATCAATTCCCAGAAATACAGGTAGAATCCTGAAAGAAGCATGTAGTGCATGATACGTATGCTAAGGTGTGTGTTGTCCTTTCTCATTCACGAAATTCTGTGAAGGTCCATCACATATACACATAACAATTTCTACATATATTTATGTGTGAATGTAATCATATCAGCATCTCTCTAGATTTTTTTTGATTGAGTATTTTGATGAGGTAATGCCTAATTGGTTTTATGAAAAAAGGGCAGATCAGTAATTATAATCATAACTCTTATAGATCCACAAGTGACGCCTTTGAATGCCCACAATTACAGACATAATTAAAGGTAATTAATTGGGTACTGCAATTAACAACACCCATGGTGGACTCAGAGAGAACCTGGCCCCATCCTAAGTGCATGCACGTTATGTGCTCATTTCTTCTTGGTTGTTCATTTCTAAATCTCCACATGTTTAAAAAAAAAAAAAAAAGTGACAAGTTTCTATTTTATCTTTTCATTGTAGCATACATCTTTTCTCTCTGTGTCTGATATCAAGTAACTTCCTATGTCATCATGCAGTTACCATGAAACTAAGGTGGTTTAATAAATATAGTAATCTCTTTCATTAGAAATCATGCCAGCTATACCTAAATTGACATTGGTCCTTTCAACTTGAATATATTTAATAAAAAATGATTATTGTAGCTGATTTATATCCACATTAGATTAACCATCACCATTCTTTCTTCATATGTCTCTAACGTGGTGTGCCTTTCAGGTTGTGGAAAAAATAGTCTGCACACTCTCATTAGAAATGTACACCCTGATAATAAATCAAGTCTCACTGAATGAGCTGCGTTAAGCTGAGTAGATAAGCAAGGTCCCCAGGAGATCAATAAGGATATGCTACAGATGATCTGTCTCAGTATCTGGTCATGATTTATTGAATATCAATGGAAAATCAAAAGTAAGCATATGGTAATAATTAAAATGTGGAAAGTGTTCAATAATTCTTCATTTTCATTTTGATAGTGCTTTCCATAGAATCGCCACTTTAACTCTTGAGTTCAGCACCATGCTTGCTTTTCTAAACTTTTATCCTGAAAAGAAGGTTAAAGCAGACATCCTCCAAATGGTTTCTGGCACATTATCGTAAGAACGACTGTAGATTTTAGATAAATGATTAAGAATAAAATCCTGTCTTAACTTAAATGGCGGAGGAGAAGTGCTCATAACCTGAAATTCCTCTTGCTATGTTCACATGTGTTTCACTGCTTTCCATTCTTTATTTTTCCCTTACCAAAGGTTGGAGAAAGAAGTTTAATTTCAAAATGGCTTTGACAATTTTATTTTCTTTCCTCCTACTCTTTCTCTCTCTAAACTATGGGTTCATTCTCTGCCCTACTAGTTTAAATCATGTTGATAGGCTACTTAAAAGCTACCACAACTCAGTGCTGTTCGAAAGATACACAACAGCCGAAACGTAAGGTTACAGTCTTCTTGGTTTAGGTTAGATGGAAGAAATAACTCCACTTTGAGGCAGGTGCGTAACCACACGTCCTGGAGCTGACGAAACTTGAGTGGCGGGAGAAAGTGAAGACCCAGGGCATTTGGAAGCTTGGAAAACTTTCTCTTTAATTTACTGTATTTTTTTGTTGGGGGAAAATATGCATCACATTTACCATCTTAACCATCTTGAGGTGCACAGTTCAGTGGCATCGAATACGTTCATGTTGTGCGCCCATCACCACCATCCGTCTTCAGAACCCTTTTCATCTCCCAGAAACGAAACTCTTTCCCCATTAACCAGTAACCGCCCCCCTTCCGTCCTCTGGGGGTCCCTCCTCATCTGTTTCAATCCATCCCCTTTCTCGGCTCCTGAAACAATCCTCTCCTGGTTTCCTCTGACCGCGTGACAGGCACTTCTGTCTTTTTTGAGGGTTTCTCCTGCTGGTCTTCCGGTCAGTCGTATACATGCTGCTGGCATCTTTTGTGGCCCAATCCTGCAGTCACTCTCTCTTTGCCTCTGGACTGTCAGTTTTGCCTGCTTCAGCATTGACTCTTGGCGGCTTTGCTGGGTTAAATAATGTCCCTTTAAGTCCACATCCACCCAAAACATCAGAATGGGACCTTATTTGTATTTGGGTCTTACACACTGAATTAATTAAAGCTCTTGAGATGAAATCATTCTCAATTTATCATGAGCCCTGCATCCAATGACTGGTGTTCTTATATGAAAAGACACACAGACACAGAGGAGAAGCCAGGTGAAGATAGAGGCAGAGTTGCAAGGGATGCAGCCACAAGCCAAGGGGTGTCCAGAGGCACCAGGGGCTGGGAAAAGACAAGGCGTGTTTCATCAAAAGTCAAAGCAATAGAAAATAGAAAGCTCTCACGTTGCATAGGATGACTTGGCAATGTAGGAAGCTCCTCATGATTAGAGTTTGATGCAAAGCGTTGGCAGAAACCTTCTCTGGAATAGGGAGGGGATATTCCAACACTGGGTGAAGGCTGCTTTATGTAACTTTGCGAGATATTCAGCTCTCTGCAGGGTTCATCTTTGCCCATGCCCAAACCTTTTCTTCTCCTTGTGATTTCGAACGTGTGTTTGGGCACAAAAGGCATCAGAATATCTATCCACAGACTTTGTTTGCAATCCAGGGATGTTCTTGCCTGTTTGACTGTAAGCACTCAAAATTCAATGGGGAAAAATACCTCTTCCTCTGGGATGAACCGAGCTCTCGTGAAGGATAGCTCATTAGCGGTGGCCGTTTCTGGGATAGTGGTGATTATCCTAGAGTAAATGATTTGCAGAATGCCGTGATGCTCTTTTAGGGAATTCCTTCTCATCATTCAGAAACCCGCCACACAGCCAGACTATTTCCAAAAAAAAAAAAAAAAATCCACTCATCTTACTTAAATGAAGAGAACACACATACAGGAGAGAACCAGGGATCTATCTGCCAAACCACTGAATCATCTCAAGCCTATGTTTTTAAAAGTATTAGATGTATGCATGTAACATTTCAGCCCGGAATCTGCAAGGCTGAATGCCAGTTCACTATTTTCGTCATTCAATCATCATCATCAAAAAAAAAGTGCTTGCTTTTTTATATATCGATACTATACATATACTATATACTATTTGCAGGCAGACACTCAATGCCAGAAATAACCCCAGCGTGAAGTCAGAGCTCATGCATTATGCGTAGGCTCTGGGTTACATTATCTTCGGCATTCACAAGGAGACAAGGGGCCATGCTCCTTTGCAGAGCAGCACAAGACTCTTCGAACTCAAAGGATTTTTGATAGAATCACCTGAAACACTGAGCCAAAAGCAGACATTGAGAGTTGGACAGTTGTCAAGAAAGCAGGAGGTAGATTCAGTGTGCTAAGATGATACATGGACCCGGAAGAGGCAGCAAGCTCTTCTCCTTCTTAAAAATATCCAAAAGGAGGAGAAAATATCTCATAATGATGTCAAAGGATGCACGGATATACTCCTATGACAACGTTACCTTGACAGTAATTTAGAAAATTCAGGAAGGCACTAGACGTCACGTAGGAATACAGCAGAATGAAAAGTCGACAGGGCTCGCGGTTTCCTGGGATATGGGCTTGGTTTCAGAGACCACGTGAGCCAACTGCTATTTGCCTGATCTTGAAAAATCATATCACTGCTTCCCCGTGTGGAAGAACAGGAGAAACAGTCATACCGTGCAGTGCTGTTTTCATAGAACAACTTACCCAATGCCTAGTAAGTAGTCGGTTATAAGGGGCCATCCCTCTTCTTTCTGTCTATTAAATAATGGGTCGATGTAAATGAAAACGTCCTCAGAAAGTAGTTTCCAGGAGAAGTTGACATGAACGAGGAGGGTCTAGAGTTTTTATCATGAGAGCCAGTCCCCGTCAACAGATGCAGCTGACTAAGGGAGAAACCGTGTCTCCTAAAGCTCCTATTTGATAGAAATTTTACAACCTTGCAGAATTCTGCGCTGGCCATCCATTTAGGTCTGAGCTGACCTGAACACTTGGACTGGGAGGAAGGAAGTGTCAGCTCCTTTCCTGATTCTGCTGCTTCTCAGAACGGAGACTCAGGATGTGACTTGTATGGTCTGGAGATCAGATGTAGGTCTCCCAACACAGTTGCCCCATGCATTGGGGACCTTTGATCACCCCATACCCATGGGCATCCCTTCTCTTTTGGTTTCTTAGGTAGCGTTCTCCTTTGCTCCATTTTTTTTTTTTTTTAGTTTATTTCATCTCACAGTTCTTTGATGTCTCCTTTCTGTTTTCTTGATTTCCCACGGGATTTGTCTTCCTGTTCCCCTGCCTATAGTTGAGATGTATGATCTGTGGGGTGCTCATTGTTTTCCCCAGACTTCATTAAACTGATTCAAGACACCGTTATTCAACCAGTCCTGGGAGGAGAGACTTCCTGTTTCAGCCTTCTCCTTTTCTGTCCTCTCAGATTCAGATTCTAACTTCTGATTATTCACTGAGTTTATGCCTTGTTCTCTGTTCTTACGATGACTGTGCTTGCTTTCTCCATTCTATTTTTTAGCTTTAAATGTCATTACAGTCCTAGAGCTGCGGCGCCAAAGTGCCATAAGGCAACAGAAATGTATCCTCTCACAGGTCTGGAGGACAGATGTTGGAATTCAAGGTGTGGGCAGGGCTGCGATCCCTCTGGAGGTTCTAGGGGAGCATCATTCCGTACCTCTTCCAGCTTCTGGGGGCTGCTGTCAGTCCACGGCTTGAGGCTCCCATCTTCACCCTCTGCTTCCGTCATCACCTGGCCTCCTCCGCTGGGTGTGTCTGTCCCTGTTTCTTCTCTTCTTACAAGGACACCAGTCATGCTGGATTAGAGATCTCCCTACTCCTATAGTACTTCACGTTAACTTATATCTTAATGGCGTCTTCAAAGACCCGATTTCTAAATAAGGTCATATTCACAGAGACTAGAAGGTTAGAACTTCAATCTGTCTATTTTTTAGGACACAATTCAACCTGTAACAAATGGGTAAGCTGCTATCATTCCCTATGTTTTCTCCAACTTTTACCTGATTATTCAACACATCTCCAAGAGTGTATCTTTCTTAACAAAGCAAACCAAAAACTAAACACCTTACACTTCAAGTTTTCTTTACTCAGCGCCCACGACATATCACTGCTTACCTTTGACTCGTAAAGTTCTTTAAAATAGAGTCACGGTCTGCTTGGTGAGTCTCCCCGCTAATCACCAGTTCTACAACTACCCCAGCTCCTCCTAATTTGCCAAATCACCTTGCCCCGTTCCTCTGCCCCGTGCCCACTCCATCCATTATCAATAACCCTCTTCCTAGGAAACTTGGGATTCAGATAAGCTCGGTTAACATGGCCCCCAGCACCTACAGAATTATCAACACCATCTTGCTTCGTCCCATGGAATTCTCTACCCATCTTATTTTAGCAATTGTGTTTTAGGGAAAAGAAAAATATTGCTGGTTGACTCTCTGTCGTCTGTCAGACATGAGTACAGATGCTTTGCAAACAATTTCTTGCTTAATCCTTATAAATATGACTTCTCAGAGCTAAATTCTTCTCACTTCAAAGACCAGGGAAGTAGGTCTCAGAGAGGTGAACGCACTCAGGATTATATGAGTAAAAATTGGTGGAGTCGTCATTTCAACCTGATTCTGACGACGTTCCTCTTTCCAGCACCCCTAGTTGACCTCTAATTTTGTGATGACAGTGGTCCCCTACCCACAGGATAGCATCCTATTTCTGTTTCTATTCCTAGGTCTTAATAGCACTTTGAACTTTCCTAGCTGGAGATGGAAAATGAGAATAAAATAGAAACATAATCTCTCTGCCTGTTTGCATTCTCTGTGAGTGCAAGATCTTACCCATGTCCAGGTTTAAGTAATGGTTTAGAGTGTTCAAAAAAGGTAGAGTTGTTGGGCCACTGAGGACCAGTTCCCATGCATAAAAATCGTAAAGACTACGTAAATATTTCTACTGTATGTACAAAGGTGAAACCTGATTTTCCTCTCGGTTTCCACATGGTATGTCCTCGTTGATTGGAGGGGACAGTCAGACATGCCAAAAACAAGAAAATCTTTGGAAACTGGGGACGAGAAAAAGGGAAATGATGCAGAGTCAACCTTCACACCAGGTGCTGATGAACAAGTATGGCTTGACTTCAGGTGTTTCCACATGGGAGGGCTTTTAATGTTTATTAGACACCAATTAAAATGGTTTTCCTTTCCGAGAAGATCTGAGTTGAGTGCTAATCGCCTTGCCTGGATAAACTTGAAGTGGGAGGAAATTTTGTTTCTACTTCAAAATTTGGGACATACGGAATTACTGGAGTGAAATGCATGTGAATTTTAATTGTGATCGGTGTTACAACATCACTTAGCATTGATGCAGGGATTTCCATTCTCACCAATTATATATGAGATGGTTTCAGCATCTACTCATTAATTTGATGAGTGTTGTCCAACTTTGTCATCTTCACCAGTCGAATGAGTGGATGTTTTCATTTTAACTGACATTTCTCTTAATATGTATAAGACTAATATATTTTCATAAATTAAATAGCATTTTTGTCAGTGATCTATTTTTTATATGATCCAATTTTTTCTATTGGGCTTGTTCATTTGTACATGTATATATTAAAATGCACTTTATATATTTAAAAACTCAGTCTTTAATGACTTTTCCTTGTACCTTTTGATTTTGTTTATGGTCTTTTCCATGCAATGCATAAAATGTAGCCAAATATATCAATCTTTTTTTTTTAAGATTTTTTTGATGTGGACCATTTTTAAAGTCTTTATTGGATTTGTTACAATATTGCTTCTGTTTTATGTTTTGGTTTTTTGACCCCAAGGGATGTGGGATCTTAGCTCCCTGACCAGGGATTGAACCCGTGGCCCCTGCATTTGAAGGTGAAGTCTTAACCACTGGACCACCGGGGAAGTCCTTGTATCAGTCTTTTAAAAATCATTTAGTTTGGTGCTATAAAAACATTTATCACTCAGATGACTCGATGAGAAAGTTTCCAACTTTTTTTCTGGTACTGTATTAATTTTCCTTTTTCCTTTGAAATATTTGATCCAAAGAATCTATTTACCCATTGATTGATTGCTGGATAGATAAAGAGAGTGATTTAGTAGGAATCACTTTTTCTTCCCAAGAGATTATTTATTTGCCATTAAAAAATTCAAATTTTAGTGAGTCCTTTATCACATACTAACTTGTTTTATACTTTAGGTATATATGCCTGGATTCTCTATTTTATGTTACGTATCCATCAAACCATGCCTGTAGCAGAAGCAACTCAATTAATTTGCCTTTATATCAAACTTCATTTGCTTTGAAAGTACTATAATGCTCCAAATATTATGTTTGAGAGAATTTTAGAAAAGTAATGATGTACAGGAGAGAATCTTAAAAAAAGGCATAATTAATAGGCAGGGATCATTGCAAATGGCATTTGAATTGTATTTAATTCCTGCACACACCTCAGGTGCATTCAGATGTTGGCATATGTATGTAATATAGTTGAATACTCTATTCCCTTGTATTAAAGTCTGATAGTCCTGGGACAGTACCTTTTTGATCACATGACTAATACTACTAATGTACAGTTTATGCCACATGGAGATCCTTTTTTTTTCTATATTTTCACACCATTATTGACAAATAATATTATCACACAGATTTTATTTGTGTGCTATATCAGAGCCTGGTACCAGGCTAAAGCTAGCTGTACTTTCTGAGTAAAATTTTTACTTTCCTTTGTTCTAGAAGAATTTTATTTCATCGGAGGTGTTTCTTCATCAAGATTTTCAGAGTCTTGGTCTAATCACATCTGGCTTGGTTCTTTTGGTCAGGGCAATCCTTTGGTCACAGGCAGAGGCCAATGGTTTATGCACTGTTACACTTTTCTTGAATCGATTGTATGCAGACTTTTGCTATTGCGTAATTTTACGGAGACCCTAAAATGGCTTTATTGCGAAACGTTGCTAATGTTTAAATTTATAACAAATTTGGAACCCATCTATATTTTCTCTCATACGAATATTTTGCATTCTTCAGTAATCATTCAGAAATTCTGCGTGTGGGGAGGGGTGTTCCCTTCCTTCCTTGCTTCTTCCTTCCTGGAGTGCAACAGGATAACTTTTCCTCACTGGGTCCTCCTGTAATATACATGTTACCATCCATTCATTTCCTCTGCAACAAACTTTACCTATGAACGTAAAGTTGTGATAAGCTGCCTGCTAAAGCGATGAGGAGGCCTAGATTTTAATCCCAACACTTTCCATCTTGCTGGGACGTTTCGTACTCTCGACCTTTGGGTGCTTGAATTCCCAAATATTAGGCATATTTACCCATGTGCAGTCATTGGGATCATGTATGGTCTCCCGTCTTGTTCCGAGTGTCCACAAAGCCTGTAACATGAGACTGGGATTCATCAGGGGTTACGTGAATAGAACATTTACCGGATACCCGGTGGGAAACGATCTCATTGCTCTTACTTCTGTCTCAGACTCTTTACCTCTTCAGACAGAGTTTCTCGGAAACATTCTTTATCAAGTAGACAGAGCTGCAAGCTGGCCTTGGTTGCCATGACATCTTCCCTTTGGCTCAACTACAAGGTCCATGACCTTCAAGAATGGTCCAGTCTCATGATGCATCCTAGCACGTGTGAAAGCAAAAGCCCCTCCTTCCTTTTACCTACAAGATACAAGAGCTCATTTTTGCATTTGTCAGAGGCATAAGAATAAGATGAAATTTAGATGCATTCACTAGACTTAACAGATGCCCTCTGACCTTCACTCATGCTTGCTGACTCTGATTTCACAAGTACCAACCTAGCACGTGGAATGATTTCTTGTTCCAGGTGACTAAATCTCAAAGAGTAAAACTGTCTACATCGTTATGCCCATATTAATTACCAGCGCAGAATTTGTCTTTTTCACCTTGATTCAATGAGGATTTATGGGCTGCCAGCCTGTGTCAACACATACTTCTAAATGCTTAAATTTATCCACCAACAAAACAAGTTATAGGCAACGTCCAGGAGGTTACATTCTCTGTATTGTGTTCTCTTGTTGGTTTTTCTCCCCTTCTTTTTCCATTTTTCTTCCCTGACTGGATGTCACCAAGTATCACGTCTTTCAGTAGTGTGTACATACTCATCTGTCCCCCGTTTAGAACTCTCTTCTCAAATCCGAGCTGTCAGTCCAGCTGTTTCCTCCGTATCTCCGTTTGCTTGGCTTGTGGACATCCTACATTCAACACATCAAAAAGTCAAACTTTATCTCACCTTTGCACCTGCTCTGTTTCTTTTCTTTCTCTCTCTCTTTCTCTCTCTCTCTCTTTTTTTTTCTTTCTTCCTTCCTTCGTCCCTCCCTCCCTCCCTCTCTCTCTTTCTCTTTCCTTCCTTCCTTCCTTCCCTCCTTTTTTTTATATTGGAGTACAGTTGATTAACAGTGTTGTGTTAGTTTCAGGTGTACAGCAAAGTGATTCAGTTATACATATACATTTATCTATTCTTTTTCAGATTCTTTTCCCATTTAGGTTGTTACAGAATATTGAGTAGAGTTCCCTGTGCTCTACAGTAAGTCCTCTTTGGTTATCTGTCTTGTATATATTAGTGTGTATATGTTAATCCCAAACTCCTAATTTATCCCTCCCCCCCCCCCTTTCCCCTTTGGTAACCACAATTTTGTTGTCTATGTCTGTGAGTCTGTTTCTGTTTTGTAAATAAGTTCATTTGTATCATATTTTAGATTCCACATATAAGTGATATCATATGATATTTGTCTTTCTCTGTCTGACTTACTTCACTTAGTATGATCACCTCCAGGTCCATCCATGTTGCTGCAAATGGCATTAATTCATTCTTTTTTATGGCTGAGTAATATTCCATTGTATATATGTACCACATCTTCTTTATCCATTCCTCTGTTGTTGGATATTTAGGTAGCTTCCATGTCTTGGAAGGAAAACTCCCATACTCACTCGATAAGGCCACCATCACCCTGATACCAAAATGAGACAAAAATACCATAAAAAAAGAAAATTACAGGTCAATATTACTGATGAACATAGGTGCAAAAATCCTCTGTGCTTTCTTATTTCATTATTGCAGTGGCTAAGCCAGAATATCCTTGGGGTTCATCTCTCTTTCTCTTTTGCCCCCTGCATCCTGTTATCCACACCCACAAGGCATAGCCAGGACAGACCCTCTCTTGCTTTTCTTTGGTGGGACCATCCATCAGTTCCAATGTGCTACATTGTTGTTGAACAACCTAACTGGCCTCTCTCTCTTCACTCTTGCCTATTTTTCTTCTCAACAAGGTGGCTAGGGTTACTCTTGGGAAAACAGAAGCCGTCTGTGTCCCTCCTTTGTCAGAACGTTGCCATGGCTCACTTTTTATGTGGAGTCACAGCCAAAGTCCTCTGAATGACCACAGGGCTGATGTCATCTGGTCCCTCTTGTCTGTGAACCTACATTAGTAGCCACTGGATTTGAACCACACGGACCTCCCAGCTATGACTCTCATGCCTGTGAGGTTTACACCTCCAGGCTTTACCCCAACTAGTTCTTTTCCCTGGAACATCACCCCTCTAAATAGAATGTTTCTCAGCTTTCTCACCTGTTAAGTCTCCAACCATACATCACGTTTTCAGAGAGTTGTGTCCTGATCATCCTATTTAAAATCTGCCGCCTCCCCATCTTTACATTTCTAATTATTCATACCATGGTCTGTCTAGATTTTTCTACAACTCTCATCTTCTTTTACGATATGAGAATTCATTTATTATACTATCTGTGTTTACTAACTCAAAAGTAATTTCTATAAATACAGGGGTCCTTGTCAATGTCTTTTCTCCTCTGTTGTATCCCTAATACGTAGAAAAATGTCGAATAGAGATGTTGTTCTTTAAATGTTATTGAAATAATGAAAGAATTTAATTGAAAGGCATTTAATTTAGGCAAATGGTCAGGATGAATATGATAAAATCCTTCCCTGCTATGGATGTCTTAGGAATCTGTAAACCAGGTAGTCAGAGCAAGTAGTGACTGTTGACTCAGTAACAGATAAGTTACCTATTCTTATAAAAATTAAAATTTATATAAAAATATTTTGCTAAAAAAGTGACTACGTACTCAATTACAGCTAAATATTCTCATAAACATTAACTTTAAGAATATTACATAGATTTTGTACCTTTTGTGTAAACAGAAAAATCTAACCTGAACATATAATTGTGAGTTTTAGAGTGGGGACCTACATCAAAAAGGTACTTAATGAAAATTTTTTACTTTCTTTACATACTTCGGGAACAAATCTTGTCAGTCTTGTGTGCTTTCAATATCTACTTTCACTGATAAATAACTTGGCTTTTTACTTAACATTGTCTTTTGGTGAACACATGTTTTAAATTGTAATGTAGTCTTCTGTAATCAATATTTTTCTTATGTTTAGTATATCCATATTTAGAGTAACAAATTGTATTCAAATGTGTGCCACTTGGAAGAGACACGCCTTAAGCAAAATTATACAGGAAATGTATATAGAGGTACAATTACGCTTCACAGATACTGTGTTTTTTACAAATTGAAGGTTTGTGTCAACCCCACTTCGAGCAAGTCTATCAGCACCATTTTTCCAACATCATTTGCTCACTTTGTGTCTCTGTGTCACATTTGATTATTCTCACAGCATTGCAAACTTTTTCATCATGATTCTATTTGTTGTTACTACTATGACTCGCTGAAGGCCCAGAGGATTGTGAGCATTTTTAGCAATGAAGTATTGTTTTAAATTAATGTATGTTGTTTTTAGACATAGTGCTATGGCACATTTAGTAGATGACAGTGTAGTGCAAACATCACTTTTATATGCACTGGGAATCCAAAAAAATTGTGTTACTTATTGCAGTATCTGCTTTATTGCATAGGTCTGGAACCAAACCTGCAGTAACTCTGAGGTATGACTGTATATATAGATATAGATACACATATATATCTAACAATTGATCGATAGATATAAGATATAAAGATATAGCTATCAATATATATCTCCTAGATGACTCTATCAAAAAGAAAATTGGTTTAGCATTAAAATAAGAAATGGAATCCAACACGAAAAGAATTGATAGCCGATGAAGAGGAATATTTTATGCTGATTTATGAAAACCTTGGGAATAACTAAAAGAATTAAAGTTTTAAAGGTCAAATAATTACAAGGAGAAATTAAAAATCCACAATAATACTTAAATACCAAAAGGTCAAAGACTAAGGGTGTAGAGAAATTGACAAGCAAAATAAACAAACATGATGTAAGGATCATTTTTTATTGTAAATAAACATGTATTACGCCAGCTGACCAGGTTCTAGCCCCTGTGCCTGCAATATACTCACACCACGTACATCAGGTTTACTAAACCTAACGTAATAAAATAACAAACAAGAAACCCAATCTACCTGACCACCTTCTATTTGGATTCTAAACCTATGCTGGTAATTACTCAATAAGTTAAAGTGGAAATCAAAAGAGAGGACATCAAAAGTACCGCAAATGAAAGTGTGTGAGATACATATCAAAATGTGTTCTTTAGACCCAAGAAAGATTTTCTAAGTGGACTCAGCTACAACCCATGATGCTAGGAAAAAAATAAATGCAATACATTAGAAATGATAGAATAGCAAGGTGTCCTAAGAACATGAATGTCATCAGCAGATGAACGGATAAAAGAAGTGTGGTCTATACATACGATGGAATATTTTCCAACCTATAAAAGAAGGAAATCCTGCAACACAAGATTGACATATATACACTACTATGTGTATAATAGATAACTAATGAGAACCTACTGTATAGCACAGGGAGCTCTACTCTGCTCTGGGGTGACCTCAGTGGGAAGGAAATCCAAGAAAAGGGGCATATATGTATACGTGTGGCTGATTCACTTCACTGTACAGCAGAAAGTAACACAACATTGTAAAGCAACTTTACCTCAATTAAAAAAAAAAAAGACAACATGGATGAACCTGGAGGACTTTATGCTCAGTGAAATAAATCAGTCACAGAGAGACAGATACTGCATGGTTTCACTTCTATAAGTATCTAAAATAGTCAGGCTAGGGACTTCCCTGATGGCGCAGCGGCTAAGTCTCCGTGCTCCCAATGCCGAGGGCCCGGGTTCGATCCCTGGTCAGGGAACTAGATCCCACATGCTGTAACTAAGAGTTCACATGCTGCAACTAAGACCCGGTGCAACCAAATAAATATTAAAAAAAATAAAATAGTCAAACTGATAGACACAAAGAATAGAATGATGGTTACCAGGGCCTGGAGGGAGGGGGAAAAGGATTTTACGAACCAGACCATTTAAAATTTCACTCATGCATTCTTTCATGTGTTTGCTGGCAATCTGTATATCTTCTTTGGAGAAATGTCTATTTAGGTGTTCTGCCCATTTTTGGATTGGGTTGTTTGTTTTTTTGTTGTTGAGCTGCATGAGCTGCTTGTAAATCTTAGAGATTAATCCTTTGTCAGTTCTTCACTTGCAAATATTTTCTCCCATTCTGAGGGTTGTCTTTTGGTCTTGTTTATGGTTTCCTTTGCTGTGCAAAAGCTTTTAAGTTTAATTTAGTCCCATTTGTTTATTTTTGTTTTTATTTCCATTTTTCTAGGAGCTGGGTCAGAAAGGATCTTGCTGTGATTTATGTCATAGAGTGTTCTGCCTATGTTTTCCTCTAAGAGTTTGATAGTGTCTGGCCTTACATTTAGGTCTTTAAATCCATTTTGAGTTTATTTTTGTGTATGGTGTTAGGGAGTGTTCTAATTTCATACTTTTACATGTACCTGTCCAGTTTTCCCAGCACCACTTATTGAAGAGGCTACATCATTAATCATTAGAGAAATGCAAATCAAAACTACAATGAGATATCATCTCACACCGGTCAGAATGGCCATCATCAAAAAATCTAGAAACAATAAATGCTGGAGAGGGTGTGGAGAAAAGGGAACCCTCTTGCACTGTTGGTGGGAATGTAAATTGATACAGCCACTACGGAGAACAGTATGGAGGTTCCTTAAAAAACTAAAAATAGAACTAGCATACGACCCAGCAATCCCATACTGGACATATACCCTGAGAAAACCATAATTCAAAAAGAGTCATGTACCACAATGTTCACTGCAGCTCTATTTACAATAGCCAGGACATGGAAGCAACCTAAGTGTCTATCATCGGATGAATGGATAAAGAAGATGTGGCACATATATACAATGGAATATTACTCAGCCATAAAAAGAAACGAGATTGAGTTATTTGTAGTGAGGTGGATGGACCTAGAGTCTGTCATACAGAGTGAAGTAAGTCAGAAAGAGAAAACAAATACTGTATGCTAACACATATATATGGAATCTAAGGGAAAAAAAAAAGGGCATGAAGAACCTAGTGGCAAGACGGGAATAAAGACAGACCTACTAGAGAATGGACTTGAGGATATGGGGAGGGGGAAGGGTAAGATGTGACAGAGAGAGAGTGGCATGGACATATATACACTACCAAACGTAAAATAGATAGCTAGTGGGAAGCAACCGCATAGCACAGGGAGATCAGCTCGGTGCTTTGTGACAACCTAGAGGGGTGGGATAGGGAGGGTGGGAGGGAGGGAGACGCAAGAGGGAAGAGATATGGGAACATATGTGTATGTATAACTGATTCACTTTGTTACAAAGCAGAAACTAACACACCATTGTAAACCAATCATACTCCAATGAAGATGTTAAAAAAAATAAAGTAAAATAAAATTTCACTCATGCAAGATGAATAAGCTGAAGGGAATCTATTGTACGATATTGTGTCTACAGATAGCAATACTGTACTGTACACTGAACCATCTGTTCAGATGGTAGATCTCAAATATCCATACCAAAATAAAGAATTCAGAGAAAGAAAATAGTACACCCAAAAGTAACACAACATTATAAATCAACTATACAATAAGAAAGAAGACCACAAAAAAATATAGCTGACATCACCCACAATAGTGATTTGAATAGAAAAGGATAATTAAATTTCCCCTGAAGCAAGTGTCCTTCTTTATAAAAACAGACACATTAAAAAGTGACTTCACTCTTCAAAAGATGTCCCACCCTTCCAAAAAGCATTCACATCATAATTCCTTTAAATAGTGAATTCTAAAGAAAAGTTCTGATAAATTTCTTAAAAAGAAAAAAACAGGAAAGAAAATGAATTTTATTTCACAAGATGTCTTAAAACTGTGGTGTCTTAAAGAATAATCAGTTCTATGTTTTTAAAGAATTGATAGAAAATGTAGATTCCAAATAAAATTACATTCCCCCAGGGGAAAAAATTAATAAGTCAAAATAGAACATCAACTTAAATGTAAAACATAAAACTATAATTTTTTTAAGAAAAAAGTAGGAGAAAATCATCAGGATCTATAGTTAGGCAAAGGTGACACCAGAAGCCACCCGTAAGAGAAGCAATTCATAAATTGGATTTCATCAACATTAAAATCTTTGCTATGCAAAAGTTGGTATCCCAGCCTGTCTGTATTATGAGGTATCTGTGTGACTCACAAAGCAGTACAGTGGTATTTGAAGATGGAGTTATATTAGATAAAAATGCATAGTGATAATGCTTGGGGAACTATTAGAGTATAACTTTTATGTTCAGAGGAGGGACAGTGAAATTATTTAAGATCCTCAAATAAAAACAGCTGAAAATGAGAGAAATAAAAACAAAACAAAAAAATCCCCAAATACAATAAATGAAGTGGTTACAAATATCTTAGATATTAATCCAACTATATCAATAATTACTTTAAATGTTAACGTTTTAAACATAGTGATTAAAAGACAGAGATTGTAACAGCATATTTAATTTTCTTTTAAAGGACATATATGTTGTCTAAATGGAACCCATTTAAAATACAAAATCAGAGATAGGTTAAAATAAAGAGAAATCATGCTTACACTAATCAAAGGAAAAGAATCAAAAGATACATTAATTTCAGACAAATCGACTTTAGAAGAAGGACAATTATTGAGGATAAAAAACATGTTAAAGGGGACTATTCTCCATGAAGACTCATCCATCCTAAATGTGTATCCACCGAACACCAGAATATAAAAATACATGAGGTAAAAACTTACAGAACTGAAAGGGGAAATAGAACAATTCACTCTTCTAGTTGCAGAGTTCCACTTACCTTCATCAGTAACTGATAGATCCAGCAGGTAGAAAATCAGTAAGGACATCACTGAACGGAACAGCCCTATCAATCAACTTGATCTCATTGGCATTTTCAGAAGGCCTCATCCAACAATAGCAGAAGATACGTTCTTCTAAAGTTCACGTGGAATTGGGAACACGTTCTGGGTGATATAACATACCCACAACGAAAAAATAGAAATGATACAAAATATATTCTCAGCCATGTGGAACTAAATTAGAATTCAATAACAGAAAAATAGATGAAGAACTCCCAAATCATTGGAAATTAAATAACACAGTCCTGGATAACACATGGCAGGAAATACAGTTTATTGAAACATGTACAGTACGGTGAAAGCCATGCTTCATGGGAATTTTACAGCATTAAATGCATATATTAGAAAAGAAGAAAGATGTAAAAACAATAACCTAAGTGTTTGTCTTAGGAAAGCATAGACGATGACTTTGGATCTAAAGCACATTGAAGAAAAACAATTATATAAATTAGAGCAGAAATCAATCAGTTAAAAGACAAAACCCACAGAGAAACATCAACACAAAACAACAGGTATTTGAAAGGAGCAGTTATGAAATCATCTACGTATTGTCTACAGGTATACATGTATACCAACAATTTGATGGGAATCGTTCCTTATTTAAATTTCAAAAAATATGCAAAGATGATTAAATTGTTTATAAAGTTAGAATTAAAAAACTAATAAAAACGCATTCCTGAGGAATCGATACAATTATCAGAGCCATACAATACAAAGGGGACTCAGTAAGAAACATTATGATGTTGGTTGTGGGTAGAGCTTATTAAAATGACCACATCATTATAAAGTTATAATTTTGGGAGCGGGGGGAAGAGGGCTAAACCCTACCGAATAATCAAGGTTTTGTAATCATGTTTCATGTAACACTCACATAATTTCTCTGAGATAACTAGCTTTCTCACCTTTCACAGAGATGGAGTATTTAAAGCTCAGAGTATTGGTCTTGAACAGTTTATCATCCACTGAAGAGAGAGTCAGGATTGAACTTGTTCATTGGACTTTAAAAGTTCGTGCTCTTTGGCAGTCAGACTTCCTCATTTTATACTCATAAAGCAAGTAAAATTCATTCCAATGAGAGAGATTATGTAGAAATAAAATATTACACTCAGCATCATTTGAATAGATATCATTATAAGATCCATTTCTGTATCATGGAGCTATTTCTGCACCCCAGCAAATGACCCATCATAACAGTGATTTGTAGATCTTGTTATAAAACCTTCTAATAAAAATTCCTTCTAATAGAAGTATTCATTTCACCAGAAATTCATTAGCTTGTTTTTACCAATGTAAGCAAATTGAGGAGTAAAGTTTCATACCAAAGGGTTTGGAAATCACGGGATGCCACTTGCAGGGCTGAGTGGGGAGTTACAAATCTTAGGAGGTGGGAAGAGGTCAGAAGTTAGAACCTGGGTTGTAAGAAAGGATGGTGTCGGAGATTTGTGAGAAAAAAAAAAAAATTTAGAAGTAACTCTCATCACTTTGGACCTATCATGAGGAAGATGCTGGGAAATAAGTGTCCACAGCCATCCTCAATATTACATGACCATGGTCACTTACTTAAACTTTAAACAAGTGAGTCTGGGACTTCCCTTGTGGTGCAGTGGTGAGGACCCCGCACTCCCGATACAGGGGACATGGGTTCGACCCCTGGTCAGGGAGCTAGGTTCCGCATGCCTGCCACAACTAAGGAGCCTGCAAGCTGCAACTAAAGAGCCTGCCTGCTGCAACTAAGACCCAGCACAACCAAATAAATAAATATTTAAAAATAAAATAAATAAGTGAGGCTGAATGCCCTCATAAATCTATTAGTGTTAGACTCTACCTATGTGTTGGATCATTTCTGCTAGCTTGGGTGATGACATAGCCATTTTATTTTAATTTTCATTATGCAATCTATGGTTATTTCATTTTCTCCCAATATCACTTACACTTCATTGAAAGAAGATATCCCTTTTGTTTCTTTTTTTCCCTTCCCTGCCTTCCTCCCTCCCTCCCTCCCTTCCTTCCTTCTTTCCTTCCTTCCTTCCTATACAAAACTCAATTGAGAAATGTAAGAAAAAATCGAATAGAATTCACTTCATTAGGAGAGAAACACACATAAAACAACCCAGTCACCTTACAGTCGCAGAGGAGACTTGACTACAGAGACAGGATTAAGGAGAGAGTGATTCAGTCTACCTGAGAGCTCACAGAAGGCTGCCTGGAAGAGGTGGCATGTGACCTAGGATTGAAAGAAAAATTAGCTTCCCACCAGGTACATTTTAAGAAAGGGTGGGAACATCTAGACTGCAGGACCATGTGTGCTTGGGGCAGTGTAAACAGTTGGATTATTTGGGAACACCAAATAAGGAAGGATCTAGAAATAGACAACATGGCAGAAGCAGAAGCTAGTGGCCAGGATGTATGGGGCTCATGTTCTATTTTGTAGGAACGGGAATCATGCAAATGACTTTTCTAGAGGCTAAACATGACTGTACTGCTTAGAAAATGTTAAAGAATCATTTTAGGTGCGAGGACCACACTTTGAGAACCACTGAACAACAGGGTGATGTCACCAAGATGGCAAATCATTTTTTTTTTCATACTTTTTATTGAAGTATAGTTGATTTACAATGTTGTGTTAGTTTATGGTGTACAGCAAAGTGATTCAGTTATATATATATTTATATATATATGAGTCATATATATATACATATATATATATATGTTCTACTTTTCCATTATGGTTTATTAGAGGATATTGAATATAGTTCTCTGTGCTATAAGTAAATCCTTGTGGTTTATCTATTTTACATGTAGTAGTATGTATCTGTTAATCCCAAACTCCTAATTTATCGCTCCCCAACTCCTTCCCCTTTGGTAACCATAAGTTTGTTTTCTATGTCTGTGAGTCTACTTCTGTTTCATAGATCTGTTCGTTTGTATTATTTATTTTTAATTTTAAAATTTTTATTGGAGTATATGTTGTTAGTTTCAGGTGTACAGCAAAGTGAATCAGTTATACATATACCCACTCTTTTAGATTCTTTTCCCATATAGGTCATTACAGAGTATTGAGTAGAGTTCCCTGTGTTATACAATAGGCCCTTATTAGTTATCTATTTTATATATAGTAGTGTGTATATGTCAGTCCCAGTCTCCCAATTTATCACTTCCCTGTGCCTTTCCCCCCTGATAACCATAAGTTTGTTTTCTATGTCTGTGATTCTATAGCTGTTTTGTAAATAAGTTCATTTGTACCATTTTTTGTTTTTTTTAGATTCCACATATAAGTGATATTTATCTTTCTCTGTCTGACTTACTTCACTGAGTATGATTATCTCTAGGTCTATCCATGTTGCTGCAAATAGCATTATTTAATTTTTTATGGCTGAGTAATATTCCATTGTATATATGCACCACATCTTCTTTATCCATTCTTCTGTTGATGGGCACTTAGGTTGCTTCCATGTCTTGACTATTGTAAACAGCACTGCTGTGAACATTGGGGTGCATGTATCTTTTCGAGTTAAGTTTACTCCAGATCGTTTGAACACCTGTGCAGGGCTCAGATTCATGAGAGGTGAAAACAGAGCTAGAAAGCCAGGTAGGAGCTTTCTGCCATCATCCAGCTTATATCCCAGTTGGAAGGAAGCCTACAGTCGATCTTGGGACTTGAGAGTCAGGAATTCTAACCCAGAGGGTTGTCAGAGGGCAGGTTTCATATTTGGTTGCCTTAAATCACAGTGATCTTAGCTATAGCTTGACCTTTCCTTTCCTGGCTTCCTTTATCAAGGAAGCTTCTGCTTCTAGGACTTTGCAAAGGCTAAAAATGCCCACCTGTGTTCTAACTACTCACCTGCATCTCTCTCCCATCTCCAAGTTCACTCACAGTCTTGGTCGCAGCAGAATGGCCTCTTGATTCCTTCAGGTCTTTATCTAAACAACACTTCTGTGCCCGTCTCACCTAAAACTGCATCGCTTTCTCTCCCTCTCCCTCTCCCTCTCCCTCTCCCTCTCCCTCTCCCTCTCCCTCTCCCTCTCCCTCTCCCTCTCCCTCTCCCTCTCCCTCTCCCTCTCCCTCTCCCTCTCTCTCTCTCTCTCTTCCTCTCGCTCTCCCTCCCTCCCCCTCCCTCTCTCTCTCCCCCCCTCCCTCTCTCCCTCTCCCTCTCTCCCTCTCTCTTTCTCTCTCCCTCTCTGTCTCTCTCTCTCTCTCTCTCTCTCTCTCTCTCTCTCTCTCTCTCTCTGTCAGCTGGCACATCGCTTTTCTTACACCCCTTCCTTTATATATCATTTTTCCCTTCTAACTTTTTAACCTGTCAAACATGGTACTTATGTGTTTCATTCATTTTCTGCCTTCATCATCAAAATGGATAGTTAATAACGGCAGAAATTTTAAAAACGTCTATTAACATTTTGTTCATCCCTGTTTTCCATGTATTTTCGATTAGAACTGGACACACAGTGGATACTCACTAAATATCAATAATTATTAACATGGGAGAAAGCTGAAGGGGAGGTTTTTATGGGCAGTACATTGAAACTTGAACGTAGCATTTATTTCATTGTTTTTCCCCCACTTTCAAGTCCCAAGAAAGGGTGGGTGAAGGGCAACATCCTAACAGATACCTTTGGACATCTTTTTCCAGAGCACCCCTGAACTTGAGTCTCTCGTTGGTCACGTGGGTTTTGCCCCTGCATTAGTCGAATAGCTGATCTGGCATAAAGTTGGGTTCTAATATATACATTGGTGTTTGGTTCCCCACAGTGTAATCAAAGTTTGTGTGCATTTTAAAAGCACATCAAGGAACACTGAGATTCAGAAAATTAGTAACGTGTGAAGAATTACCACCAGTTGCCTGATTTCTTTCCACGTCTTCTGCATCTGCTGTGGTTCTTCACTTCCAGCGGTTGCGCTGTGCCCTTCCCTTATTTTTTAAAGTTTTTTTGGAGTTAAAAATGCAAATGGTTGTATTATATTGAAAAGCTTGAGGGACATCACAGGCTAAAGAAAATAGAATGAGGCCAGCCAGGCGCCTAGTCTCCGAACTTCACTTTCCGAAAAGGCTGGTTGAGTGGCCAGGGTCCTTGCAGGTGCCAATAAAATATGCCACAGTGTCCAAGATGCAGAACTGCCGATGAGGGATATGCCAGATGACAACACGATTGTAATTCTGTGCAGTGGCGGAATCCACGCTTTTTACTTAAATAATAAGCAGATTTTATCTTTTCGATCGAATTAGTGAGATCCAGGGGAGGATACAAGTGAGAGGTAGACTTTCTGAAAAGTGCATTTTGCAAAATCCAGATGGAACACGGCAAGGAAAATATGCAGTGGTTGCTGAGAGTTCCGTCTGATTTGCGTTCCCTTAGCCCATAGCATTAGTTCTCGTGGAAAAGACCTTGGGCTGCAGGAGCACAGTGAATGTGGGGAAAGCTGGGTTATAAGATTTGGACCATTACACTAAGTATCACTCGTGGTAGAGCTGTGTTAAGAAGCAAAGATTCCTAATCAAGGGGCCCGGTTTCCAGGTTCGGTGTGGGAAGGGTTCACAGCGACATTTGCAGAATTTTTTATTCTTTAGCCCTCCACCCAAAAAAATCTCTGTTAACAATCCACATCTAGAACTATTAAGGAAAGGGGTTAGTAGTCCTAGAAGTGGTTTGTTACTGTGCAGTTTTTTGTGGGGCGGTGGGGACACTACAGTAATCCACTGGGTAACTCTGACCGGTTACAAGAGATCGTGTAACTCTGTAGCATACATGGAAAACCACAAAGTGTGCTGCAAGTATCTACCTATCAGTGCTGAAAATGAGAAGTGGTTTGGGGTGATTGTCCCGGTGCCAGAGCTGTGGTTTCGGCGTTTTGCTGTGTTATTTCCTGCGGGCTTCATTGTCTTTTTAAGTTCTGCATGAATTCATGCAGGTCCGTTCAGTTCCTGGTGTCGTTGCTAAGAAGCGAGCTGCCCAAATCCTTCATTCGTCTGTTGGCAGCTATGAAAACCTTCATTCTGAAAAATGCAACCTTTATTTTTTTACTTTTAATTTTTTAATTGAAGTATAGTTGCTGTACAATATTTTATGTTACAGGTATACAGTATAGTGATTAACAATTTTTAAAGGCTATCCTCCATTTATAGTTAGTAGAAAACATTGGCTCTATCCCCCGTGCTGTACAATTTATCCTTGTAGCTTATTTTGTACCTAATTGTTTGTGCCTCTTAATCCCCTCCCCCTATCTTGCCCTGACCCCTTGCCGCTCCCCACTGGGAACCACTAGTTTATTCTCTGTATCTGTGAGCCTGCTACTTTTTTTGATATACTCACTAGCTTGTTGCATTTTTTAGATTCTACATATAAGTGATACGTTACACTGTTTCTCTTTCTCTCTCCGACTTATTTCACTTACTGTAATGCCATCCAAGTCCATCCATGCTACTGTAAATGGGAAAACTTCCTTCGTTTTTTGGCTGAGTAGTTTTCCATTGTATATATGTACCACACCTTCTTTATCCATTCATCTGTTGATGGGTTAACACTTCTATGTAATATGTATTGAAAAGAACATAATTTTTATGTATACGTATGTATAAGTTTCCTGTCCTTGACATATAATGAAAAGAACAGAAATGCATCCTGTTTCAGTCCTGGAGACCAGACATCTGAGGTCAAGGTGTCCCAGGGCCGCGCTCCCTCCAGAGGCTCCAGGGGAGGGTCCTTCCCGCCTCTTCCAGCTTCTGGGGGCTCCAGGCGTCCCTGGGCTTGTGGCCCCATCCCTCCCGTCTCTGCCTCTGTCTTCCCGGGGCTTCTCCTCTGTGTCTGTCTCTCTCCTCTTCTTCTGTCTCTTATAAAGACACTTGGGGGGGAAAAAAGTCATCTTGGGTTAACGCTGTGGGCTCCAAATCCAGTGACAAGAGCCCTTAAAGGAAACAGGATAGAAGGGGATTTAGGGGTCACCCTTTCTCCAAGTAAGGTCACATTCAGTGGTTCTGGGTATTAGAACATGAGCATATCTCTGTGGCCACCATTCAACCAGTTAGAACGTACATTAGAATGCAGAATGTTCAATGAATAGTGGTGAGCACACCACCAACTCAAAGAATATCCCCCCATCAGGACTCGTGCACCTGCCTCTGGCATCTTTTCTGTCGTATCCTAGCATCTCCCCTATAACTTCTGTTATCCACTTTCCAATGTCTGTCTGCAGTCCTGGGTCATTTACAGCATCAAATTACGGTCTCACATTTCCTCAGTAATGGAAAAGCCAATTGAAACTTTATTGTTTTCCTTAACTTGAGTGAATAGTAGTACACGGCTTCTCATTGGATTCTCCGACAAGAACAAAATATTAAATTGGGACCATCACTTCAGTAAAGGGAGCTCCTGCCACCCACCCCGCCACACACAATTAGTCCGTGTGATTCTGGTTTTATTTCCATGCTGGCATGGCTCCTGTTTTTGAGGCCGGTAATGGTTTAGAATGTTCTAAATCCAGTATCTCTGTGTGTGTGCAGCTCTATAGGCGATTTCCTGCATCCTTCAGAAAGGATGTGAGACAGCTTTTACTGAACAGAGGCAATGATTTGTGTTTTTATTGATTTTTTTTTATCATTGTTTTTTTTATCATTCTTGGTCAGGTTCAGAAATCGTTCTGTCCCATCAGTTAATCGGATTCAGGAAGAAGACACGATAATTGCAGAGCAAGTGGAGGGTGGTGAGAGGTTTCTAGTAGATCTTGTGTGAGGGGTACCTAAGTACTCAGCCGTCCATGTGTCTCCCAGGAAGTGAGCATTTCATCATGCCACGGAGTATTTTTGTTTTAGCAAGAGAAGTTACTCTAAAGAAGGAATGCCTGGCAAAAATAGAGTCCGGTCATTCCATATTAACTCCCTAGCACTGCCTAGCAGTTTTCCATGTAGGATGTTAGATCAGTCTACTGTGGAATGGCTTCATGAGAGTTCTCTCAATAAAAACGTGGTCTACCTGAGTATTTAACAATTTTTAAGATAAAAATTAGCCAAATGGGAGTTGTCTTATACATGTTCTATTGTGCAATAGAATCTGAATATAGACTATGTATTCTATATAGCTATGTCATATATATTATATATGCATCCTATATCTGTGTATCCTGTATCTATAGCCTATATAGATATATTTTACATATAGAATATATATCAATATGTAATCTATATCGATCTAATAACTAGATAGATATGATAGAATGATATGATAGGTAGAAAGATAGATAGACATGATATGTAGATAGATATATAGATAGAATGACTGATTTGGGATCACAGACAGGTTAAATATTTACATTAACTTACGTATCTGTAAGTTAGCTCAGATACTAAAATCTGGGTGTTTGCAGAGCTGACTCTGGTATGCAAAGAATCAAATAAACAGATGTGAAAAGAACTCATTCAGGACGCGTAATAATAGTGGGACTTGGTTTGGAATCCACCAACAAATACCACAGTTTTAAAATACATCATGGAAGAATCCCACTAGCACCCGTTTTATATGCTGGCAGCAGTTCTGGGGGGCCATCTTGTCTAGTTTCAGAGGTTGCTATCTGCTGCTTCTGTCTCTTCATGTGGAGGGATTTGGAAATTGCCAGAAAGGATGCAGTTACTACCAGGGCCAGAATGCCAGAAACCCAGAAACCCATTCCACTTTTAATGAAAGAATCACATCATCTTGGTTTTAACACTTGACATGAAATGTTAATTGAGCGGCTACCATAGAACAATTACTGAGAAATGAGAATTTGTATCTGCTGTGTCCAATGAAAAGATGAGTCTTACAGAGGTATTTACCACCTGGTTCCCACCTGGAAATAGAATGAACATGAAGATACGAGAGTGCATTTTTATTTTCCATCTATAAGAAATTATATTCCTCTCTTTGGGGGCAACTCTGTAAATGTGTGTTTGCACACACAAGCGTAGTGAGAGACGGATCCTTTTAATTGGAGCAGAAGTTTGAAACTCTCTTATTTTGGCGGACTGACCATAATTCAAATTCTCTAACTTTGTAGCCATCCATGGATTAATGTTCATAAGCTCAAAACTAAAAACGCAAATCATTGCCTCTGTTCGGTAAAAGCTGAACATCCTTTCTGAAAGGATGCAGGAAATCCCCTATAGAGCTGCAAACACATAGAGATACTGGATTTAGAACATTCTAAACCATTACTGGCCTCAAAAACAAAGAGAAATTCCAAATGCCAGCATGGAAGTAAAAATACAATAACACAGACTAAATGGTGTGTGTGTGTTGGCGAGGAGAGCTGAAATGCTTTTGTGAAAAAACATATTACATATAAAGGAATAAAAATATACATCATTTCAGTCAGTGCTAGATTACAGGGCACCGTAGTTATCGTAAATGAGTTGCATGGAAAGAAACACCAAGAAATAATTCTATAGCAAATTAAAGTGTCATTCCAGATCGAGGAGCCAATAAAATACTTTCAGGCGTGCACACACTCAAGCATAAGCTACTTGCGACTCTGGTAAATAAAACTTCCAGAGAATTATAGGCATGCCCAGATATTGTGGGTTTAGTTCCCGACCACAACAATAAAGCAAATACAACAGAAAAGCGAGTCACACACATTTTTAAATTTCCTAGTGCATATAAAAGTTACGTTTACACTATAGTGTAGTCTGTTAAGTATGCAATAGCATTATATCTAAAAAAAATGTACTTAAGAATGTTTCATTGCTAAAAAATGCTAAATACCATCTGACAATGCAGGGTTGTCACAAAATTTCAATTTGTGGAAAAAAAAAAAACTATAATTATCTGCCAAGCACAGGAAAAGTGCCATAATACTTTACAATACACTATACAGAAGTATGCCTGTAGACTTCAAGAACATGACAGACCAAGAAGCAACATAAGTAGTAGTATACAAAGCCATTCTGAGCCAAAATCTGATAACTACCATAGTCAAAATAATTGTTTAATTTTGTGGGATATGCAAAAACATTGGATTTAAAACCCTAGAAAATAATGGCATGGAAGTTGGAAGGTGAAGATAACATTTATGTTATTTTAAAACTCTTGAATCTTTCAGAAAGACGTTAAACTATCAATTAATCATATATATTTTGTACACACATATTAAAATTTTAGGATTAACCACTAAAGAATAGAAAAAAGTCAAATTACAAACTGATAGAGGGGAAACATGCTAATCAAAATTTCATCAATCCAAAAGGGGGCAATAAAAGGAGAGGAATAAAGGAAACATGAAAGGGAAATAAGAACATCATGTTAATATACAAACATAAAATGACAAAATTAACAGTACATATATAAGTGGTAAAAAATGGGATAAAGGGATTACTCTGAGCAATTAAAAAGAACAAACTCAGTATGTACGAGTCATTGTTGTGTGAAAATGAGTCAATGCAGAATAATAAATGTATTTGAATGTAAAAAGAAAAAAAATACTATATAGTATTCATGGGTGTGTGTGTATGAGTAGTAATCCTGTATTCACTTGAATGATCAAAGACAACAGATTCGTGAAAAGGGTTTTCTAGCCAGAGAGCAGGAGACAGGCTTGCTGTAAAGATGATGTTACATTTTTTTAAAAAATAAACATTCGAATGGAAAATTGAATGTTTAAATCTACTCCTGCTGGATTGTGGCTGCTGGAATTCCGTGATCCTTCTTCGTTCCTGGCATTTTAAATATTTTTAAATATGAAAAATTCAGCTTCTATAAGCATAAGAACCTATCACAGTGGATTATAATTGACATCCACAAGTATGTGATGTTTTGAAGCCTCAGGAATTCAAATAATAAGGTGTACTTGCAGTAAATATTCCAAACAAGGTCACAGCCAGCACCACAGAAATATTTTGGAGGAAAAGCACAATGGGAGCCAAATCCTCTCTCTCTTCCAAGTTGGCCTGGGGAAGTTGGGAAAACTTCCTGGGTTTTGAGATAGAAAGAGAGATGGAAACGTACCTTTAACTCTTGATGCATTAGTTATTTCTGGAAACCGAGGGTTCCAGAGTGTACTAGAGTATGGGCATATATCTGAAGAAAACCATAATTTGAAAAGATATGTGAACCCCAATCTAGTGCTTTAGTGCAGCACTATTTACAATAGCCAGGTCATGGAAGCAACCTAAATGGTCATCAACAGATGAATGGATAAAGAAGATGTGGTCCACATATACAATGGAATATTACTCAGCCATAGAAAAGAATGAAATAATGCCATTTGTAGCAAAATGGATGGACCTAGCGATTATCACACTAAGTGAAGTAAGTCAGAGAAAGACAAATATCATATGATATCACTTTTATGTGGAATCTAAAAAAATGATACAAATGAAGTTATTTACGAAACAGAAACAGACTCACATAGAAAACAAACTTACGGTTACCAAAGGGGAAGGGGGTGGAGGGATAAATTAGGAGTTTGAGATTAGCAGATACAAACTACTGCATATAAAATAGATAATTAACAAGGACCTACTGTACAGCACAGGGAACTATATTCAATATCCTGTAATAACCTACAAGGGAAAAGAATCTGAAAATACATATATATGCGTGTATATATATGTGTGTGTGTGTGTGTGTATGACAATCACTTTGCCGTACACCTGAAACTAACATGATTGGCAAATTGATTAAACTTCATTTAAAAAAATAATAATAATAAAATCAAAGTTTTCCCTTTAAAAAAAAAAGAAAAAATACTAGAGTAAATCAGTAAATTTCCTGACTGTTGAGGAAAGGGTCAGCTGAATGGAGTCGGATGTGTCCTCCGCCATTTTCCTTCCTTGGAAACCATGAGAACTCGTGGTGACATTGGGTGCCCATAAACCCTCATGGTGAGGTGGGTGTGGTGTAGATGTGAGACTAGGTTTATGATGTCATTTCCTTTATTATGTCATCACCTGTGTGTTGGCATTACTCCCTGCCCTGAGCAAAACGCTTCTCTCTCTGCTTTGAGAATCCGTAACACACCCAAAAGTTGGCTCTGGGCAGGCAAAACTAAGTTTCTTTTTTTTTTTTTTAATTGAAATATAGTTGATTTACAGTGTTGTGTTAGTTTCAGGTGTCCAGCAAAGTGATTCAGTTATACATATATATACATTCTTTTTCATATTCTTTTCTATTATGGTTTGTCACAGGATACTGAATATAGTTTCCTGTGCTCTACAGTAGGACCTTGTTGTTTATCCATCCTATATATTAATAGTTTGCATCTGCTAATCCCAACTTCCCAATCCATCCCTCCCCCACCCCCTTGGCAACCACAATTTTGTTCTCTATGTCTGTGTGTCTGTTTCTGTTTCGTATATAAGTTCATTTGTGTCATATTTTAGATTCCACATATAAGTGATATCATATGTCTTTCTCTTTCTGATTTACTTCACTGAGTATGATAATCTCTAGTTGTATCCATGTTGCTGCAAATGGCATTATTTCGTTCTTTTTCATGTCTGGGTAATATTGCATTTTATATATACCACATCTTCTTTACGCATTCGTCTGTTGATGGGCATTTAGGTTGGTCCATATTTTGGCTATTGTAAATAGTGCTGCTATGAACACGGGGGTGCATGTATCTTTTTGAATTAGGGTTTTCTCTGGACGTATGTCCAGGAGTGGGATTGCTGGATCGTATGTGACTCTATTTTTAGTTTTTTAAGGAACCTCCATACTGTTCTCCATAGTGGCTGCACCAACTTACATTCCCACCAACAGTGCAAGAGGGTTCCCTTTTCTCCACACCCTCGCCAGCATTTATTGTTTGTAGACTTTTTAACAATTGCCATTCTGACCAGTGTGAGGTGATACCCCATTGTAGTTTTGATTTGTACTTTTCTAATAATTAGCGATGTTGAGCATCTTTTCATGTGCCTGTTGGCCATCTGTATGTCTTCATTGGAGAAATGCCTATATTTAGGTCTTCAGCTCTTTTTTTCATTGGGTTGTTTGTTGTTGTTGTTATTGAGTTGTATGAGCTGTTTGTATATTTTGGAAATTAAGCCCTTGTTGGTCACATCATTTGCAAATATTTTTTCCCAGTCCATAGATTGTCTTTTCGTTTTGTTTATGGTTTCCTTTGCTGTGCAAAAGCTTTTAAGTTTGATTTGGTCCCATTTGCAAAGCTGAGTTTCTAACTCATTACGCTGGCAATTTTCTGTCAAAGGAGAGCTAAAGAGAGAGGAGCTTATTGTGGTGTTGAGAGTCTAAGAAAACAGAGGGAAATGATTTAAAAAAAAAAAACAGTTCATTATATGAAAGAGGATTAGGTATAAAAGCATAATAAATGTTGGAGGATGTAATATCATAGACTGAACATAAGTATAATTCAAAAGAACATAAGGGACTAAGTGAAATCAATAATCTGTATGATCATTTTTAAATGACGTTAATACACTAGAAGGCCAAGTGGTATTAAAAACAGTTTCATTAGGAAGAAATTATATATTTTTAGGATCTCATCTTCATTTTTCTGTTTTTTATTGAAGTATGACTAATATTCAGTGAAGTGCAAAAATATGAAGTGGATAACATGATGAATCATATTTACTAATTGCACAGATGGACAGATAATTTGGGACAGTATATCTGAAAATTAGAGACTTTTCATTTCATATTTGAGTGAACCGACTTCAAGAATAATATGGATGTATGAATGTGTTTCAGCTATTATTTAATCCTGAATTGAATTCTAGTGGGGCCTTAACAGCTTCTTTTTCAGTGACATTTAAAAAAAGCATTCAGCTCTCCTTAAGCCACCTTTACATAAGTACTAGCTTCTTTATGGGAAACCAAATCCCATAATGCTTATTACTGAGAGCCTTGCATTTGCTTCTGAATTTCGTTGAACCACACACTTAAAGTATGTTTAAAATTAGAATGTGATGTAAATGAAAAACCAGGGGGAAAAGAGCTCTGGAATGAGAGTGTCGGTGAAGATTTCCCTCTTGTAATTTTATTTCCACCGTTGAAAAAAATATAAGTATATTCTAAACCTATTTCAGTGTATGAGGAGTTTTCATTTTGATACCGGAAGACTAGCTAGTGTTTGGCACAAGCAAAAAAGCAGGGAGAGTTGATTTAAGTAAGTAAGACTCTATATAAAGCCTGGGAGCTACCTGGTCCCTGTAGGGGGTGATATTCATTCATCTCAATCATGGCAGTTTACAAAGTACACATCTTCACTCTGTTCACCTAAAGTTACCAGCTACCATGGCCAGGACCTAAAGGGGACAGGACTTGCGGGTCTTTCATTGGAATTTCAAATCCTTCATTCAACCTCAGCCCTTGCTTTTCTATAGTCTTAATAGGAGGTAGAAAGACAGACGAAGGCAAAGGAATTCTGAGGCTCAAATTAAAGAACCATGGAACACATTTAAAACAAACTATTCTTGTCGATGCACCATCAGCACATTAAAACAGGCGCCTAAAAATTAGTATCTCTGGAGAAGTACAGAAATTAGGTACAGTCCAAGAAATTTGGAGAAGTTCAACGTTAGAATCAGGTAACATTTTAAGATTGATGGTATCTCCTCGAATTATTACTTTTGGGGTCAGTTTCCTGAATGGCAGAGAACATCGATTTAAAACTATTTTCTTTCTCAGCAAGTCTGTGAATATTTTTTTTTTCTAACTAAGTGCACTGATGTCTGACATTCCCATGGATTGTCAAAGGGATAAGTTGTCCTTCTTTTAAAAAATGTGGTTTTTATGTGTATTATCTGGGGTGGGAGTAGCTGTCAGAAATGAGTCAATTTAGAAACAGAGCTAGTATGTGTCTACTTAAAGGAATTTGGAAAATCAGTGCTGCTTTGCTTTGTTTCCCCCATATCTCCCGCCCTTCCACCTCCTGACCTTTCTGTCCTTCCAGCAAAGCTTTATCATCGTGGTGGAGAGTAGGAATTGTGGAGAGAGAGTCCTAAAGGCTTGGTCCTTGTGGCTAGTCTGACCCGGGTTAGAGCCCTTATTCAGGCCTTTTTCGGGTGTGTGACTTGAGGACGCACGGTCTTCTCATGCCAAGATTTACTTTTCTCTTGGATATGCTGGAAATAAGCATGGTTTCTAACCTTCAAAGGAATCATGAGAATTAAGTTTCTAACGTTTTTGTCCAAAGCCTGGCGTATATGTTCCATAATCGGTGCAGATTCTCATCATTTCTTATGATGATGATTTTTAAATCCTGGTTGGTCTAATGTATATAATGTAAAACTTACTCTTTTTATTGGACCATTCTGCAAGTTTCGCTAAAAACATAGCCGCCAAACTGACAACATAATCAGTACATAAAGCAGTTCCTGGGACTTCCCTGGCAGTCCACTGGTTAAGACTCCGTGCTCCCAATGCAGGGGTCACGGGTTCGATCCCTGGTTGGGGAACTGAGATCCTGCATGCCGTGTGGTGCAGCTGGAAAAAAAAAAAAAAGGCAGTTCCTCACCAATTTCTCCTTCATGGTCCACCCCTCACCCATCCCTCAGCCCCTGGGACCTGCTGGTCTGTTCGCTGCCCCTATAGTGTCTTTTCCAGAATGTTCTATAAATGGATGAAAGAGTGCACCCTGTTGAGACTAGCTTCTTTCACTTAGATGAACCCATTTTAATTTCACCCTGGGTGTTACAGGTGTCAGTACTTGATTCCTATTTTATTGCTGGGTTCTGTTCCCTTTATACATGTCCTATAGTTTGCTTACCCATCATTTGCTGGAGAACATCTGGGTTGTTTACTTTTTTTCATGATTATAAAGAAAACCATGATCAATACTCATTACAGGTTTTTGAACGAACATAAGGTTCTTTTTTTGTATATTGATTATATTTCAGAATTTCCACGTGTGTATAGTAGCATCTCCCTATGTTTATGGTTTTAATTTGCATTTCCCTAATGACCAAAGGTGATGATCATCTTTTCAAGGGCACATTTACTATGTATCACCTTTGGTGAGGTATCTGTTTAAATCACATGCCCATTCTTATCAGATTGTTTATTGGGTATATTGGGTTGTTCACTTTCTTACTGTAGAGTTTTAAAAATAGACTCTTTAATCTCCAAATATTTTCTTTTTAAATTGAAGTATAGTTAATTTATAATGTGTTAGTTTCAGGTATACAGCATAGTGATTCAGTTATATAATTTTTTTCAGATTCTTTTCCCTTATAGGTTATTACAAAATGTTGGGTAGAGTTCCCAGTGCTATACATTAGGTCCTTGTTGGTTATCTATTTTACATACAGTAGTGTGTATCTGTTAATGATTTTTGATTTACAGAAAGATTGTCATATACCTAGAGTCCCTCAGTATCACCTCATCCAATTCTCTCTGTGCTGAATGTTAACGTCCTCCACTGCTAGGGCGTATTTGTCAACACTAAGAAATGACGTTGGTACATCACAATTAAACACCAGATGTTTATCCGTTTCTACCGGGTTTTTAAATTAATGTCCTCCTCTTCCGCCTCACCATTCAAGAATCCCATATAGGGTGTCACATGGCATTTAATGTCATGTCTCCACCGTTTCTTCTCGTCTATGGCCATTTCTCAACCTTTGCTTACCCTTTAAGAGCTTGACAATCTTGAGTACTGCCCAGGTATCAGTAATTTTTATCCACATGGGGAAGCAGATAGAAGCCACCTTAGATATAATTTGTCATAGATCCAGCATTGAAGATAGAAGAAGCACTCTTAGAAGAAACGGAAGGTTATCTACTTTTGTCTCTATTTAGCGTGTAGTCGGGACTCAGTATACCTCGAATGAGTAAATGCATGAATGAGTGAACGGTCTAATGCCTATAATATCGTGTACTAGAGAAAAATATAGCTAACATGATGTATAGTGCTGTCTGTAATCACTATACCTGAAAACTAAACTGATGCCCCATAAATATTCTTGGTGATAGTGTTTCTTTATCTGCGTCTGACCTGATTTTATTCACCCTATGAATTGACCTCTGCTGGGTGAAACTCTGCTTCTATTCCCCCATCCTTTCTTGGTGGTGGTCCGTGTTTCACTGTACAGGAACTAAAACTTCTGTTCACCTCACTGAAGGCTCTTTTGACTTTAATTCGGCTGAATGCACCTCTTTTGGTCTGGGTTCAACTTCCAGCCTGAAGTGGGTTTTGTTTTCGTTGTGTTCTGTTTTCTACCCTGCTCTGTGTTGCCCCCGGGGGAGCATTTCTCCACCAGCCCTTTGTCCGCTCTCTCTCGTTCAGGCTCCTCCTGCAGCATGCACCGTTTCTGTTATCCAGGTCCACCATCAAACATCTGTGTGGGGCACACGACACAGAGAACAAAATACTTATGATAGACACATTCACGCGGTTTGGAGAGAAACAGTTAATAACAGCGTGTAGTTTCAGCATCGCAGGTAGAATGCTTATGATGCCCTAATGGAGCCTCTCCAGGCATCTGGGTGTAGTTAAAACAGAGCACAGCCTTTAAGGGGTGGCGGTTGGGAGGCCGGGGTCCCAGGGAGAGGCCAGATTTTAAGGAAGAACCTAAGTGCCTGCGTGCAACCAACTTAGGTCAGTTTTCAGCGCTCAAATCAACACTGCCACCTGCTGGCCGCCCTCTGGAACTGCATGCGCCATCGAGCTGTCTCGGGGATATTTTGCAGAGGTTCCTTGAGCGTCAGCAAAGCTATTTCTGTCGCAGCGCCTATGAACACGCAGCGCTGCTCTCAGATGAAGTCTCGTGCGCCATGCATGCAGTAAACATAGTCCCTGCAAAAGACATCCTGGGTGACAATGAATCTGACCTTCCTGGGTGGGGATGCAGACACATTCTTGGACATTCTGTGTGTGAGAATCCCCTGGCACTTTTCAAATATTCCATTGCCAAGGGTGCATTTCAGAGCAATTCAATAAGTCGCTGAGGGTGGTACTTAGCATTCCGTAGTTTTAAAAGTTTTCCGGTGATTCCAATGGGCGGCTAAGCTCATGGGGTACATCTGGGCTCTGCATGGCTCAGCTAAGAAGGGTGTCCATTTGGAACTGTGGATTACATAGTTGCCATAGCACTGTTGCTATTGAAAGCAGCTTCGGAAACCTCATTGCATTAGGATCTAGGCAACAACATTCCTAGTTTTGCTTCTGTGAATGACAGCTGCTTGCTGTGGGGCAAACCACCCTTAGCTGGGTCAATTCCCCCTTTGTTTAAGGGGTTATGGGCTGTGTGTCCTCTAAGGGATTTCGTGACTTAAAATTCTGCTAATCTCTGTCTGCTGCAGAATAATTATGGCAGATTAAATCAGAGCAGAAAGGCAAGTTGGGCTGTGCCTTGGACCTTAGTAGGTGTAGTTCAAAGCTCCTGCTTCATTGGCAATAATCATACGTTATGACATGTAGAGTTAAATATTAATGATTTATTGCAGAGAATTTGCTAAGTAAATCATGCTCATTGGACCAACTTAACTTCATTAAAAAAAAAAAATACCAGTAGTTCATTGAACATCAAAAGCTACCAGAACTTTCTTGCTAATTAAAAACACTTCTGATAGAATAGCACAGAGTTCACCGGGTCAGGTAATTTTATGTTCGTTTGAGCTGTGAATTCTAAAATGAGCATAAAATTACTTGACCCAGTTCTTAAAATGCACAGAGAAGACAACAAAGGAAGGAGAAAAAAATTAAATGAAATGTCCAACAGCTATGTACCAGTGCAGGAATTTATAAAAGTCAATGCTCAGACTGTCTTGCGTGGGTATAAAACAGAGGATGTTAAATGAGAGCGTTTTTAACCTGATCCTATTTCTTGTGAGCTGCAAGATCACGGACAATTGTCTCATCCTGCCCGATACCCAGATCTTTCCAACATAAAGCCACACCAGTGCAAAGGAGTTTAAGGGCAGATTAAATGAAATAATAAATGGTGAAAGTGTCTTTAAGTCTGTAACGTGCTATAAAGTACTACTGACACGTGAAATCACTACATCAAGCATACCGGAGGGTGGGATTTACACAGTCTCAAGTAAACACTTATCAAGCACCTTATACATCCAACAAACAGGGTTCATCAAATATGAACAAGAAGTGGTTTAGCCCCTTACAAAGTGTATTATGTAGATTAAACCCATACATCCGTTAAAAGAAAGACGGGTATCCATCCGACATCCTGTCCCATCAGTGGGTACTGGACAGACAGGAAAACATTGTTCAATTAAAACTTAACTATAAAAAGTTGAAATTTGATATGTGCCTCTCTGCAAGACCTTATAATACCCGTGATAAGGTTAGCAATCTCCCCCACCCCCGCCATAGGGAAACACTCCTCTGTAAAATCCTGAAATTTTCTTATAGGTCCCCAAAAGGGGTCTTTCCTGCTTCAAGTGCCCTACTGAGTGAGTCAGCATTTTACTGTGCTCAGGCGTTTGCAAATGTCTCACCGTATTCTTGCAGGCTGTGCTCTCGCTGTGTAAATCATGGCAAAGCAGGTTTCCAAAGTGAAGAGCTCACCTTCAATTTCAACAGCATAATATATTTTAAATGTCTCTACTTAATCACCAGATACCGGAGGAAGATATCTGCGAGCCTGGCAGAAGAAAGCAATGCTCTTTATCATTCGCCTTCAAGTCGGGTCCAAGTTGTACAAGTAATAACAACAACTCAACGTTTGTCAGTTTTCCCCAAGGTCCCCAAAAACTCACCATCCTCATTTCAAATTGACTGGGCTTGGGTCATTTTCAGACGTCTGTTGTTCCCAATATTGACTACGATGGACGTTGGCACACCTGTCATTCAGTTATTATTAGAATGTCTCCTTTCCTGGTACTTTTTTTAGAAGTCTGCCTCTTTCCACTAAGCTCCTTAGCATGGCTCTGATATCTTGATTGCTCCATGGCCTTTCACTTAGTAGGTGTTCAGTACATGTTTGATAAATAAATACCTGGAGGAAGGAGAGAATAAAGGAAGAGGAAAGTATCTGAGAAGTAAAATGGAATGAATTTGTGGAAACCCCCTTTGCTTTCTTACCCAGATGTATAACAATTATTCATTGGCTTAACCCCAACTGATTTCAGAGCTATCCTGATGGAGGAGAAATGCAATTTGATCAATCCTTAGCGAGAGGAATTCAAAATTTTTTTTAAAACTCTTCTTGTCCTACTTAACCTTGGATATAAAGATCGTGCTGCTTCTTAAAGGGTTTGCAGTAAAAGTTATAGCTCTTTTCAACGGGTGAGGGAAAATAATTCCAATGGAATTTCTCTCACAGGCAGAGGTATGACAAAGTATCCCTTCCGGGCATCGTTTCTTTTTTTCTGGAACAACCTGAAATGTATGATTCTCCCTCGAAGGGACTTTGGAAAAATATAAAGCTAAAATTCTGCACTTCCTGCTATTCACAATTAAATGATGAAACTCAGCCCAGTCAACTACATTGGGGTCAGTTGAAATCACTGACATTAATTTTGTTAGTCTCTGGCACAAGATAATGAATCTCAATGCACGTCATTATAAAGGCAGCGCGATCCGGTCTCCTGTTCACAGAAAACCCAGGAACTACAAACCATAAGCTACATGGGGGTATTGTGAGCAGACAAGTGAGGAATCTAATTTCACATCTGAGCTTATGAACCAGCTTCTTTTACATTCTTGGAAGGTGCGGGGAGACTGCAAAACAAAAGGTTTCTTCTTGCTGATGAACTGGCTTTGGAAGAGTTTTACTGGCTAGGTGGTCATTGTCTGGTTTTGGTCTATTTTTAACTGAAGTAGAGTTGATGTACAACATTATATAAGTTGCAGGTGTACAATATAGTGATTCACAATTTTTAAAAGTTATACTCCATTTATAGTTATTATAAAATACTGTCTCTATTCCCTGTTCTGTACAATATATCCTGTGGCTTATTTATTTTCTACATGTTAGTTTATACCTCTTAATCCCCTCCCCCTATCCTGCCCCTCCCGCCACCCCTAACTTACAAGAAGCCACTAGTTTGTTCTCTGTGTCTGTGAGTCTGCTGCTTTTTTGTTATATTCGCTAGTTTGTTGTATTTTTTTAGGTTCCCCATATAAGTGATATCATATGATATTTGTCTTTCTCTGTCTTAGTATGATAATCTCTAGGTCCATCCATGTTGCTGCAAATGGCATGAATTCATTCTTTTTTATGGCTGAGTAATATTCCATTGTACATATGTACCACGTCTTCTTTATCCATTCCTCTGTCCATGGATACTTGTGTTGTTTCCACATCTTGGCTATTGTATATAGTGCTGCTATAAACATTGGGGTGCATGTATCTTTTCTAATTAGAAGTTTCATCTTTTCTGTATATATGTCCAGTAGTGGGATTGCTGGGTCGTATGGTAAATCTATTTTTAGTTTTTTTAAGGAACCTGCATACTGTTTTCCACAGTGGCTGCATCAATTTACATTCCCACCAACTGTGTAGGAAGGTTCCCTTTTCTCCACATCCTCACCAAAATTTGTGATCTGTGTTCTTTTGGATGATGGCCCATTCTGACAGGTGTGAGGTGATATCTCATCGTGCTTTTGATTTGCGTTTCCAGTGATGATTTGCAGATGTTGAGCATCTTTTCCTGTGTCTGTTGGCCATCTATATGTGTTCTTTGGAAAAATGTCTGTTCAGGTCCTCTGCCCGTTTTTTAATCAGGTCGTTTGGTTGTTTGTTTTTTTGTGTGTGTTTTTTGTTTTTGATGTTGAGTTGTATGAGATGTTTATGTATTTTGAATATTAACCCCATATTGGTCATATCATGTAGCTGAAAACCACCAGTGACACACATGCAGTTGAAAAATTTGGGTTTCATACTTGGTACAGAAAGAGACAACTCAGCATGGGTGTCATAGACTTTAAAAAGGCCCTCCCAAAGATAGCAGGTCCTAATCCCCAGAATTTCTTTAGAGTCCCTTATTCTGCAGAAAGGACTCTGCCAATGTGACCAAGGCTCTTGAGATGGGAAAGTGATTCTCTAATATCCAGGGGGGCCCAATGTCATTGCAGGGGTCCTTATGAGATGGAGGCAAAAAGAGATTTGCACACACACAGGGGAAAAGGAGAAATGATGACAGGACAGAGAGACATTTGAAGGTTCTGCAGATTTGAAGATGGGAGGGATGTGGCCACAAGCCCAGGGACGCCTGGAGCCCCCAGAAGCTGGAAGAGGCGGGAAGGACCCTCCCCTGGAGCCTCTGGAGGGAGCGCGGCCCTGGGACACCTTGACCTCAGAACAGGACCTTATTTGGAAACAGGGTCTTTGCAGATGTGATGAATTGAAGGGTCTGAGATGAGGTCCTCCTGGAGGAGGGTGACCCTACATCCAGTGACAGGGTCCTTCTAAGAGACAGAAGAGGAGAGACCCAGACACAGAGGAGAAGCCCCGGGAAGACAGAGGCAGAGATGGGAGGGATGTGGCCACAAGCCCAGGGACGCCTGGAGGCCCCAGAGGCTGGAAGAGGCAGGAAGGACCCTCCCCTGGAGCCTCTGGAGGGAGTGCGGCCCTGGGACACCTTGATTCCAGAACTGTAAGAAGATATATTCCTATTGTATTAGATCAACAACATTGTAACTTTTTAAAAAGTAGCCTCAGGAAGCTTTAATACACCATGGAAGTCTGTTCTGGCTACATGTGAGGTAGACTGGAAGAGCTGATATATTTTATTTTATTTTTTTAGTCTCTCTCTCGTTGTGATAAAATACACGTAACATAAATTTTACCATGGTACCCATTTTAAAATAGACCATTCAGTGCCATTTAGTATATTTGCTATGCTCTGCAGCTACCACCTCTATCTGCTTCCAGATATTTTCAACCCCAAAGGAGATCCTGTACCAGTAGCAGTCACTTCCCATTCCCCTCCCTCACCTCCTTGTAACCACCAGTCTACTTTCCATCTCTGTGGATTTACTTATTCTGGACACTTCATATGAGTGGCAGCAAACAATGTGTGACCTTTTTATGGCTTCTTTCTCTTGCTGTAGTGATTTTAAGGTCCATCCATACCACTTCACACCCGTAGCCTCAAAGAAGAAAGAAAGAAAGAAAGAGTGAGAGAGAGAAGAAAAGAAGGAAAGGAGAGGAGAAGAGAAAAGAAGAGAGGGGGAATGATAAATTAGGAGGTTGGGATGAACAGATACACACTACTATCTATAAAACAGATAAACCGCAAGGACCTACTGTAGAGCACAGAGAACAGTATTCAATATATACAACTGTATTGTAATAACCTATAATGGAAAAGAATCTGAAAAGAATATATGTATAACTGAATCACTCTGCTGTGTACTTGAAACTAATACAACATGGTAAATTAACTATACCTCAATTTAAACAAACAAACAAAAAAGAACAGAGCAAGTGCTGGCAAGACTATGGAGAAATGGGAACCCTCAGACACTGCCGATGGGAGCAGAAAGTAGTACAGCTGTTGTGGAAAACAGTTCGACAGCTCTTCTGTAAGATAAGTATAGCATTACCATATGACCCCAGCATCTCCTTACTTTTTCACTTGTTTTTCCTGGGAACCCTTCCCAACAAATCTCTTTCCTAGGAACCTTTGCTCCTGGGTAGGTAGGTTTTTAGAGAACCAGAAAGAAGGCGGGTCCAATGCACCTACTGGATCCTGCAGAAAAAAAAATCGTGTTGCTTGTTGTCAGAAATCCCCAGTAAATGGCACAGCTAAAGAATTCCAACTGTGCTCATCTAGAAATTTCCAAGAGGAAACACGAAACAGTAGGCTTTTGTAGATCAGATCCCTGCCGTAGAGATACCTAAAAAGCAGGTTACATAGCAGCATCTTCTAATAGAGAAGATCTCCCCCCTTCCACGGCAAGTACCAGATGTGATGCTTATGTTTCTCATGGACCTGGCGAAGCCCACCTTCCTTTTCCAGTTTCAGTAGAAATTTCTGCTGCCATCCAAGTCTTCTTCCTGATGCAAATGGAATTTCTTCAGTGTTGTCACCTGCTTGCTGCAGGTATTTTTAAAGCTCTTCACACATACTCGTGACACAATCATTTGAGCGAATCATAAGAAACAGTGTTAAGTGAGCAGAGCACAAATAAAAGAGCATATATATGATCCCAAATAGTTAAATGATTTCTTTCTGTACATAGCAGGGAGGAAGGAATAGAAAGCAATGCCTCCAAGTAGTGAAAGTCCTGACCTCCACATGGTAGGTGCATAGATGTTTGCTTTCCTCTTCAAAATCCTCTCATCTTGATAGATATTCAAGTTGAGAATACTAGACCTGTGATTTGGATCTTAGCTCCCTGTGGCTATTATCTGTGACTGGAAAAGCAAATCCAAAAAGACTGCGTTGCCACTATGGAGAACAGTATGGAGGTTCCTCAAAAAACTAAAAATAGAGCTACCATATGACCCAGCAATCCCACTCCTGGGCATAATTGCAGAAAAGATAAAGATCTAATTTGAAAAGATACATGCACCCCAGTGTTCATAGCAGCACTATTTATAATAGCCAAGACAAGGAAGCAACCTAAGTGCCCGTCAACAGACGATTGTCTTAAAAAGTGGTATATGCGCACAATGGAATATTACTCAGCCATAAAAAAGAATCAAATAAAGCCATTTGCAGCAACATGGATGGACCTGGAGATGATCATACTAAGTGAAGTCAGTCAGACAGAGAAAGACAAACATCATATGATATCACTTATATGTGGAATCTAAAAATAATACAAATGAACTTATGTACAAACAAAGACTCACTGACATAGAAAACAAACTTATGGTTACCAAAGGGGAAGGTGGGGGGAATAAATTAGGAGTTTGGGATTCACAGATACAAACTACTATATGTGAAATAGATGAACAACAAGGACCTACTGTATAGTACAGGACACTCTATTCAATATCTTGTAATAACCTATAGTGGAAAAAAATATGAGAAATATATATATATATGTATAACAGAATCACTTTGCTGTACACCTGAAACTAACACAACATTATAAATCAACTATAGTTCAATAAAAAAAAATTATTTTCATTTAAAAAATTCAAAAACCTCCCCCAAAAGACTGCATTGTTTTCAGTTTCATTGGAGGGTCATATATGTCACAGGTCTTGATAAACATACAGGGTTTTGTTTAGAGCTTGGACCACATGCGAACATAGACAATCACAGTTATTTCCAGAGGAAGATGCCAGAATTCAAAGGTACCTGGAAGTATCGTGTTGGGGAAATTTTAGTAAGAACTGGCGAGTCTTAACATGGAGCAAAGAAGAAAATTTTGAAATAAAAACTTCCTTAAAATATGTAAAAGAATTGAACATGAATCTGCTCTTAGATATTCCATGTGAGTGCTCTTAAAATAACATGTAGGGGGACTTCCCTGGTGGCACAGTGGTTAAGAATCTGCCTGCCAATGCAGGGGACAGGGGTTCGATCCCTGGTCTGGGAAGATCCCACATGCTACGGAGCAATTGAGCCCGTGCACCACAACTACTGAACCTGTGCTCTAGAACCTGCGTGCCACAACTACTGAGCCGATGCACAGCAACTACTGAAGCCTGCACACTTTAGGGCCTGCGTACCGCAACTACTGAGCCCATGCGCCACAACTACTGAGCCTGCACTCTAGACCCCGTAAGCCACAACTACTGAGCCCGTGAGCCACAACTACTGAAGCCCGCTCACCTAGAGCCCGTGCTCCGCAATAAGAGAAGCCACTGCAATGAGAAGCCCACGCACCGCAACAAAGAGTAGCCCCCGCTCGCCGCAACTGGAGAAAGCCTGCACACAGAAATGAAGACCCAAGGCAGCCAAAAATAAATAAACTTAAAAAATAAATTAAAAAAAAAAAAAGATACGGATATCCTTGTGATGAATGTGCCTTGCTTTGGACTAATTCCCACATTGCAGATTTTTATTTAGCAACATGTCTGTTCTATTCAAAGTGCTGATTTATGACAAATCTGAATAAATAAATAAATAGACAATACATGTAAGGATGAAATTAGGGCTGTGAAGGAAGGGGAAGTTTGGAAAAGAATGACCACGTCTTTGAGGTGTTGTGGGAATCCTTGGGAATGTTGGAATCCCTGAGCTCACTGGCAAAACCATTCACCGAACCACTAATTAAAGCCAAGACGATCAAGTTCACATTTCCAGGAGTCAGCATTCTTCACAGTGGAAGTCTTCCAGTGACTTTAAACAGACATTGACTTATTCACGTGTGGCCATTAATTTGTGGCATTGGTGGGAGCTTTGGAAATGGATGTGGGCATTTCAAAACTCGAAGTGACCCAGACGGGATACAACCGTCCAGGAGACAAGACTGTCCCCATAAAAAGCACAAGCTAGCCATGGATACCCCTGTTCACAACAATTAATACATATAAAATTGTATATCATCATCTGTCATAATATATATGTCACCTTCACCCCTGAGGATACCAGATGGCTGAAGTTCAGCTTTCAGCTTTTTCATTTCATTTTCAGACCTTAGTCCCCATGTCTGGCATCATTTAGCCCCCCTCAGGACCCAACTCGCTTTCACATCCTAGTACATAGGACTCAGGACTGGAGTGGTATTGAAAGATAGTATTTCAGGAAACTATTCCCATAGATAGGCAAATTCAACCATACATCAATAGAAGGGGAAAATATAGCAAAGCTAATGTCACTAAGAGTCTTTAGATATTAATAATCATATTTATTTCAACTATGGTATATGGGAAATATATGTAATCCAGCTAATGGGCATCAAAAATGTTCGTGAAGATGTGTAGTGATTCTTACAGGTGCACTGTCAAATTAAACTGACTGAGAGTATGGGCTTGTAGATTTCTTTTAACATGGACGTGAGGAGACAAGCCATAGTATTTTCCAGTGGGATTTGCCCATCAAGATTCGACTTCTCTTTAACTTAAAATAAGACGCTACATTCCATTCAGGGGAAAAATCAATGAAGAAACCTTCAGCAATTTGAAAAGATCAAGGATGTATCAAAAGTACAAAAGAGACTGCATTTTAAAATTAATGGGCTTGTGAATCCATCAAGGAGGTTTGACTAGCAAGAATTAGCAATTTTAGGGAGAAACAATTTTTGTTTTGTACCAATAAGAATTGGACTATAGGACAAGAGATGTAGGAATACAGGATAAGAAATGTTACTACCATAAAGTAGATTTAGAATAAACATATTACTAATTAAAATAAAAACACTCATTCATTGTAACAAATATTAATCACCTGCTAGTTGCCATAAAATGGCAATAAGAAAGGATATATAAATATAAATCTCATGCATTCTTAAGGAAATAATAACAAAGTGAGAAAATTAGCTGCAGCGGTTGAGGGAATTTTAAAGGCTATCAGAGTTTATTTTGCTTTATTAATAGGGTTGTTACAGAGAAATATAACCTCCATCAATCAGCCAGTCAAATGATGTGACCTGATCTTCTATTACACTACATAAAACTCAGACAGTGTTTAATAAACACTGCATTTAATCAAAAATATCGCCCAGATTTGGTGAGTCAATAGAAAAGTGATTCGTGAACTGAATAATGCAAATTTTGTTTGATTTTTAGGCAGAGTCCTTATAAATATAAGCGATGGGGGGCTGTGAACACAAAGGTCAGCTGAGTGGACTTTTATATCCCAGTGTGTTGAAGTTTTGTTGGACTTGCAATACTGGTGAAAAGCTGAATGATACAAGGTGATGGCCAGACATTGCGATGCCAGGAATGGAAGGCATGGAGGTGATACAACTTTTCTAATGGCAATCCAGGGTATGACCATGGCAGAGAGTCAATGAAAGCAAGGTCCTTGAGGCTAAGGAGAAAACCTCGTGGGTATCAGCAAAAATAAAGGCAAAGGCCATGTTGGATGGGATGACGGCAAGCCAGAAGTTCACATAGTCCAGGAATTTGAGACAGAGGCCTGGGTGTTGGTAGATGATTGTGCAAGGATGATGGTGAGCCTGGTCTGCAGGTAGATGATTTATTAAGGGTGATTCTGAGACCTGGTCTGTAGGTAGATGATTCTACAAGGATGATGGTGAACAATTCAGGTTGTTGTGCTTAACGTTCAAAATTGGGTGTTTTCAGGTGGAGAAACGAAGAATAGTCAGGTAGCATCTCACAGGAACAAAGAGGACACATCCCCTCCTCGTGGCAGGATAGAATGAGGGATGAGAAGAAAAATAAATACATGTCTTTCTAAGCGGCACCGAAGCATCCATAGACGTACAGCAGGCGTTTGTAGGAAACTGGTCCTTTCTCCTCTGGATGGAGCCTGGATGGCAGAAGGGACGTTGTTATATAGTAGGGAACAAAATGGCACTGACATTTATTGGCATTCGTAGTTCTGGAAATATCACAAAAATAGAATTTATATATTTATGAATAACAGGTATCAGGCATTGGTCGTTTATGGGCTGTGTGTTTGAACACTGGAATTACCATCAAGAAAATAAATTTGAACTCTTTTTTTTTTTCTTGACATTTTACAAGGCTCATGGAAATGAAAGCTTTCAAACTTAGATGATAGGTAGCCTACCTATGTAGACATCCTACATATATATATATATATATATATATGTATAGCTACATAGATATCCATAATGGCTATATAATGCATATCTATATATGTGTGTGTATAAATATATGTATCTCTTTATATATATAACTTACGTAGAGTACAGAGGGAATCAGATGCCTGAGTTCTGTCCATGTGGTGGTCATGACCATGATAGGAAAAATATACCTTTATTGTATAAAGCCAGTTAGAATTCCGGGTATATATCCACGTGCAGCTGCTGTTTATTCCAGCCAATACAGTGCTTTTCTATGTGTTCGAAAAATGTACTAATCTAGTAATGTTCTGGGTCCTTTTAAATTTATTTCATTAATTTTAAGTAAATTCTCAGAAGTTAAGGTACAATCAGATTGAATGTTATAAATCCTTTCTAAAACAAAGAATCATTGTTTTTCTCTGAATTATTTTGTAGTAGCCATATGGCGTCTTGGCATCCATAAATCAATATTAAAACATCAACTGTGTTTGCAATATTTGCCATTGCCATAGTTGATTTCACCACCCTAAATAAGTTACATCTCAATTGTGGTAGAGGAAAACAAGGTTTGTAAACTACATCTGGGGATTCTTTCCTAAGTCTTGAACAATGGATTAAAGACAAAAAATAATGAAATATATAAGCCCAGTTTTAGAATCTCCAGTATACATGTCAGCAAATTCATTTAACAAGTTTATTTTCTTTAGCGCTGTATAATCTTCTGATGATATACTGACTTCTGACTTAAAAGCCAATTCTTGGGCAAGATAATGGATCTAGTGAATATATTACTTAACTAAACATCCACTGATGGGATGAATAACAAAAGCTAATTTAAAATGGAAAGTTCACACATATTCAAATGCCCAGAAGATTACAAAAAGGATTATGCATTTAAAGGTATTTCATGGGATAATTATTTTCTAAAGCTTTATTTCTCTCCTGCGCTATTTTAATGAAGAAATAAGTTCTGTCCTTGAAACTTGATGTTCCATGAATATTCTTCAACTCTTAACTACTGAGAACTCCTTAAATTGAGAATTCTATGAACTATAGTTGAAATCACATATTCAAACAGAACAACCACTAATCCTTTTAATTGTTTATATTGACCTCGCTTTTCCAAGAAAAATATGCTTCCGTAGAATGCACAAAATAATCTCTCCTTAACTATAGAAGACTCAGATTTCATTTGTTCAATAAGCATGATAAACAGAATATAATTTGCCTTACAAAAGGGGAAGCTCCATTATGGTTCCTTTTGGTAGTGTTGTAAAACCTCACATTGCATTCTATCGGAGGGCAAAGATCAACATGCAAGTATGCCATAATTGTTGTACTTGAGAATGTAATTATTCACTTGGATATTTTTGGCCACCTCTGAAAGCAGGTAACAGCATGGGCAGTCTTCAGTAGAATCAACAAAAATGTATGGTGGTGTAAACTTGGACTTAACATTTTTTCAGTGTATCTAATTAGACAACCATGTATCATTCAACACTCTGACAATAGATTAGCATTCCATGAAGATGTGAGGCTAGAACACACGGAAAGTTTCTAATCAGTGAATCATTTTGAAGAAGAGTGAACTCTGCCTTCTGCAAAAACATAACTCTAAAAAAAAGTTTTATTCTTCATTTTAAATTATCTTATAGAGCAAGCTGACACCTTAAAAAAAAAATAACCTTACGAACAAATTATGTACCTACTCACTGATTTACAACAGTCAGTGAGAGTGTTATTCACTATCGTGATGAGTGAAAAGAATCAGAGCATCATGTAGAAAAAATGGAGAAAAAGAAATCAGTGCATGGAAAACTAGTCATCCATTCTGCAAAATTATTTATTATACATCGCAACGGGATGAAACAGAAAGGAACTCCAAAGGCGATTATTATTGACTTTGTGGGCTTTTGACACACATGCTGTGATCTTAAACAAGATAAATTTGAGAAACCTCTGTCTTGAAAACATATATTCAATATACTTTGAATTTTTACAGATGATAAGGTGGTCAGTTAGATATGCCATTAATTGAAGATGTGTGTTTGCAGTAGTAGCCTGTGAAATATGACTTAAATATTCCAAGGAATTCTACAGTGCTGGGAGAAATTAAACATTGGTGTACAGTTATTCTTAGATTAAGTATTTGACCATGTGCATTTATTATAAATAACAGAGCACATCAGGTATCTATATTCTAATTTTAAAAAATTAAAAGGCTTAGACCCACAAAGCCATAATCTTAACTTATTACTGTTTGCTAACAATTGTAATCAAGTGTTAAACCTTCAAAGTTCAAGAAATCAATCATTCATGATGTATTTTGCCCATTTGGAAAACAGCTGGACTGTATCAAATTGAAACATATACTAATCACATGATCCTGTAATTCCACTCACAGGTATCTATCAGAGACATGAAAATGTGTCCACACAAAGACCTGAACATGAATTCATAATATCTTTCTTTAAAATAGAAAAGAAAAACTGGAAACACCATATATTCATCAAATACTGAATGGATCAACTTCTGTTTACCCATTTGTACAGTGAATAGTATTCATCTGTCAAAAGGAACGAAGCATTAATACATGCAACAACATAGATGAATTTCAAAAAACTCTATGCTAAGTGAAGGAATCCAGACACCAAGAGCCATTTATATGAAATTCTAGAAAAGACAAAGCCAGGGGCACAGTGAATGAATCCATGCTTGCCTGGGGCTGGGAGTAAGAAAGTCGGGCTGCAAAGGGGATGGAGAAACTTGTAAGGATGTTCACAGGGTTTTATATCTTGATTGTGGCAGTGATTACACAAAATAATACAATCGACAAAACTCACACACTTCACACTTCAAAAAGATGGGTGTTACTGTATGTAAATTGTACCTCAATAGCGCTGGAAAATACATTACTTTTTACACTAAACTTTCATGGTTAACTTTGTGTATTCTCTCTCTCTCTCTACCTATCTAATCATATATCGTTTATCTATCTGTCTATCATCTATCGTTTATCTGTCTATCATCTGTCTCTGTATCAGTATTATCTAGCTAGCTATCTATCTGTCATCTATGTCTCTGTATCTACATACCTGTGTCTGTCTATCTATTATCTATCTATCACTGTTCAGTTGAATGTCATGATACATAAAAGGATTCTGCTTTATCCTCATACCAAAGAGATTCAGGCAGTTTTCAGGCAAGAGCCTGGGCAGTCTCGACTCCGACCTTTATGTATTTAAAACTTCCCAGAACAAGTATACTAAGTCACCTCCTTGGCTTGTCCAGTTAGTTGCTTGCGTGTTCTCTGAAACATCTCTTCATATAATAGACTTCAAGGAAGGATTGAGGCTCCTGACATACACGCTTGGAATATTGATGACGACCTGTTTTCCAGAGAGGACGTACCTCCTTCACCTCGTGATTCTTGACCAGATACGAGCCCTGCCGCTGAGCTCTGCAATGCACATATTTATCCAATGTACCTTAATTCTCTTTTATACATGAAGAAAGATGCTTGAGGAACCTGAGGTACATGCCTACCATCACTTAGCTAGCGATAGTCAGGACCCCGTTGAATCAAACCACTGTGCCTTCCCCAACACGATAAGCTGAGATGTAAAATTGCACGCGTGACATAACCCACAGATGTGGCAAAATGCATTCAAGGTGTCCATTTCACGCCTATATCTGCCTACTGCTAGCAAACATTTTATTTTGTCAGAGGCTGTGGTTGATATTTATTTGCAGCATCTCCTCTTCAAAAATGCATTGTGTTTCCATCTAGAGTATGAAAAAAAATGCTATTAAAAATGGATGCTATCTTAGACTAAAATTTTACTCCACAGTCAAGGTCTGCTGGTCTTACCATAACTGTCTAGGTGTGTGGGGTTGTTTTTATTTTTATTTTTATTTTGTAATGCAAAGGTTTTACTGATTGCTTCTGAAGCTTGCTGGTGTGAAACTGCATTTCAACAGAAAATCAGGGATAAAATCCATTTTCTCTAAATTTTTATCACCACCCAAATTCTGTCCAGGGGTTCTGAATTAAACTGTACAGGTAGGACATAAACCTGAGATATGATTTGTATAGGGATATATTAGATACATTTCAATAAAAGTAAACACTGTTTAATTATTCCACATTGATCTACTTCTTCCCACAAATAGGGTTTAAACAGGCAGGCAGATTTAATCAAATATTGATCAAAACTTGAACTGATTCTCTTAATTAAGGCAAAGGCTTTTTGTACATTCTAATAGACCTTGAGGGCATTCCTCAAAATCTTTCAAGCACCCATCTTTCATTTTAACCTGAAATTTAACTATTGGTATTTAGTAGGAAGGGATTATGTCATGTTAATAGGCAAATAATTCAATGGGCAGATTTTTAAAATTAATGTTGCTATTCATTAATTCATAACATCACTATTTTTTAAAGTAAATTTATGGCTGCATTGAGTCTTCGTTGCTGCGTGCGGGCTTTTCTCTAGTTGCGGTGACCAGGGGCTACTTTTGTTGCGGTGTGTGGGCTTCTCTTTGCGGTGGCTTCTCGTTGCAGAGCACAGGCTCTGGGTGCACAGGCTCAGTAGTTGTGGCACGTGGGCTCCGTAGTTGTGGCACATGGGCTTAGTTGCTCCGCGGCATGTGGGATCTTCCCAGACCAGGGCTCGAACCTGTGTCCCTGGCATTGGCAGGTGGATTCTTAACCACTGAGGCACCAGGGAAGTCCTATAATATCACTATTTAATTTATTGTCAGTAGCTTAATTCAGGGTTCAGCTGACAGGTTCTCCAAGAGTGAATGCTGGGCAGAGTAGAAATGCTTGATGGAACCCAAAAGAAGCAGAAGCATCCTCAAAACATAAGACTGGTTACGACTCTTTCACCTAAGTATGTGTTTGAGGCATTTCTTGGAGACGTTGCAAGGTATTACTGCACATCCTTGGGGAAAGTGATGTATTTGTCAGGTAGGCAAGGGGGATGCGCTACCGTAACCAACAACCCCTCATCACCAAAGCCTGAATCAACCCAGATGTATCTCATTTGTCCATCCTCCATTATGGGTGACAGCTGGCAAAGAGACTGTTTATCTTGGTCACTTGAGGAATTCAGGGATACAGTGATATAGCTGTAAACTCCCATAAGGTAGGTGCTGTCAGTTTTCCAAAGGATTTTTCAAAAGACTAATGGTTGAAAACATTGAAGGCATTTTCAGTAGCTGCTCAGATAGAAGTCTGGAGAACCAAGGGTATGTAAGGAAATGAACAAAAATTGACCTGTCTTTCGAGAAACAGAAATGATGAGAGGAATTTTTTAGGGCTCCTGGTGTGTGTACAGAGGTGGGGTTTGGGAGAACTGAGGAAACTTGAATAGATTTCATGTCCAAGTCACCAGTTTAATGGGAATTACAGTCTCTTCGATTCCGTATCTTCTTCCTTTTCCCTTCTTCACTGTATTCTTGATTTGAACACAACAGGATTGAGGTTATTAGCAGAGACGGGCAGTTTTTTTTTTTTATATTAAGTATCACTTTTTAAGTATTTTTGGTGTATAATGGTAAGCGAAGATTGGTGCAGAAACATCAACTTTATGTTTTCATTTTGTTATTTTCTGTGTTGACTGTGGTAGGTTCATTAGTTTTGTTAGAATTAGTCAACAAGAGACAGGTGGGGCTTTTTTTTCTTCCTATATTGGAAATTTCACTCATCAGTTGGATGAAGCTATTGCTAATTGCATGGCAGTGGTACCGTAGTTGCCTAAGGTATGTGGAATGTATATTATTGTGATGTTGTCTGTGTGTGTGTGTGTGTGTGTGTGTACATACTCAAGGCATTTGTTGGAGCCACAGTGAGTGCTTGGAACTACTCCTGTTGAAATTTACAAGACTACGTTTCATAACGGAAGGGTCAAGCGTTTATTTTCAGTGTTTCTTAAAGATTCCTTTTGTATTCATTTATAAGAGGTAGCCATCCAAATAAAATTTATTCCCAAGCATAAGTAGAGAAAAAAAATTCAAATGAATAGGACGAAAATCTTTGAAATATAAGGAAAAGGATACATTTGTCTAAATAGGTCCATGGAATATAGTTTACTCAGTAATTATGTCTGTTACAGCAGTTAATTTTTTATTTACTATATTTCTTCCTCTTATGTCTGAAGCTCAAAGTCTGGGGAAGGGAAAGTTAACTTCTGGTCCGCAAATTATATGAACAGGAGTGATGAAAACTGACCATAAGTGATGAGGTTTTCCTTCTTTTCCTGGGAGTCCTACAAGTGATCCTTATCTGTGTCATGCAGAGCTTCAGAGCTGGAGATTTGGTGTGTTGTGGTTGATCATGTGGGTGGAACATTCTGTGGCATCTGAAGAAGGTCAAAGTGTGTGAAGCTCTGCAAGAGTGACATTCTTTGAAGGTGGCTCCAGTCTGAGATGGAGATGTAGAGATAGAAATAGAGAGACTTGGATATATGGAAGTATGTATACAAGTCTCAGTGTCCATATTGATGTGTGTCTCCATCTGTGTCTATATGTACCTCATCTACATCTGTATCATCATCTACATCCAGGTATCTGTATCTATATATACCATCCACATCTACACCTACATCTGCATCCATATAACTTATCTGTGTCATTTGCATCTACTTATGTATGATCATCTACACCTGCATCTACATCCGTGTATCTGTATCTGTCTTATGTCTATCTATATCATCTACATCTACTTGCAGTTATCTGTATCTATATAGATCTATCTATATCATCTACATCTGTATTTATGTATTTTATCTGTATCTATATCAGCTACATTTACTTTTACATCTATATCATCATCTAAATCTGCATCTATCTATTCATCTATGTATCTGTTTATATCTGTGTATCTATCATCTATCTATGTATCTATCATCTATCGTCCCTACCATCTATCTTTTCATCTATCACCTATCTATATTATCTATCTATATCTATCATCTATCTATCTATGTATCTATCATCTATCTATCCATCTACCCATCACCTCTATCTATCTCTCTCCCCCTCTCTCTCTCTATCTCATCAGCATCTGCATCCCTATATCCACATCTATATCATCTACATCTACCTGTTCATCTACGTCATCGTCTGCATCTGTACTTGCATCCATATATCCCTGTCTCTGTCATCTTCATCTACATCTATATCTGTGCCATTTACCATCCATGGATGAACACTGGATGTGCTAAGGCTCTATAGTGAGATGCTGTTGGCGCCACAGGTGCGGGCTTCCCTGAACAAGGTTGTCTCTGTTCTCTGTTGCTCCTGCAGTTGTGGGACACGCAGACAGGCTCTTTGCCCCATGAGCTGCTGAGGTTCCCCCTGAATCCTCTGGGACCCACTTCTACCTGCTGGCCTACTTTTAGGGCTTCTTGTGTGTGCCTGCTGCCACTTCTCTTCTCAAATCACCCACATTCCTCCTGATCAAAGGGCTGTGGGACCCTGAGCAGACAGAACACCCAATGGCACCAGGTTCCTGTACCTGGAAAGACACTAGATTCAGGAAAGGCCTGAAAGGAAGAGCTTGCCTTTCCGTCAGAACTCACTGAAAACACATGGGAGATAAAAAAGAGAATCTTCCTTTTGAAAAACTTCTAATAGTCTTTCCTTATGGAGTTTATTTTTGTTTTTTCCCCACTTTGAGTCTTTCATAACAATTCTTCAGGTAGTGTCAACAATGAAGATATTTCCTCTAACAAGGAATTAACTAGGACCATTCATTAATAATTGACATTGTTAATAACGTGTGTTGGGAGCAGTGCTCTTCAAACATTGGTGTGTGTGAATGCGTGTCTGTGCGTGATGCATGTGTGCGTGCACTTGTTCATCATACACTGGGACCACAAAGAATACCTAACCTTACTGCTCCTGCATCTTATAAGACGACAGAGCATAACAGAATGGTTAGCAATGCATTTAAGATGTTCATTTGGACCTCTTTTTACAATACAGCTTCTGCTTCCACATGTCTTGGTGGGACTGTGGTCCTAATCATCTCCCAAAGCTGCTGAAGCTGTGTGGCAAGGGAAGCATGGCCCAGCGAATACAGCCCATAGACCAACTCTGCTCCACCCGATGTCTTTGTAAATAAAGTTTTATTGACACACGGTCACGCCATTCATTTACATTTGGTCCATGGGTGCTTTCTCGCTACAGTAGCAGGGTTCAGTATTTGCAACAGAGACCGTGTGGTCTGTGAAGTCAAAATACCTGTTATCTATTGATCACAGAAACGTTTTAACGACCCCTGGATTAGAAGATTCATTTCTTTGTTAAAGCAAGGGATGAGCTTCCTTAGAGTACCTTCCACATCCTTTACACGTTCTATTTTATTTTGTGAGGGCACAGAATGGAAATGGAATGTTGCAAAGAGGAAATTGTGTTAGCCGACAGATCAGCGTGGGTATATGTGCATGTACTCTCTTGCATGAACACACACACACCCACCCGTCTTTCTCTCACATCTTGGAGGAAGAATTCTGTTTCCATTCTATCTCATTTTGTCTCTGTCTCTGTGCGTTTACAAGACCACTGCATTTTAGAGTATTGAACGGCCGTTCTAATAATAGAAATTTTGTGATTCTACATCTTCTGTCTCTGTATTGCATACATAGTTGATATTATTAATGGAGTTATTCTAGTATCCATAGTGTGGCTGTTTAGTTTTTCTTGACTTATTGTGACAAATGATTTTTGGTTGAAAACTCTTACTTGGTGGATCTTAATTTTTGGAATTTCTGGAGACCTAAATCGGAGAGGTGTTTCTACAGCAGCTAATGTGTGATTGCTTGAGGCTAAAACAAGGGCTGCTTGCTACACACCAGTTTTTTTCTCCTCTCTCCTTTGGCCATTCCATTTCTGTTTCATGTGGCAATCTTTTGATAAGTTCTGCCACCTTGCGCTGGTTCACGGCATAGGCTCTGAATCACACCTCTCTTAGGGGCATTTCAACTCTTAACAACCTTGCATTTTATGTTTAGTAAGCCTCACTGATCCCTGTTCACCGAGGTTTTTCTTTGTTCTTTAGTTTTACCACTGCATTAAATCTAATCTGTCATTTTTTTTTGGGGGGGGGTAACTGTTCTTGTTTCATGATCACCTACTCTTGTTTATCACTTTGACTCTATTAAACAAACTTAAATATAATTTTGTTCCCCTGATTAACTCTTCACTTGGATGGGCTTCCTGGCTTTATCAAATGGATTGTTTCTTTTATGCGTTTTATTCTCAAATGCTTATTGATCCTTACATCCACATTCATCAGTTTGATTTCCACCTCTTGAATGCCTACTCAATCAGATTAGTTGATGCTTGAGTATCCATTTGTCTGATAGAGCCTTTGTTTAGTCTGCCTGGCTAGGAGTGTGCATTTAGCTCTTGATAGGTTAAATACTGTTTTCCACGTCAGTGGGGATGGATGTTACCCTCCAGATTCTTCATTTCTCTTAGTAGCTGCGAAGTCTTCAAGTCAATTTTCCATGCTTGCTGTTCTCACCTGGAGACAACCACTTCCAACATTGCTGGCCCATCTCACTCATCCATGGGAATGACTTTGATTGGGGATCTACGGCCCCAGATTCTCCTCCTAATAGTCCGAGCCCCCACATCCAGCATCTTATGTTCTCCTTTAGAATTGCTTTGTGCTCTGGGACTTCCCTGGTGGCGCAGTGGTTAAGAATCCGCCTGCCCATGCAGGGAACACGGGTTCGAGCCCTGGTCTGGGAAGATTCCACATGCCACGGAGCAACTAAGCCCGTGCACCACAACTACTGAGCCTGTGCTCTAGAGCCCGCGAGCCACAACTACTGAGCCCGCGTGCCACAACAACTGAAGCCCGCGTGCCACAACAACTGAAGCCCGCGTGCCTAGAACCCGTGCTTTGCAACAAGAGAAGCCACTGCAATGAGAAGCCCGCGCACCACAAAGAAGAGTAACCCCCATTCGCTGCAACTAGAGAAAGCCAGCACACAGCAATGAAGACCCAACGCAGCCAAAAAAAAAAAAAAAAATTACCTTGTGCTCTGTTCCCAATGGCTGGTCCTTTATCCTTCACCTTCAGAAGTCCCTGCACTGGGTGCCTCTTCTGATGTCTGCCTTCAGTTGCTTCCTGTCTGGTGTTAGTGTTTACCCTTGTGTCTGGTCTCCTGTGAAATCCCCATACTGACTGCAGGTATTACCATATACACACATGCATGTATATATTTGTTTGTTTTAAATCATTTCTACATGTTCACTGCAAGTAGATATAAAATGTACCACGTGCTGAGTTTCCCATTAGGACATCTGGGTGGAACAGTTCTTCATTCCTGATCTTCCTCCTGAAATTAAGAACAAATGCATTCCTGCTTGGACAGAATCAACAGCATTTAAATATAGTTATCAGGTTTGCCTCTAATCTTAGTCATATCCTCTAGGTGGAAAATCCTTTGGGATTGTTTTACATGGATGGCTGAATAATGGTGACTACTGCAACAAAATAGCTTAAAGAAATCTTTCCACCCCTGTTAACTGAAACACTACCAAATGGCAGTTCCTTTTCTCCCCCAAAATCTCTAGCTGCCCCATGAAGGTTAAATCTTATGAGCTTTATGCACTTCTCAGTGCATCCAAATTAATGGGGCATTCGGACTTTTCTGCCTGACTCATCCGTGTGCATTTATTTATTGGACCACAACAACTGCTGTTGATTTGGTGTGAAGGCGTACGTCTTTACTGAAACAGGAGCACAGGTCACCAGCGTAAACACAAAACATTGGCAGATTTTATGAGGGGGAAAACAGTCTATTCCAGGTAGATATCTTCACAGATTTAAACCAAGAATTTCTGTCCACAGGGACTACAGTGAAATCTTTTTTTCCAAATGTTTTCTCCAAGATTGAAGCAGAGTGTCCTTGTTTATATCATTCCACTCACGTAGGATGTATTTCTCCTCCTCCTGTTTTGTTGTATATATTTCTCATTACCACTCTTGTTCTTGTTTCTTTGCCTTCTCATAGGTTGTTCTATAAATAGTCTCTTTTACAAATATTAACGTCATTTAATTCATATTCTCCTTTGTAACAAAATCACTTGGGGGTCTCTATGGATTCACGCTTGACGGAGACCCAAGAGGTGGTACGCACAGCCGTGGATGTGTCTTCAGAAGGTTTGAGCTGGAGACCTTTAGGAGGACACGTGCCTTTTACGGCTGCTTCTCAGTTCTGTAGTGAGGAGATCTGAGAGGTTGCCTCCTTAGATTCTGCATGAATATTAAAGTGTTACTCAAAGTCAGGGACCTCTTTTTTTTTTATTTTATTTAAAAAAAATTTTTTTAGAGACCTCTTTTTTTTTTTTTAATTTTTATTTATTTATTTATGGCTGTGTTGGGTCTTCGTTTCTGCGCGAGCGCCCTCTCCAGTTGTGGCAAGCGGGGGCCACTCCTCATCGCGGTGCGCGGGCCTCTCACTATCACGGCCTCTCTTGTTGCGGAGCACAGGCTCCAGATGCGCAGGCTCAGTAGTTGTGGCTCACGGGCCTAGTTGCTCCGCGGCATGTGGGATCTTCCCAGACCAGGGCTCGAACCTGTGTCCCCTGCATTGATTGGCAGGCGGATTCTCAACCACTGTGCCACCAGGGAAGCCCGAGACCTCTTTTTCAAAGAAGTACTTCATAAGTGAATGGAGCAGCTCAGTTCTGAGGCTTCTTGACAGATGGCAAAATTACCCAGAAAATCTAGTCTCTCAATGGTGTATCCTGGATACAACAGACTAAGCCCACAGACTTAAATTGTATGATAAAAAGACCATTTTAAATCAAAAGCACATTTTGCCGGAAATATTAATGTCATCAAGAATGGAACAAGCTTTGTCCCAGCAATCTCTTCAGATATGTTTTTCCTTGTCTTCCATGGGTGATTTGAGACTTAACACGCTTAGAACTGACTGACTCGAATTTCTGTAATGAATTTGTTCTCCCAATGAAAATTTTTTTTTTACTTGGGGAGGATTAAGTAGAAAACAGACATATACATACACACTGCTTCAGATAGAGGGAAGTTTTCAACGGAATCAGGGTGCTGAGAACTAAAGAAAAGTAAGGACGGTTTTCTGTTTAAGGAATATTTTTGAAATGATTTCCAGAGTAAACAATAGAGTTGTATTCCCCACTAATTTCTTGAAATGAAGTTCTGCTGGATTTGGGGTGAGGAAGCCTTGATGGAGTAGAACCGAGCAGAAGGGAAGTCTTCTGAAGTTGTGCCCCACCTTGGTGGTTTCCACCTGTTTTCCCACGTGAGACCAATGCTTCCTCTCTTCATGACGCAAAGTAGGGAATAGGCCTGAAATGGTAGCTTCTGTTTTCACACTCAAATTAAGATGACGTTAAAAAAAAATTTTATATATATATATATATATGTAACAGATAAACAACAGGGTCCTACTGTAGTGCACAGGGAACTATATTCAATATCCTGTGATAAACCATCATGGGAAAGAATATGGAAAAGAATACATGTATATGTATACCTGAGTCACTTTGCTGTACAGCGGAAATGAATACAACATTGCAAATCAACTCTACTTGAATAAAATAAATCTTTAAAAAATGATAGTAGAGTTGCTATACATAGTGACCGTTCAATGGAGAGAATCAACCGTTTATTCTGAAATGGATTAAAACCCAAGACCCAGAAATATTAGATAATGGCTAGAAACACTTAATACTTTAAGAAGAGGATGGAGTAAATCTTTTTTCAGCCTCCAATAAATTTTCAAGACAACTTCTTTGTATCTAATCACATCTTGCTGTATCTGCCAACATTATCTGCAACACTGTAATCCTCCTTGATAATTTGGGGGAAAAGAACAAATTGAAAGACACACGATAGCGCTTGTTTTTACCCTTAATTCAATAGGTTTCCGTGGAATATATATTAGTAATTCTATAAACACTCTCCAAAATTGTTCTGGTCTTCATTAACAAATGCACCAGGTACGTATTTAAAAATGCCCCTTGTCCGATGGACATTTTCAATAATTTCATTTCAGGATAATCGTTTGCAAGGTGTTCCAAATTAACACTCTTGGAGAAAGGAGGATCAATTTCAATTTAAAGGAACGTTAAGAGTTGCAGGCTGTACCAAGACCTGGTGTTCATGTTATAAATCAAACCTCATTTTCTGCTCAGAATGACTCATTTATTTTGCTCCAGTCCTAATGGCTGTTTGATCACAAATAGAAATGAGTGTATAATAAGATATCCCTACAGACATGTTATTTTCAATTTTAGACATTTAACAGTTTTTGTGGGTTTTTTTTTAATGTTGTGTAACCAATCCCCCTTCCTTACTATCCACAAAGCTTCTATCAGGAGCTGCCTTTAAAGGGCTCTGGGATTTTACATGAAAAGTCTGCATTTTGCAGAATTTCATGTTGCTTATCTTGACAATTTTAAAGCAGAAGACATCTAAACCCTTTCCCTACCCTCTAAAAATGTTCCAAACAGTCCAGCACCTCAAATACATTATCTAGAAATCGTTGATGGGAATGATTAACGTTTGGAAGAATAGTGGATTGCATTCAATAGTCTCTACCATTCTCAGGACCTTTACTTGATATGAATTACATTATTTCACCCTAAATTATCATTTAACTGTGAAAACAGAAGGCTACTGATAATATTGAGCATTAATTGAGACATCGGGGGGAAATGCAATCTTGTGTCTTGAAAGTAGAGCGTTTTTTTCCTGCCGTAGCAAATTATGTTCTCATAATTCTGGACATAAGCACATTGGCACTGCATCAAAGTAAACTACAAATTTCTAGCTACTATTTGAAACAAAAGGTTCTCCTGGGTGAATATCCCAGGTATTGTAAGATAGCGCTGAACAATGACAACAAAGAAATGTTATTTATTCACCTTTTCTTGGAAGAATAAAGAGGAGAGAGCACAGTTAGAGGAGGTTGAGGTGTGGACACAGGAGGCTCTTGTACATAGAATATGAAAAATGTGTTCTGTGAGCTGCAAGGAGTAGGGATTCAGCAGGTCAAGGAAATCACCGTGGTGGGGGGCGGGGAGAGGGAAGCTGTTCTAGAACAGCTAGAAACAAAAACATTCTAGAAGCAGAAACAGCAGAGGCCAGAGTCTTGCAGCTCTGTAGCTGTCACCCTTGCCTGGCGAGGATTCCTCACGGTGGTGGGAAGCGGAGTTTTCAGCGTGGGCGCCTGGTGACCCTTCGCAGCGGGGACGTTGAGGACACACGGCTGCGGGAGCCGGCAGATCTGTTCTTACAGGTTCCGATCCGTCATCGGCTCCTTCCTCAAAGCAACTTCTGCTTCTGGGTTCTTTGGCCTCTGACACTCCTAAGGACAAAGAGCCCTGAGTAGACACATAAGACGTTGCAAAACAGCGTTTCCCAATTTCGTCTTGGGAGGCAGATCTCATCAGTGTCGTCTGTCTTTGCAACAGCCTGGAAGGAGCCGCGGTTTGCGGGTTTCAGGGGCTGGATTCTGCTTCTGCTGTGCCCCGTTCTGGCTTCGTGCCGTGAGCGTGATGGCCCCGGAGAGAGTGGCTCAGATCTGCGTTCAGGGACCCGCCACGCAGTTGCGAGGTGTGCCTCTGGTGGAGTGCTTCCAGCTTTAGGGCCTTCCGGATCTTGCCCCCCGTTCAGGACTGAGCAAAACGGGGTTCTCAGCGAATCTTCCCCGCGGGAGACCCCTCCAAGGGGCATTCTTGCTTCAGGACCTGCCCTGGGCCGGCTGTGCCCCGGTTAGATCAGCACGTCTGTCGGGAGCGTCCTCTGTGCCGTCTTGCTTCTCCCTTTGGCCCTTTGCCTTCATAGGTATCAGATCTGTGTCATATTCTGCAGAATCTTCCTGCCCAATTCTCCCCCAGCCTCTCACCCTTCAGAGGTGTTACCCCCATGTATCACTGGCCCTCGCAACTCAGTGTACGTCTCCCGTAATATCCAACTGATCGTTAGGCAAGTTCGACCTCATTGGACCTTCATTTTTTTCCTGTTTAAGTAAAATCCCGTGCCTACCTTTTAAAGCTCATTTGAGATTTAAAACAAAACCACAGTTATATGAGAGATACTGTACACGCAAAAATATTAGGAAAGTGATAACAACCTAAATAAATTCATTCATTCGTCCAATAATGAGGATGTATTAGATGCTGAAGATTCAAAACCAAAATATTAAGTAGTCTGGGAGGAAGAGGGGTGTCTCTGTGACACTGAATTTATTGGGTCTGTTATATATTTGCTGTCTTGTCTGGAGTTGGGTGTGTGAGGCAGATCAGGGGACATCTTTACATCTTCTAATTAAAGTTGCCTCACAATCTCCTACTCATTTTTCTCAGTTAGATGCTGTTTTTCATATTCTTCCCCAATTTTTGTTTCCCTAAATGATGGTGGATTGTGTGTGTCTTTTTGGAGCTATATTATCTCATAGAGGCATAGATACAGTTCCTTTTTCGTACAACAGTTGAATTTAAAAACAATAAAACTTAGCACCTCAAAACCGAGAGAATTCTGTATCAGGTTCATTCATCTGCCCTAAAACATCATTCACTAGTCTCTCTGCATCTGACAAACAGAACGGCCCACAAAACGGGCATTAAAATGGGCTCATGCATTTGCTAATGACTAAAGAATAACCTCAGACAGCAAAATGCCCCCTCATGGAAAGGAAATGCGTACTACCTGGCCATTACCTGCTTCTAAAGCCTCAGTACAAATATGTGCGTCTATTTGAATAATGTTAGTCACCCAATGGAACCTGATCAAGCTTTCCAGAACTGGCACCTCTGTGGAACCCTCCCCGGATGGGGACTTGTGCCCTTGAGACAGGAGCTTCTCATTTCTGAGAAAGCATCTCAATCTTGGACAATGCACATCTTTCAAACCACGGTGTGTACTCTTGGCATGCCACCAACTTGCTGAAATCCATCTCCTGAGTGGGACTCGTGACCTGATGAATAATGGAAGAGATCCTGTCCATCGAGACTTCAGTATTAGTCCTATTCATGGCGGGAAATCGGGTAAGCTGCTTATTCGGATCCAGAACTTCTCCCAATTACAGTCCCCTTTCTTTCCTTTTTTAAAAAATTTTTTCAAAATAAAATTTTTTTTTAATTTTTAAAAAAATGTTTTTAATTTAAAATTTTATTTATTTATTTATTTGTGGCCACACCACTGGACCACCAGGGAAGTCCCTTTTTAAAATGTTTTTTTTTTTTTTTTTTTTACCGTCCGCTTTCATTGGGCCAACACTCCCCATCATTCTCCCCAAGACCTCCATCCGCCTCCCCACACAGCTGGGGGCTGAGCCGATCTCCTTGAATATCGAGAGCCAATTGTGGGCTATCCCAGGTGTGTGAGTCTTTGCATGGATCTGAGGCACTCAGCGTGAACTGTGCCTGTCTCATCAGAATCCGGTTCACCTGGGAGTGCTTGTAGGAAGTTATATATTTCTGGAACAGCCCTCCCTACCCCCCCCCACCCCACCACAGAACGATGTATTCTCTTGGAATAGAATGCAAGTATCAGTATTTATATATATATTTTTTTGGCTGCGTTGGGTCTTTGTTGCTGCGCGCGGGCTTTCTCTAGTTGCCAAGCAGGGGCTACTCTTCATTGTGGTGCACGGGCTTCTCATTGCAGTAGCTTCTCTTGTTGCGGAGTACGGGCTCTAGGCGCGTGGGCTTCAGGAGTTGTGGCACGCGGGCTCAGTAGTTGTGCCGCACGGGCTTAGTTGCTCCGCGGCATGTGGCATCTTCCCGGACCAGGGCTCGAACCCGTGTCCCCTGCATTGGCAGGTGGATCCTTAACCACTGTGCCACCAGGGAAGTCCCCCATATCAGTATTTTTAACTAGTTCCCCAAACGGGTGGTGGTTACTCTATTTCGAAAAAATGTTGTCAGAAGGCAAGTGCTACATTTCCTGTCTTTAAGTAGCTAGTGTGTGTGCTCCAGGCTGCTGGTGTAAGTAGCAGAAGGAGATGCACTTAAAATGAGCCTGCCTGGCCTTGCTCTTGCATCTTAGGAGTCTATGATATACTCGTGATAACCCAGGGGGCTTCTAGCTGCAGTTTTGTACTTAAAACAGTTGTTTCTCTTTTAACCCCTCTGAGTAGACCACTTGTATACCTTTCACTCCCAGCTGAGGCATGAAGTATGTTCCTTGACAGAGTTTAAGACTTGATAACAAAGATATTTATGTGGATTTTAAAAAATTATTCTCTGTTACCTTCTTTGATTTGACATACACCTCCTTCACATTTTCCTTTTCTTCAAACTGCTACATTTTAAAAGATTTGTGTTACATACTCAGGAGTTTGTTGAAAGATAGCACTGGTTTTATTTCGTTTGCGAAAAACTTTGTGGAGACAATCCTACTGACTTTCCAAAGTCTGTATTGGTCTGTATTGGTTTCTAATTTCTAGATAGATTTTTTTTTTTTTAATAGCTACTTTATTTATTTATTTATTTATTTTGGCTGTGTTGGGTCTTCGGTTCGTGCGAGGGCTTTCTCTAGTTACGGCAAGTGGGGGCCACTCTTCATCGCCGTGCGGGGACCGCTCCTCATCGCGGTGCGCGGGCCTTTTCACTATCGCGGCCCCTCCCGTTGCGGGGCACAGGCTCAGTAGTTGTGGCTCACGGGCCCAGCTGCTCCGCGGCATGTGGGATCTTCCCAGACCAGGGCTCGAACCCGTGTCCCCTGCATTAGCAGGCAGATTCTCAACCACTGCGCCACCAGGGAAGCCCTGATAGATTATTAATTAAATTAAATCATCCCTGTTTTTAATGAACTTTCATGTATAAATGTAAACATGCAGAAACCATAGAGTTCGTATTCTTTGCTAGTTCTCGGTTTACAAGCCTGAGATGCATACCAACTTCAGAAAATATTCACCAACACCCAAGTTAAATATTGTGTTAACAAAGTGTGGTTTCAGAATGATATGCTGGAAAAGCCTTTGGAAGAAATAACCTTTTTTTTTTTGTTTTTTTAATTTCCAAAGATCTAGTTTGGGGTGGTTTTTTATAGCCATGTAAATACATACAGTATTGACTAGGCAACTTTTTCTTATTTTTTGAAACTGGTTTTCCCACGGATATACAGAGGAGGAAAAATAATAAAATACAATAGAGTGAGAGAGTTTACTGTTCACCCCACGTAAATGCGCGTCATGTCCGTGCTACGGGCACAGGGTAGGGCTAAGGTCTGGCAGGCAACTCTCACTTCCATTTCTTTTGTGGACAAGGGAAATTTCTCAATTCCTGAAGTCCAATCATTCATCATTTCTGCTCTAACACGAGGAACAAAATGCTACATAGTGCAAGAATTTGCACTATTTAAAAAAAAAAAAAAAAAAAGATTCACTGTGGTTCCCAGAGAATCGTTTTCAGGAACGGAATCCCTCCTTTGCTGGTTATCTTCAATTCTCCTTCTGTCTGTTCTTCTAAGTATTTGCAGGTGACAGCATTAAGCTCCTGAAAAAAAAAAACAAAAAAAAAACAAAACACACACACGCACACACGCACACACGCACGCACACACACACACACACACACACACACACACACACACACACACACACACACACACACACACACACACACACACACACACACACTGCTTACAGACCCCTGCATATATCCTTCTGTGGGTACCCGACCACTTCCTCTGTGATGCTTTTCCTCCTGGAATGACCTTCTCCACAAATTCCCCCTGGCAAGCTGTTATATTGGGTTTATATCTGCACCCTGGGGTGCAGAATTTGGTCCATCATCAGAGCTGGGTCAGGCACCACCCCCCCCCTCCTTGGCTCTTGCGTGGTGAATTCTGTGTAGTTTTATCTACTTCGTTGTTTAATTAGGTATTGTAATCCATGCAGTAACCATCCGTGGCCTCACCACACCCAACAAAAGCCAGGACGGGGACCAAAGAAATGAATGTATTCAGTGACCCCTCTCCCCAACCCGAGTTAAATGTCACTGGGAAGCCTCCATCTAGGGTTTTCTTTCTTTATTTAAATGAAGTCTGTTACATGGATATGCGTTCTTTTTTTTTTTTTTTTTTTTTTTCAGACCATGCAACAATGTCTTTTATTACGTATGGGTTTTTAAAATTATTTCTGCAGTCTTTCAATATGCAAAACAATACTTTTTTAAAAAAGTAAAAGTATTGTTTTGCATATTGGAACTTGCAGATCTGATCACTGCATAGAGAAGGGAAAATGATCCCTACAACACACTTAACCAGGAGGCCAATTCATCCGCCGACCTCCAAGAACATGGAGATGAACATAATAGACAGATTGTCCCCCATCTGAACCTTCATTCACCACCATTCGATAACCCTTCTTCAGGCCCAGATCAGCAGCACATTTCTTGCCAACAATCATTAAATGTCCAAGAAGACCTTCATCGTCATCTTCTGCTACAGAAATCTGGGATATATGTTTCTTGGGTATCACCAGAAAATGTGTTGGTGCTTGAGGGGAAACGTCATGGAAAGCAAGACACTGGTCATCCTCATAAATGATTTTGGCTGGGATTTCCTTGCAAATGATCTTCCCGAAGATCGTGTCGCCACCAGGCCGGGCGGCCTGAGCCTTAGTGATCTCATCTGCCATCTCGGCCTCCCTCCCGCGCGGCCGTCCGGGGAGAAGTGGATATGCGTTCTTAAATGGATATATGTTTTTAATTTTCATTGCCTTTTACAAAGAAAGGGTTACATGCCATCTCTAATCTTGTTGGTGCTTTCACAGGGTTGTAGGTGCACCCAAGAGGGTAATCGTCGGTTTGCTGTAGGCTCTGTGATCAGCTTTGGGAGATCATGGTTTCCTAAGTGGGTAGACCCACTTCCTTCTTCCCGCCCAGGGTGCATGAGGGACGCTGGGGATTCACATCCGAACCTTCCCTTCATCTGAGCAGATTCATTTATATTTGCCCAACTCAGGAGGGTCAAATATCACCTCAAGGCACGTGTCCCCTTTTCATGTCTGATGCAAAGATGGTGCTTCCCTATCTAAGATGGTGTTCGCTGTATCAATTTTTGTATATTGTTATCATCTCTCCAGTAATTTCCAGTGGATTCCTGATGACAGGAGAATCCAGTATTATCCCTGCCTTTTCTCCTTCCATTCCGATTAATGCTACTCTTCCTCTCAAAATCCAACAGTGTGAGAAACTGCATTTCTAGGCTTTCTAATAGAAAAAACCTTTGATACATAGGGACATGCCCAAGGAGGTCGTGGTACACTCTTATTTTATCCATGGTGGAAGAAGACTTGTGAATCGTTTCTTTAGATATTTGAAACTAAATCTGTAAGTGCAATGGAATTTTGATTTGTTTTGTTTCTCACAGTCTCTTTGTCAAGGTTGAGTGTTGAGCTCACTCAGCCTTAAAGAGTGAGTTGGGGGCCATTCCATTTCCACTGTTGATTGGTTTTTCGGTGTTTTTTTTTTCCCATAAAACTAGTAGTATGATCTATTCTTGAACAGCCCACGGGCGTCTTCTGGGCCTGAAGTTTCAAACTCTCTGGGAAGACTTCTAGCTTCTTCTGCAGGGTCTTTAACACATAGGGTTTTCCATCTTTTTACTTCTTAGTAAACCAGCCCTAAAATGATTCTTAAACTTTGCCTTGACATTTGTCTCATATGGCAAAGTCTTTGAAGGCGTGATGGTATTCTTTTTATAATCTCTGCTTTATCTGTAGTTATGACTCCGTCTCCATTTATAATGTTGTTATTTTGTATTTCGTCTCCTTATCTCTTAGTATTGTCAGAAGTGTGCATCTTTTTCCAGTTTTGGGTTTTTTTTTTTTTTTTTCCCAAAGAACAACTCCTGGTTGTGTGGAATTTCTCAGTTGTATTTTCCTACTCTGTATTGTTTATTTCTTCTCTTATTTATGGTATTGCTTTCCTTTAAACTCTTGGGGTTTCTGCTGTTTGTTATTCTCTTTTTTTAACATCTTTATTGGAGTATAATTGCTTTACAGTGGTGTGTTAGTTTCTGCTTTATAACAGTGAATCAGTTATACATACACATATGTTCCCATATCTCTTACCTCTTGCGTCTCCCTCCCTCCCACCCTCCCTATCCCACCCCTCTAGGTGGTCACAAAGCACTGAGCTGATCTCCCTGTGCTATGTGGTTGCTTCCCACTAGCTATCTATGTTACGTTTGGTAGTGTATATATGTCCATGCCACTCTCTCTCTTTGTCACATCTTACCCTTCCTGCTCCCCATAGCCTCTTTTTTTTTTTTTTTTTTTTTTAACAGGGACATTTTAATTAATTTATTTATTTATATTTGGCTGTGTTGGGTCTTCGTTTCTGTGCGAGGGCTTTCTCTAGTTGTGGCGAGCGGGGGCCGCTCTTCATCGCGGTGCGCGGGCCTCTCACTGTTGCGGCCTCTCTTGTTGCGGAGCACGGACTCCAGACGCGCAGGCTCAGTAGTTGTGGCTCATGGGCCCAGTTGCTCCGCGGCATGTGGGATCTTCCCAGACCGGGGCTCGAACCCGTGTCCCCTGCATTGGGAGGCAGATTCTTAACCACTGCACCACCAGGGAAGCCCCATCATCACTTTTGAGATAGTTTATTTTTTAATTAAAAATTTTAAGAATGTAATTCCCTCCATGACCCAATTTTATATAAACATAGTATTTTGATAGGTAGTATTTCCATTATTCTTTAGTGCTAATCTTTAGAATTCTGGTGATGATGTCTTCTGTAACTCATGATTATTTACCTATGTATGTTTCTATATTTTATTAAATATGCAAGAATTCATTATCTACCTTCTTATTAATTTATAAATTAATGTCAATCAATGTTCACATAATATGAAGTAAGGGACCGAAAGTATGGTCTCTAGGATACTTTATCTTTGATCTTGGTTGAGATTTTTTATGACTTAATACATAATCAATTATTGTAATAGTCTGTAAGTGCTTAGGAAAAAATATAGCTTTAAAATGGTCTCTGTGACACCTACACACTTTTTTAGACCCTTCAGAATCATTTAGTACCACCTGTTATGCTTATTGCTTTGGTGGTCAAGTCCATGTAGGATTTGAAGAGTAGTATGTGGGTATTTTAAACAGGAACTAACCGCGTTGTGAGTCAATGATACTTGAAAGACAAACTCACAGAAAAAGAGTTGAGATTTATGGTTACCAGGGAGAGGGCTTGGGGGGAGGGGAACTGGATAAAGGTGTAGTCTAAAGGCAGAAACTTCCAGTTACAAGATAAATAAGTACTAGGGATGTAATGTACAACGTGATGAATATAATTAGCACTGCTGTTCATTTTATGTGAAAGTTGTTGAGAGTAAATCCTAAGCGTTCTCATCACAAGGAAAGAACTTTTTCTCTATTTCTTTACTTTTGTGTCTATACCGTACGATGGATGTTCACTTAAACGTGTTGTGATCATCGTTTCATGAGGTATGTAGGTCAGATCTTTATGCTGTACACCTTAGACTGATACAGTGCTGGGAATCAATTATGTCTCAAAAAAAACTGGATGAAAAGAGGAAAAAAAATAAACAGTACCTTTTCAAAACTGCAGACTTCTTCGACCTCTCAGGGCAAATAGGAGGGCGTCAGGGCGTATAGGGGGTCACGTTTGGCAAATGCAGGATGGGGGCCACCACCAATGCCCTCCCCTCCCTCTCCTCATCCCCAAATGTGCAGTCGTGAGACACATTCAATGCAGAGGTCATCCGCCAACCGCCTGTCTTTCTCAGCTTCTCACAAGCTCAAAGTTCGCCATGCTGCTGGTCGACTGAAAAAAACTGCACAACCTAAAAGTTGAGAATTATGTTTTATTTGGAGGACAAAACTGAGGACCTGAGTCCAGGAGGCAGCCTCTCAGGTAGCTCTGGGGGATTGCTCCTAAGAGGTCTGGGGGGAGCCTGGATGTATAGAAGTTTTGGCAACAAAGACCAGCATGTCAAAAGATTACTGTTAGCTAAAGAAAACCACACATCTCAAGTTAATGGATTTAGCACTTTCTATGCATGGGAAGATGCAGGAGTCTGGGCTCATTGAAATCATTCCTCTGATATGCTTCTTAACTCTCTAGGGCCAGGATCCTGTTTTTCTCCATCCTGAGTCCCCTCAGGGGGCACCGCTGGGGGCGGCTGCAGTGACTGAGGGCTTGGTGGCTGTGACATCCTTTGTTTACTGATACGGCAGGTGACACGTTTTTCATTCACGGTGCCTTTGTTTGACTCAGGAGACTAGGAGCCTCAAGAAGACAGGTGAAGGAGGAGGCCAGGGTGGCAGAGAAACAAAAGCAAAAGGCAGTCTCTCCTCCTCTTAGTTTAGCCTCCGCAGACTTTCAGGGCTACCCCAGGCTAACCCCGCCATCAACTTCTCCACGCACCCCATCAACACACCAGTTGCGACGGCCCCAGGCAAACGTGGGCTTGCTGTCTCTCTCTTTTCCTTCGTGTCCTTTGCATTCTTCAGGGCTTGATCTTGGGAAAGGCAGCCAGCCCCTTAAGGAGACCACGTCTTGTTCGAACACCCACTGCTCTCTGAATATGTGATTCTCTTCTGCGGCTTCGTGCACCTTGTGTGCAATTTATCTTCCTGGTGTGTCCACCTGCCAAAGACCCCTTAGCAGCTCTCCCAGAAAGCCCTCCTCCCCAGGTACCTAACTGGTCCCTCCTCTCTGCAGCCTCTGGGATGATTCTTTTGCTTCATGTACCACATAGTATGTATTTTCATACACCATCTTCTGTTCTAGAATATAATGGCATTTAATCCCTGCCATCAGAAAATGTATTCAGAGGCTTTGTGATCTATGTTGAAATGACAGTGAGAAGCATCTCTAAAAGGGGAAACAAAGCAAAACTCAACAGAAGAAAACAAGAAGATGCCCAAATGCTCCCCACTGCCCGTTCCATGGCAGTGATTTGGGGGGGAAATGCCCGCACTGATTCACAAGCATTGTATGGTCAGAATTTAGTTAGTTTGTCACGAATAGACAGTCTGTCGCCCTGAAAATTAAAGTGATTACTTTCCAGGCTTGAGAAAACAAACTCTGCCCTTGATGATGTGCCCTTTTCATTTTCCAGGGGCCATGTGTGTAATCAGTGGGCAAAGTTATGAGGAACTTATATTGTTTTAACCTTTTCTTTTTTGCCCTTTCTCTGACTTTTAAACATGCTTTTTCTTTTAAAAACCTAAAGCCAGAGAAAGTCACCTCCTTTTACAGAAGCCTAATAGAATCCGAACAGTGTAGAAGCACGTAATCTGATGGCCTCAGAAAAAAAAATTATGAGTAAATTTATTTTAATATTTTTATAATTAAGAAAGAAGCCAAAGATTAGTGACTGTAAAATCCATTCCAGATAATTACTTGTGAGTCTATAGTACAAACATATGTGTAAATTATTGTGATATTTTCCAGCCTGTAGGAGGTCATTACTATTTGAGCAGCAATGGAACAAGCTGAAGTATAGAAATGACTCAGAGACAAGGTTGTATATGGGAATCAGGTTTTTTTTTAATTCCAAATTTGTCTTGCTTCTTGTTGGACTCTATCCTGCACTGTCCACTTCTGAAATTGGCCCGATGATTTCAGGGTTGAACTCTCCAGATGTAAGGTCTCTGTTGCCACTTTTCCTGGAGAAGTAATTTATTCATTTTCATTTTTCCTGCATATAAATGTTTTTTCAGTTTCTTATTTTTATTTTATATTTGAGTATAGTTGAATCACAATGTTGTGTTAGTTTCAGGTGTACAGCAAGGTGATTCAGGTATACATGTATCCTTTTTCAAATTCTTTTCCCATTTAGGTTATTATAGAATATTGACCAGAGTTCCCTGTGCTATACAGTAGGTCCTCGTTGATTATCTGTCTTAAATATAGTAGTGTGTCTCTGTTAATCCAAACTCCTAACTTACCCCTCCCCCACCTTTCCCCTTTGGTAACCGTAAGTTTGTTTTCTTTGTCTGTGAGTCTGTTTCTGTTTTGTAAGTTCATTTGTATCCTTTTCTTAGATTTCATATATAAGTGATATCATAGGTATTTGCCTTTCTCTGTCTGACTTTCTTCACTTAGTATGATCATCTCTAGGTCCATCCATGTTGCTGCAAATGGCATTATTTTGTTCTTTTTTATGGCTGAGTAATGTTCCATTGTATATATAGACCACATCTTCTTTATCCATCTATCTGTTGATGGATATTTAGGTGGCTTCCATGTCTTGACTATAGTAAATAGTGCTGTGGTGAGCATTGGGGTGCATGTATCTCTTAGAATTATAGTTTTGTCTGAATATATGCCCAGGAGTGGGATTGCTGGGTCCTATGGTAGCTCTATTTTTAGTTTTGAAGGAACCTCCATACTGTTCTCCACAGTGGCTGCACCAACTTACATTCCCACCAACAGTGCAGGAGGGTTCCCATTTCTCCACACCCTCTCCAGCATTTATTGTTTGTACACTTTTTGATGACGGCCATTCTGACTGGTACATGGCGATACCTCATTGTGGTTTTGATTTGCATTTCTCTAATAATTAATGATGTTGAGCGTCTTTTCATGTGCCTGTTGGCCACCTGTATGTCTTCATTGGAGAAATGTCTTTTAGGTCTTCTTTTGCTTTATTTTAAATGCAAACTCGGATTTCTGTCTATCCTTCAGGGAAAATTGCATTGGAAACTACAGATCCTCAAAAACAGACGCTAGCTTAGTTTGCTTTAAGAAGAAAAGACGGCTCTTCCTATTTTGATACTTCTTTCCTGTTTCCCACCTTCTCTTTGGAGAGAGGAAGGGGAAGGATTTTTGAGGGGTGTCAAGGCTGATAACACTAAAATATGCAGCCAAGCATCACGCAAATATTTTAAACTTGCCGGGGGTAGGGTGGGGGAGGGATGTGACATACTTATTCAATATCCACATATTTTCTAAGGAACGAGTAGATTGATTACAGCTTCTCAGGGATGTTTCAATTACTTGCCTATTTTAGTAGCATGTTTCCTGTTATCTGATTAATTGCCTGACTTCTGCAGGTCATCTGGCCACTATCACCTAAATCAGTTGCAACAGATGCCTGACACCTTGACAGGGAAAGTGATGGGAGCCCTGGCAAAGCTTAATGGAAGCCACGTCAATGTGCAATTATAAAAAGAAAAAATTAAAAGGGATTGTTGAGCCATTCCCTGACGACAAAGTTATGTTGACTTGCTGTTTCCTTTCCTTTGACATACATGATCTAAAGTCCCACGATTTTCATCAGTATTTGCAGCAGTTACCTTAAAGATGTTGGAGAAAGTGCATATTCATGGGGAGACAGAAATGCCTGCGTGTCTACTCTCTCCCCGAAACACCAGAAGAGATAGTTTGGGAATACGTGGGGTACCTTGAAGACCCTGGTTCAGGAGGAGGTCTAGACTGACCTGGAAACAGGACTGGATATGTTTCTAAAAGCTCCTTAGACGTAGCTGATCAGTCCCCTGAGCTCAGGAACTCTTGTCTTAGGTCCGTATTTCCCAAAATGAGGTTTTCCATGAAGGTGGTTGGGCAAGTTTTGAGGTTAAATATGCTTGAGAAGCTATTTTCTTTTAACTCACCTTCTTGGAGGTTGGTCAGTTAATACCCTGAAGCCCCGGGTAGAGGGGAAATGGGAACAAATTGAGTTTGTTTAAACCAGTATTTCTCATGGTTAAGACCACAGTGCAGTACCACCTGGAGAAAATCTCCTTATGCAACCACTTCAACCCCTGACCAGCAGACTCCAGTGGTTAGGACAAGCGTGGACCTAGAGACTGTCATACTGAGTGAAATAAGTCAGACAGAGAAAGAGAGATATCGTATGATACTGCTTATATGTGGAATCTATAAAGAAATGATACAAAAGAACTTATTCACAAAACAGACTCACAGACTTAGAGAATGAAGTCTCTCTGGTTGGGGGGGAAGGGTGGAGGGAGGGATAGATTGGGAGTTTGGGATTGACATGTACACACCACTATATGTAAAATAGATAACTAATAGGGACCTACTGTACAGCACAGGGAACTCTGCTCAATATTCTGTAACAACCTAAATGGGAAAAGAACTTGAAAAAGAATAGATACATGTCGGTGTACAACTGAATCACTTTGCTGTACAGCTGAAACTAACACAACATTGTTACTCAACTATACTCCAACATAAAATAAAAAGTTAAAAAAGAAAAAGAAAATTAAAAAAGAGTAAACCAAAAGTGTGCATGTGCCTTCATAAAGCATGTAATACCACAGCCCTAAAGATCACAATTCTCATTGTGGGAGGTACCCGGTGTTTAACTGGGGTAGATCTCATGACAGTCACAGGAGTTAAACTTCTTGTATTTGGGTTTTGTTTGCTTTTAATTTGTGGTGGTGGTTATTTGGTTTTGGGTTATGATACTTCCATAAGTAGCCACTGATTTAGTGGCTTTTAGCTAGCAGGTAACTCTATTCACTCCTGATTGGTAGATGATAGAGCTCACGTCCATGAGTTTCAAGTCCTAACTGTGGTGTTTGTTTTAGTTTTCCAGCTTTATTGAGGCATAATTGACTTTCAGTTATAAGGTGAATACGTTGTAAGCATCTGATACACAGACTGGTGACTGTAGTTACCAGGATGTATATTATACTAGGAATTTGTGATGCTTGTTTTATAAACCTCGAGATGCTTTGTGCATTACACCCAAGTGTCAAATGTGACCCTCTGGAGACAAGGATCAGCCCATAAATACATTTTCTTCCCTCAATTCATTCCTGAATGCATCGCTCCCCAGACAAATGTAGCAGTGAGGAAGGATAGAGTTGATTCACAGGCAGACTGGAAAAGCTGTCTCTCTTTCTCTGATTTTTGCACAAGGGCAGTGGGATTTTGTGATGTGTGATTAAAGTCTGAAATTCCCGTGGCGATGCCAAGAGTCAGTTTCTTTACCGATGGTGTGTAGCTGGCCTTAACTGGTTACATGGTGTGGCTTGGTTGCAAAAGGGGATTCAAAGCTTGCTGGGAAGTTCTGCTGTGACTCTTACCAAGAAAGGATGAAGGTTCCCCTACAGGCGTGGGAGGTCCAGTTCTGAGACGGAGCACAGGAGGACATGGAAGAATAAAACCCCAGGGAGCTGGTGCCCGGGATGTCTTTTGGACCCTGGGGTTTGCCTGCTCCATCTCTGTGTCTCTTAGTCTCTGTCTCTTGCCCTCTCCTTGTATCTCTCTTCTCTCCATCTCTGTCCTCTCTCTCCCCCTCTCCCTCCCTTCTTTTTTCTTTGCCTTTAAACCAAACCTCTATCTACTAAGCCCCATAGAGCCCGGTAAGTCCTTTCAAATACCCAGCGGTTGGGAGATCTTTGCAAATAGATAAACGCTTTTTGAAATTTTTATCAGCTTGTCTAACTTTCATGCACAACACCTGTTCTGAAAAGAAAAACGTATCTAAAACCGAATCATTTTAGGGACAAGAATTCTTCCTCAGGCTTGTGTACGCTTGTTTAATACCCCCAACTGGTCCACCTGAGTCCACACATGTTAACAGAATGCTCACTCCTACGCTCTCGTCCATATTGAACTGACAAAAGCAATTTACAGCATGGAAAGAAAATAAGATTACATTTTAGGAACACATTAAATTGGTCTCAGGTAGAAAAGTGGTGGTTTTGCCGTGTAGCATACCTTGGGAATGATCTAGTTAAAGTTATCTAGACTGACAGAAAAAAAATTCATGTGTTCTGATTTTAATTTTATTTACATCTTTTTAAAAAAAATTTATTGACGTACATTTGATTTACAGTGTTGTGTTTCTGTACAGCAAAGTGATTCAGTTATACATATATATACACATATGTACATATATGTTATACATTCCATTATGGTTTATCATAGGATACTATATATAGTTCCCTGAGCTATACAGTAAGACCTTGTTGTTTATCCATCCTATATGTTATAGTTTGCATCTGCTAACCCCAAACTCCCACTCCATCCCTTTCCCCACCCCTTGGCAACCACAAGTCTGTTCTCTATGTGCATCAGTTTCTGTTTTATAAATAAGTTCATTTATATCATATTTTAGATTCCACATATAAGTGATATCATATGGTATTTGTCTTTCTCTGACTTTCTTCACTTGGAATGATCATCTCTAGATCCATCCATGTTGCTGCAAATGGTGTAGTAGTTTCATCCTCCATTCTATTTACATCTTTAACCCAGTCACCAGCAGTGAAGATGTATTCCTTCTCCTCTTCTCTAAGCCCAGATGCTACAATTAATTTCTACTCATATCTTTCCTTCTCACACTCCCGAGAAGTTCAGGCTCTAAAATGTGCAGGTCGTATCGGCTACTGAACCCCACAGGATGAGATTAATGCAGGAACCATAGACCAGTAACCTCCTTGAGAGTCAGTTTTGCGCGTTCCTCATTAAGGGCTCTTTATAAAGTCTCAAGAAGGTCCACATCTAGGAGGAGTTACTCGTGATATATATATATATTCATCCTTTAAGCAGCTGCTCTATACTTTGCTTCATCGTCTCGCTCACTGTGTTCTTCATGTCAGAATTTGTACGGAATTGCTCTGCTCTCTGAATATACAATTCTCTGCACCCCAAGGTCAAACCCGGTTCTTTTAATACTGGAGCAAAGCTTCTTTTCAGGCTCTCTTGAAGTCTTAGTTATCAACCCTCTGATAGCTTTTTGTCATGCTTGAAATTTCACATGAAACTCCTCAGAATGTTGTATTTGAAGAAGAAAAAGAGTCCTTGGATTTCTTAAGAAATGGAATACTAGTGTGCAAAAATCTTGACAGTTGTGAACACCCGTGCGTTTCACTAGATTGTTGTCCTGAGGTACTAATTTATACTTACTACATAAAAGGAAATAATATTCCAGAATTATTTAATATATAACTTTAATTTTTTCAAATGATAAGTATTATAAATATAAAATTAAGTATAGAAAACAAAGACAGAGAGTCAAGCACCCTCTATACTAATTTAAAAGGTAACTAATATTTCCCTTTACCCTTCCAATAGGTTCCAGAAATCTCTTATTAAAATTAAAATGATAAGTCATCTATACTACTGTTTTTTTAAATGTGAACTAAAAAATAAAAATTAGAAAAATGTCCTAGATATGACCAGAGTCATTTTAAATTTATTAAGAAAAGTATTGTGGTTCAGAATATGGTCTAACATACTAAATGTGTTCTCTTGAAAATAATGCCTCCTTGGCTATTCTGTTTTTTTCCTTTTGAATTGTAATATATTTTTAAGTTAACATTTTAGGATTAAATGCAGTGGGTAAAATTGCAGAGCAACAGCTTGTAAATTCTTTTTTGTGTGTGTGGGTTTTTTTTAGAATATTGAATTTTTTATTGTAGTATAGCTGATTTAAAATGTTATTTGGCTGTTCTTGGGTGGACAGTTCTATAGTGATTAGGACACGTTGTTGGACATGTTGAACAAATCTCTCATATCCTTACTAATTCTGTCTCCTTTTTCTATCAGTTATTAAGAAGGAGTACTTAGATCTTAACTTGATTAAATTAATTAAAGTTAAATTGTGAGTTTCTCTGGCTGTCCATGCATATCTACCAATTTTGGTCTATTGCCTTTTTGAGGAACCTGTTATTAGGTGTATAAGCGTCTTGGTAAATAGACATCTTTGTCTTAGTAAATTGACATTTTTATTGTCAAGAAGTAACTCTTGGGACTTCCCTGGTGGCGCAGTGGTTAAGAATCCGCCTGCCAGTGCAGGGGACACGGGTTCAAGCGCTGGTTCGGGAAGAACCCACATGCCGCGGAGCAGCTGAGCCCGCGTGCCACAACTACTGAGCCCGCGTGCCCTAGAGCCCGCGTGCTGCAACTACTGAGCTTGTGTGCTAAAACTACTGAGGCCACAAGCCACAACTACTGAGCCCAGGTGCCACAACTACTGAGCCCACACGCCTAGAGCCCGTGCTCCGCACCAAGAGAAGCCACCGCGATGAGAAGCCCGTGCACCGCAACCAAGAGTAGCCCCCGCTCGCCGCAACTAGAAAAAGCCCGTGCACAGCAACGAAGACCCAATGCAGCTAAAAATAAAAATAAATAAATTAAAAAAAAAAAAAAGTAGTAACTCCTTTCTGTGATGGGAATACAGCCACACCAAACTGCATTTGATTGAGGTAGCATGGTATAACTTTTCTCTATCAAGTTCCTTTTAACTTCCTTACATGGTTATATTTAAAGGGAGTTTTAAAGAAACATTAATAGTTGTCAGCATATCATATAGTTTGGGTCTTGCCTTTTGTCCAACTTGGCAAGCTCTGTTCTTAATTGGGGTTTTAAGACCATTTGCATTTAATGTTATTGTTGATATGGCAAGGTTTGAAATATCTGCCATTCGTTTTCTATATTTTGGTCTCATTTGTTTTTTGTTCTCTTTTTCCTGTTTTTCACTTGTTTTGTATTAATTGAATTTTGTTTATGATTCCATTTTATTTCCTGTGTAAATTCGTTAGCTGTAACTCTTCGTTTTGTTATTTTGCTGGTTGCTTTAGGATTTATAGTATGTATTATTCACTTATCACAATCTACATTCAAGTGACAGTGTATTTCGCACAGAGCTTAAGAATATTTCCAGACTGTACTTGTGTTTCCTTCTGAACTTTGGGCTAATGTTGCCCTTCATTTTACATTTACATATGTTATAATACCCCTCAGCAGGTCATATTTGCTTAAAGAATCAATTAGTTTAGAGAGATTTAAATAATAAGAAAAATATTTACCCATGTAATTATAATTTCCACATTGTTATCATATTTGTTTAATCAATTATCTTTAAAGAGATTTAAATAATAATAAAAATCTTTACACATTTTCAATGTAGTTACAATTTCCAATTTCCCTTATTCCATTGTATAAATACATTCCAAAACCACACCTTTCTCTTGAAGGGTGCCCATAACATTTCTTGTAGTGTAGTCTCTGTTAATGAATTCTTTCTGCTTTTGTATGTCTGAAAATGTCTACATCACCTTTAATTTTCAAATATATTTTTGCTGGTTGTATGATTTTTTTTTGAGCTTTTATTTTTTACTTTATTTTTCTTTTTAAATTGAAGTATAGTTGATTTCCAATGTTGTGTTAGTTTCAGGTGTACAGCACGGTGATTCATTCATATATATATTCATATAAATACATTTTTTTCCATTGTAGTTTATTACAAGATACTGAATATAGTTTCCTGTGCCATGCAGTAGGTCCTTGTTGTTTACCTATTTTATATATAGTAGTGTGTATATGTAACCCAAACTCCTAATTTATCCCTCCCCCCATTTCCCCTTTGGTAACCATAAGATTGTTTTCAAAGTGTGTGAGTCTATTTCTGTTTTGGAAATAAGTTCATTTGTATCATTTTTTTTTTAGATTCTACATATAAGTGATACTGCATGATATTTGTCTTTCTCTGACTTCACTTAGTATGATAATCTCTAGGTCCATCCATGTTGCTGCAAATTACATTATTTCATTCTTTTTTAAGGCTGAGTCATATTCCATTGTATATATGTAGCACATCTTCTTTATCCATTCCTCTGTCGATGGATATTTAGCTTGCTTCCATGTCTTGGCTATTGTAAATAGTGCTGCTATGAACATAGGGGTTGCATGTATGTTTTCTAATCTTGATTGACTTTCTTCCCCCTCAGTTCCTTAAAGATGTTATGCCATTGCCTTCTTGCTTGAATAGTTTTTCAGAAGAAATCTGCATTCATCTTTCTCTTTCCTTCATGGTATGTAAGCTAACTTTTATTTCTGGATGCTGTCAGATTTTCGCTTAATCACTACTTTACAGCAATTTTTTTATGGAGTGCTATGTAGTTTACCCAAATACTGCTTTAGCATCACCTTACGATTTTGATAAATCATAGTTTAATTCATAATTTTTGTGCTCGCATTGTCTGAGTTTCTTGGAGCTTGGTATTATAAATTTTACATCAAATATGGAAAGTGATTTCTCATTATTTCTTCAAATATTTTTTGTGATTCCCTTTATCAGGAAATTCAATTACATGGATATTAAGGTGCTTAACATTTTCTCACATAAGTTTTATGCATTTTTAAAAGTCTGTTTTCTGTTTTCATTTGTAGAGTTTTTATTGTCATGTCTGCATGTTCATGAGTCATTTGTCCTCCAAAGTCTAATTTACTGTTACTGCACTCAATGGATTTGTCATTTCACCCACTGTAGTTCTCATATCTAGATGTTTGACTTAGATCTTTTTATGCCTTACATATTTCTAACTTTGTGGACCTATAAAATACAGTTATAGTAACTCTTTAAAGTTACTCTCTGTATATTGTACCCTCTGGGTCATTTGTGCATCCATGTTGATTGCTTTATTTTATTCTTTGCTATGTCAGTTATACTTTCCAACTGCTTCCCATGCTTGGCAATTTTTGTTTGTATGGCAGACATTGTAAAATTTACCTTGTTGGGTGTTGAATCTTTATCCTGGAAGTATTACTGAGCTTACTTCTAAGATGCATACAGGCATATCTCAAAGATATTTCAGATCCAATTCCAGACCACTGCAATAAAGCAAGTCACACAAATTTTTTGGTTTCTCGGTGCACATAAAAGTTATGTTTATACTATACTGTCATCTATTAAGTGTGCAATAGCATTATGTCTAAAAATACAACATACATACCTAAATTAAAAAACACTTTATTGTTAACAAATGCTAACCATCCTCTGACAATGCAAGGTTGCTAGAAACGTTCAATTTGTGAAAAATCTGTAAAATGCAGCAAAGCACAATAAAACAGGGTATCCCTGTATAAATGATCAAATGGACAAAGAATGTTTACCAAGTTAGATCATATTCTGGGCCTAAAAATAAGTCTCAGTCACATTTTAAAAAATCCATTCAACACAATGTATGTTTTCTGACCACAGTGGCATTAAATTATAATCAATAATTGAAACCTGTCCAGAAAATCCACAAATACTGGAAACTAAAAAACACACTTCTTTGTCATCAATGGATCAAAATAAAAAGGGAAATCGGAAAGTACCTTGAGCAAAATAAAAAAAGTACAATTTGTTATGTGTAGGATAACACAAAAGCAGTATTTAGCAGAAATCTATGGCTTTAAATGACTATACTGGAAAAGAATGAAGGTCTTAAATCCGTGACCCCAGCTTCCATTTTAAGAAATTGTTAAAAAGAACAAGTTAAACCCAAAGTTGGCAGGAAAAAAGGAAATAATGTAAGGGCATTAAAAGGAAATAGCGTATCCAGGGAACAAATAGAAAAATTGGAATAAAGAATTTTTAAAAAGGGTGATTACCTTCCCTAATAACGAGAGAAATACTATTTCAAACAATAATAACAGAACTTTTCATGTCATTGAGTTTCCAAATATCAAGTAAGATTGCCAAACTCAACGTTTTCTCTCTTTTTTCTCTCCCCCCTGCCCCATGCCTTTTTACAGTAGAATGTCACTCCCCTTCCTCCACATCAGGCTGTTGTACTGTCCTCTTTCTGACCCATGATTTCAGATGGCTTTTTCATTGGCTTGTTATTCAACTTCCTTTCTGCTACTGTTCCAACAAGTATATATCTCATTTCTTCTCCAGACTGTCTCAGTGAACAAATGAACTCAATGATCACCTCTTTGGGGTTATTCCCACCTTATATCAGATTCCCAGCATCTTGCCCCATATTTTTTTTTGTTTTTTTAGATTTTTATTTATTTATTTATTTATTTTTAATTTATGGCTGTGTTGGGTCTTCGTTTCTGTGCGAGGGCTTTCTCTAGTTGTGGCACATGGGGGCCACTCTTCATCACTGTGCGCGGGGCTCTCACTATCGCGGCCTCTTTTGTTGCGGAGCACAGGCTCCAGACACGCAGGCTCAGCAATTGTGGCTCACGGGCCCAGCCGCTCCGCGGCATGTGAGATCCTCCCAGACCAGGGCTCGAACCCGCGTCCCCTGCACTAGCAGGCAGACTCCCAACCACTGCGCCACCAGGGAAGCCCTTGCCCCATATTTTGATTCACTGCAAATTTCATCCAGGGTCAAATCTCTGTGTCTGCACATAACCTCATGCAACATGTATATTGTCATATTCACAGTTTCTTTATTGGTTAAAACCCCACAGAATTTTCCCAGAATCAACCTTCACTCAATGCGAAAAATTATACAAATATAAATAATCCTTAGGTCCTAGTCTATTACTTAATAAAGGCATCTGGCATTTTGGGTATGAACAAAAGTGCATCTAATCATTTCTACTGTGGCTAAAACTGTAGAATTGCATATTTTTCACTGACTGCGTATCGGTATGAGTCTGTGTATAAATAAAAACGTGTATACCTCTATATGCATGTATTTATTGCATGTATAGTGCAATATATGTAAAGTATATACATATATAATCATATAAACACCTTAAATATATATGATCTATATGTGCATAATATCTCTATGTGCATGTATAGCAATATATATGTAACAATAAAACCAAAATCCCAGTACTGAATAACAGTACACAGCTTGATCTGTAACATCTGCATTTAAAAAAATTTTTCCTAACCAAGGAAATAAATTCTAGATAATTGAAGTGAAAATGAGAACAAAATAAACACGCAGAAGGTGACTTCAATTATGTAAAATAATCCCTACCAGGTGTGTGGACAGAATATTTATCTAAGCAGAGAAGAATTCCTTTTAGACTTAAGGAGTTTATAAATGCACCGCATGCTCCTGTTTTCTTTCTCATTCCGGAAATTTGCATGACTTTTCAGAACCTTCCTCTTCGTTCTGCATTTTTATGTCTCCTTCTTTGATGTCCACTTCTCAATGAATAATCCTATTTTTACCTGTTGGTTTGTTATTAGTGGCTTGTGATGTTTGTCAGTGCAGGTAAGGATACCTGCCAGAGGGCACCTGTGGGGATGTTTTTAACATTAAACTACCATTATTGTTATCAATGTGATAGCATTGAATTTATGCTTTCCTAAAAAAAAAAGGGGGGGGTGCTTCATGAATAAAATCAGAAACGCCAAAGAGTTTCCTTTAATACACATTTTAGTTCAAAGCCTTGAATAGATAGCTGCCATAGAAACTGAGATCACATTGTCAGTTAGGCTTCTAATTGTTTTCACCTGCATCGGGAAGGCAGCAATGCAGTCCTATTTCACCTCATTCTTGAAGTTTCCAGATAATTTTGGGGGGCAGAAGTATCCCCTGCAGGAAGGTTCTGCTAAATTTAATTTAATGGTCTTCGTGGTATCTCTTCCATGTGCTAATTTGTATTCACTCACCGCGTTAAGAGCCGTTGTGTCTAGAGAATTAGAAACGGGTTTACTGCACTGGTTTGTGAATTACATCCATGTTCTTGGCTCCTAAAAGGATGCCGCAGTTTTGTCAAAGGATTTGGAAGCAGGGGCTGAAATGGATACGGGGATTTCTTCCTATTTACGGTTTTGTATTGATACTGCCTTCTTAAAGTGTCTCTGTCTTTTGGGATTGTAAAATTTAACACCAGAAATGTAGTTCATTTTTTTAAAAAAAAGAAGGTCAGGGGGCAGCATATTTCTCTTTTGCTTTGCTGGCAAAAAGGCAGTCTTTCCCTAAAGTGGGGTGAGGCTAATTAAGGAGCAAAACACCACGGTCCAAAACTGTGTGTGTGGTGGGTTCGTGTTTATGAGGTTTTATGTGCGTGGGAGTGTGTGTCATCTTTCCCCTACAGACATGATCCGCTGTTACATGGGGCATCACCCTATAGAGGGAATCAGCAGGTGTATTAGTTTCCTAGGGCTGCCATTATGAAGGGCCGCAGACTGGGGGTCTTAAACAATAGAGCCTTATTTCTCCCAGTCCTGGAGGCTAGAAATTCGAAGTTAAGGTGTCAGCAGAGCTGGTTCCTCCTGAGGCCTCTCTCATTGGTGCGTAGACTGCCATCTCCTCCCTGTGTCCTCACGTGGTCGTCCCTCCTTGTGTGTCTGTGTCCTGATCTCCCCTTTTTATAAGGACACCTTGGAGTAGGAACACCCTCATGAAAATAGGTCGTTCATTTAAACTCAATGACCTCTGTAAAGTCCCTAATTCCAAAGGTCACATCCACAGGTACTGGGAGGTAGGACTTCAGTATATAAATATTTATTTATAAAAATAAATATTTATATATTGAAGTGGTATAGTTCAACCCTTATCAGCAGGATTTAAGGAAAGACTAGATTTTCACCCTTAGGCTGTGTTGATTTAGGGAAAACAGATCTTTAAGCCAAGATCCTTTAATGATCTGGTGGACCATGCGTAAAACTCTTCCACAAATATAAGCCAAAAATAAAAAGTAAACGAAAACTCTAGCCGGTTTCCTTTGCTTTCAAGGCATATTTGATGATTTACGTAAAGACAGTGATTATATCCCGCACCCCGATCTACTGGGCTTCTCCCCAAAGACGCAGCAGCCAAGGGTCACCAAGCAGCTCGAGTCTCTGCATGTCTTACTCGTGCATGTATTCCACAATGGCTTTTACATGTTACGTTTTGCTCTAAAACACAATCCTCTGCAGTTCCACAAATCAAGCTGCTCTAAAAAGCCATCCACCCTCCCAGTTTACATTTTTTTTTTTCAGTGATAGAATGAAAATATTTCCCAGATAATTGTCCTCTGTTTCTGTAATACATGGGATCTTTGGAGGAAATCTGTGCTGCAAGAATAAGAGAGAACACACTCAGTTCACGCCTCTGTTGTAAATGTTTGTTTGCTCCGTGCAACACGCTTCTCTGATGAGGATCATGAGAGCACAGAGGAGAAAACATTTTCGGAAAAAATCCCATCGTTATTTCGTGTATCATGTCATCTAAACCATTCCTGGTGCTCTGGGTCTGCACGGGTGGGGACCAGGGTCGTTGGGAATTGGTATAAACGCAAGAAATTCCTTTCTGAGGTCTGTACATACAGGCAGACCTCATTGCATTGTGCTTCACAGGTATCGCATTTTTAAAACATTGAATGTTTGCGGCAACCCTGTGTCCAGCAAGTCCACTGGGGCCATTTTCCCAACAGCACTTGCTCACTTGGTGTCTCTGTGTCACATTTTGGTCATTCTCGAAATATTTCAAACCAGCAAAAAGATTACGACTCACGACTCACTGAAGGTTAAGACGGTGACTAGCATTGGTTAGTGATAAAGTATGTTTTAATTAAGGTAATTGTTGTTTTTTAGATAATGCTATTGCACACTTAACAGATGACAGTCTAGTGTAAATATCACTTTGCTCTGCACTAGGAAACCAAAAACAAAACGTGTGGGACAGTATTTGCTTTATTAGGGTGGTCTGGAACCAAAGCAGCAGTATCTCCGGGTCATGCCTGTATAAGCATATTTTGTAGGTTTATGGTGATAAACCCAGCTGAACAAGTAAAATTATCAACGGTTCAGGTAAACTTTGGGTTGCCAGTTAAACAAGGGGCTGGAGATATTCGCTTTTATTTTTTAACCTCCTCGCTGTTTCTCTCACTGTCTTCTTTATTTTACTGTTATTATTTCTTGAACCAGGTGTGGGTCTGGGGTGGGGTTTCCCACGACCGAGGTCTCTGCTGCTGGGACGGATAGAACAGGCGGAATTACTCTAATACAAAATATTCACAGATTCTTAGTCAGACGTCCCTCTCAGCTCCATACCCTCATGTCTGTCAGCACCTAACTGATGGCTCATCTCGCAGACATTTGACACTTCAGTGTAAATTGGGTGCAGATCCTTGCAAAAGGAGATTTCAGGTCTTATCACAGATGTGGCATTTCAGAAAGCCCCCAGATATGAATATTTAGGACCAAATCGAATCCCTGACAAATCCCTGACACCTGGCCGTGTCAACAGCTCAAGAAACATTGTAGAAATTCAGCTTTATTTTTCAAGTTAAGGTCCCAGCGAGGCCCTTTCATTACTCTTTAACTCTGAAGTTTCAGCTCTTGTTTTAACTCCACCAAATTTCACTTTGTGGGATTTTGGGGGGTTTTATTATTCTCAAATAATGTGGGCCTCCTCAGAATCCTTTTTCTAATCATTCTAAGTGGACTAAGAAAAAAGTACTTCGACTGCAGCTCAGGAGCCTTAGAAACTCGAGAAGTTTTCAAGGCAGTGCAGAGCAGCTGATGTCTGCAAGGACACCTAGCTTGGGGGTCACACAGGGTCGAAGCTAAAGTCTCCACTTGTGTTTGTGTTTTATTCTAGTTTTTCCGTGACTGCTCCCAAAGTTTGCTCACAGCCAACTAATTCCCCTGTTAGAAGCAGCCAGGGCATTTCCTACATTTCCACACACGGCTGTCTGAGAAAATCAACTGATTCTTAGATGGTACCTCATGTCCTTTCAGAATATTACAGCGGTTTTCTCCTGGCTTCTCCCTAAACCATCGTAACAGTCACAGGTTTTAAGGTTCACCAACCGCTCTCTTTTGCTACCTTTTTGGTACCTTGAGCTCAGACAATTTGATGTTCTCCCCCCAGGAAAGAACTCAGGCTTTTTTGCAGAATCCCTTGTTAACATCCCATGTCCTGTATGTCTGTAGGGTATATTTCTTCCCTTCTTTGGGGCACCATGAAGATGGTAGATAAGAAAGCAAGACTTCCAGCTTGGATCAAGTTCACAACCACCGTGATTCCTTTGGTTACTCATAAAACTGGCCCTCTTTCTCTCCTTCCTTCCCTCTCTCTTTCCCTCCCTCCCTCCTTCCTTCCTTCCCTCTCTCCTTCCTTCCTTCCTTCTCTTTCCTCCCTCTTTCCCTCCCTCCTTCCCTCCTTCCTTCCTTCCCTCCTTCCCTCCCTCCCCCCTTCCCTTCCTCTACCATATTGTAAGGAGTTACACACCATCTCTGTCATCTGTAGAGTGAGGGCAGTATATACTATCCCCACCTTCTTGCTTTATGTAGGAGCCAAACTTGCAAGATGCCCTAACTAACGTCAAACTTATTTTCCCGGTGGTCGGCAAACACAAAGTGCTCACCACAAACCCTGACAAATAGTAAATACTGTAACAGGGAGCCTCAGCCTTCAATGACCCTGACAGACACAGACGGCATCAAAGCTGCAGGCAGAGGGAAGTCCCCCCACAAAATCAAAAGCCCTCCCATTAAGGAGATGCAGGATACATCAGCCTGCAGGTTAACTGTCACCAAATAGGAACTGATTCAGTCCATAGCCCGTTCTTGGGACCCATTTGCACATACCCTTCTCCATCTCATGGATTTCTTCAGGAGTGTTTGTTTCCTGGTGAAATTTGCATCCTGCTTTCCCTCTGCCTCAATTGATAGTATTTTTTTTTTTTTTTTAACTGGGAAGTACTGTTAATTTCAATGTCCTTCCTTCTCCTGCTTTTCATTCATCTTCTGGATTTCTCTGATCAAACTATTCCATCCCCAGAACACCCTGGGCCTTGACAGTATAGAATCTGGGCGGTTATCGTTTCTATATTTTTCTGTATTTTTCTCTACCATCGTTGCCATGTTAAGAGTAGCCTTAACTCACATCTTTAATTTGTGCTGAAGAGTTTGTAATAAAGGTAAATGCTAAAAAAGATTCTGGGCAAATGGAGTCTGGCTTAAAGAAAGCGTGTGGCTAGGATGCCACTGACAGATTCTCCCACGTGCTTGGGATGGGGCCCAGCAGTAATTAATCTGACTCTCCTCCAAGGGGGAAAGAAAAGTTACCGTGGGGGAGCCTTTGACAGAGACCCCTTGTAACAGTCGGCGAGATACAATGACAGGTTTTTGCTTTCTGAGTAACGAACCCTTCCCGGGAAGAGTTGGCCGTGTACTTAGGTGTCTCCTGGGGCTGTCGGAATTTTATCTTATAGAAAAGTCGATGATTAATTATCACGGTCTCTGCGAATCAATGACGCACGGCTTGCAGAGTTGATTGAAAGCCCGTGTCCGATGCAATTACCATCCTGTTCATCAGACTTCTCAAAATAGAACCTGGAGCCTCGCAAGGGGCGGGTTAAAATATTTATACCGGCATTAATTGTGATTGCCACCATTGACAACACACATCCAAAGAGAAATCCGTTTTAATGTTTCCTCAAGAATTCCATGATGGCATTAACATAAAAAATATATTGTTAGGGTTTGCTTCCATATCTTGGCACTTGTAAATAATGCCGCTATGAACACTGGGGTGCGTGCATCTTTTAAAATTGAAGTTATCATACAAATTAAAATTAAACGCCTGCTTTATGTTTAAATTATGTTCAGTCAAAATATGCAATAGAGGCACCTAATGGCAAAAAGTTAAAGCAGTTCTGTGTTTAATTGGAAAGCTTATACACAGATAAGTTATGACACAGATGAAATCATTTCTATGGCGTAAGCAAAGTGTAAGGTGAGAAAGTTAAAAAATATGAAACATATGCATAGTTGCAATGAGTTGAATTTGGAGAATTTTAACTAATTTTGCAAGTCAGACTAAAATAGTAAGTATACCATCCTTTGATTCTACAAGTGTGTATATATATGATGTCAGTGTGATAATACACAGAAGGACAAAAAAAGGACCTAAGAGATGAATCTACATACACACACACACACACACACACACACACACGCACAAGCTGGAGGTTAAAACTTTACCCATAATTGCTCTTTATTTAGACAATTTTTTTTTCTATAACACTTCCAATCCATAAACTGTCAGAAATTATAGTGCCACGCTTTTCAAAATTCAGTCTACTAGAGAATTACACAATATGAGGACCTTCTTCACATCAGAATTTCCACCACTTTAATGGTTTTAATCCTTGTAGAACCTCCCTTTCAATTTGAACTCATTGCATGGACACAAGTTAAAAATAACTCTTGATTTATGACATACTCTCATTATTTTTATTTATTTACTTAATTTATTTATTTATGGCTGTGTTGGGTCTTCGTTTCTGTGTGAGGGCTTTCTCTAGTTGCGGCGAGCGGGGGCCACTCCTCATCGCAGTGCGCAGGCCTCTCACTGTCGCGGCCTCTTGTTGCGGAGCACAGGCTCCAGACGCGCAGGCTCAGTAGTTGTGGCTCACGGGCCCAGTTGCTCCGCGGCATGTGGGATCTTCCCAGACCAGGGCTCGAACCCGTGTCCCCTGCATTAGCAGGCAGATTCTCAACCACTGCGCCACCAGGGAAGCCCATACTCTTATTATTGGCCCGCGAATTGCTCCCTCTTTTTTCCCCTCCCTCCCTCCCTCCCTCCCTTCTTTTACCTTCAGTCTGTACCTTTTATTTTATTGCCTCATATGGGTTGTATGTGTGTATTCTTTAAGACAATATCTTAAGTTTTAAATAAAAGTGTATTGTACTCTGTAACAGGTTAGGACTCACTGTTTCATCTCAGATATTGCAACGTTTCATATATATTATGAGGCTTTGTCCTGATTGATTTCTTTCGATTGCTATATAATATTTTGTTGTGCTAAAATTTAAATTACTACACATTTCACTTATAATATGTATTTAGTTCCTGTTAATTCCTTTTGACCACCGTATATGTCATTGTAGGAATATACTAATATGGCCTTAGGGGAGAATTAGTGTCCCATAAGTTGAAAAGCAAATGAAGTCTTTGTGTAGTCTGGACCAAAGCGTTCTATCAGCAACACATATAAGGGGATAAAGATCTTTTTTTTTCCTCAGAAGGTCACCTGGCTTACACTGGAGATAAGCAAGGCAATAATGACAAAAACAGATAAAAAATAAAGTTAACAGATTCAACCCAGCTTTTGAAATATAGAATCGGTGGTATATGGAGGACACAAGAGCCGTTCCCTCTCGTTGAATGTAAAGAAAAATAGAAAAATAAGACTAATAAGAGTAAAATATAAATGTGATCCCGTCACCAATTTATTGTAGTTTCTGCTGCAGCATTAATAGTAAGGGGTCTCAAAAGGCACTTTCATTAGAATCAAAACTCATCAGCAATTCCTGATTACCTACCAGAAGCCAAGAACGATATCAGATGCATCACACGTCGTTATCCTTTACATCTAACCAATCCACTCTGCATCCCTGTCCCTGGCACCTAGAACAGGTCTAGGCACTTGTGAGGGCTTTATATATATATTTTTTTTTAACACGAGAAATGCCTTACTATCTCTTAGGAAGTGGAGTCATCTTTTTCATGGAATACAAGCACGCTTCTTTCCACTGTGCTTCAGATATTGTGCTTTTCACAAATGGAACCTTTGTGGCAACCCTGCACTGAGCAAGTCTATCTGCTCCATTTTTCCAACAGCAGTTGTTCACTTGGTGACTCTGGGTCACACTTTGGTCATTCTCACGATATTTCAGACTTTTGCATTATGATTATTTTTGTTATGGTATCTGTGATCAGTGAGCTCTGAGGCTGCTACTACAATTGGCTAAAGGCCCAGAGGGTGGTGAGCATTTTTTAGAATAAAGTATGAATGAAGATATGTACGTTGTTTTTGAAGACAATGCTGTTGCACACTAAATAGACCACAGTCCAGTGGAAACATAGCTTTGATACGCACTGGGAAACCAGAAAGTTTGCGGGACTTGATGTATCAACGATACTCCCTTTATCGTGTGGTCTGGAACCGAACCCGCAGTATCTCCAAGGTGCGCTTGTAATAACATTATTCTGCCTTCCATCACTGGATAAACTTAACTGAGAAGACAATCATTCGTCAAAATTTTTAATAGTATTAATTCCCTCTTCGTGGCTTCCTTCCTGGAGGGCATGTGTCTCCTCTTTGGTGCAGAAAAGGAGATCAGCTCTGTAAAAGATGAATGGAGTCCACGCGGTCGATGAACGCACAGTGTGGCTCTAGTGAGTGAAGATGGAAGGATGTAGCACTTGCCTCCTCATAAAGGTCATTTTCCAGATTTCCCGTATGAACATGCATCATTTTATTGATGGACAAACATGAGCAGTATTGAAAAAATCACTGGCTGTGTACCCAGGATGAATAAAATAATAGCCCCTGCGGTGGGTGTGGCCTGTAGGATTAAAGGGAAGCTGGTTGCATATATGTGCACAATATGAGCCCAGAATCTCCCTATTGCAAAAGTAATTCTAAAAAAAGTCAGCTCTCCAGGGACTCAACTGTTGGGGCCATGCAATACGTAGACTATCACAGTTGACATGCAATAGGTAGGACAGTTGACAGGCAGTACCTAGAATAGGACAGTTGACATGATTTCCTTTACTCTTAATTCAATTATAAGCCCATTGGACATGACTAGATGATGAATATTTGCTAATTAAGTCTACTCCAGTTTTTTAGATTAGAATTTTAGCTGTTGAGGCCAGTGACCAAAACTTGCTTCTCTTTCTCTTCTGGAGACTTACCATCTACAAGGCACTTGAAAGTTATTTACTAACAGTAAATAGCAAGTAATAAAGAGAAAAGGCACAATGGCTGGAGTTGGTGGCATTTAAATCCCTTAAAAATGTTAGCATCAATCACTGAGTGCCTACAGTATTGTCGACACCATGCTAAGGATTTTCCGTTCATTGGTTCATGAAATCATGACGATGACATAGTGAACAGACTCTCCTTATGCCCATTTTCCTTATCAGAGAAAGAACGTCCAGAGAGATTATGGCACTTCGTTTAGGATGGTATATAATGGAGCCTTGATTGGGATGGAGGGTCCCACAGCTTTGCCTTTGATCACAATCAGAGCCGAATCCTTGCGAGGTGTGACTCAGTGCCTTTATGGGCATGCAAATCCTTCCTAGCCCCTGTCCCTCTTTTGTTTATGACTCAGGGGTGGGTGTAAAGAGAGCATGATGTGTTTCCTCCAAAGGACTGTACATCAAAATTTGCTGGCAGAGGCAGTGTGACTTGCAAACAGTAGGCATCACCATGTTGCTTGGATTGATGGTGGCCTCCATAGGAAACTACCAGTTTCTGGACAGTGGACTTACGCTCACATCTGCTCCTCTGTAACTGTCCCTCGAAGACATCCAAACCCTAATCTCTGATACCCGTGAGCACGTCAGCCTATGTGGCAAAGCAGCTTGGAAGACGTGATTAAGTTAAGGGTCTTGAGATAACTAGACGATCCTGGGTTGTCTCAATGGACCACTGTTACCACAAGGCTTCTTGTAAGAGGAACAGAAGAATGTCAAGGCAGTGGGAAGGAGATGTGGTGGAAGCAGAGATGGGAGCGATGTGTTTTGAAGATGGAGGAAGTAACCACTATAAATGTGGCTTCTAGAAGCTAGAAAGGGCAAGGAACAGGTCCTCCCCTTAGAATCTCCAGAAGGAACCATCCCTGCTAGACACCTTGAAGTTACCCCTTTAAGACTCATTTTGGACTTCTGCCCTCCACAACTGTAAAAGGATAAACGTGTGTTCTTTTAAGCCACCAAGGTTGTGGCGGTTTGTTACAGCAGCAGCAAGAATCTCATACACCCTCACACCATGGCCAGCCCGGTTCATGGTGGAGGGGTTTGGAAATTATTTTTTACATTACCCAGTTGGACAGTCATCCATCTTAGGGGGACACGCCAGGGTCTGCCATCCCTCCCTGAAGGACCAGATGAGAAATATTCCTCATTTTTTCAAATCGGCATATCCAACCGTCAAAGACAACTCAAAGGCAAGTCAGGATGCTTAGAATCTTGAAAGTCTTGTGATTCTATACTTTATAGATGAAGAAAGCAAAACACAGTGAGTTGTAAGTTGGAGACGTCATTTCAGCCAGTTTCCATCTAATATTGATACATGTTACTAAAGGGTAACAGGCAGCCCTGATATTCTGTGAGGACTGAGTGGATTTTCCTTCTCTCTGTCAGCCTTCTCTCCCTTTAAAGCACGAGTGTGGAGAGCTGTGAAGGACGGTTCTAATCCAGTGGCTCTCACACCTGAGGCATCGTCAGCGCCACCTGGAGGGAAGTTGAACCATAGACTGCTGCCCCCATACGCGAGATTCTGATTATGTAGGTCTGAGGTGGGACCTGAGAATTCAAAACTCCAAGAATTCTCAGGGTGTGATGATGTTTCTGGTCTGGGGAGGACACCTTGAGAATTACTGTTTTAGTCTACTTGAATAATCCAGTGCAGCGACTGTCATCATGGAATATTTTAGCCCCCATTAGACGCTTGGCAATGTCTGGAGACATCCCAGTTGTCACGTCTTTGGGGGAAAGGTCGGGTGCTTCTGGCATCTAGTAGGTGGAGACCAGAGATGCTGCAAAGCTTCCTATACTGCACAGCACAGCCCCACCCCGAGGAATGGTCTGGTCCAGAATGTCAATGGCTTTGTGTTAGAGAGCCCACGTGACATAAATTGAGATCCTCGCATGCTATAGTTTTGTGCGTCCTTGGGCAATTTACCGAGTGTCTCTAGGCCTTAATTTGTCAACATACCAAAAAGAAATAAAATGTTAATAAAGTTATAAAAACGATAGGATGAGATAATGCAACAATCTAGCAGATTGTAAAGTCACAATGAAAATGTACTGATATAAAATGTAGTTCTTCACTTTGAGAATATATCTTTTCCTGGTCAGGAAAGGCGTGCATTCAGAATCACAGTGGGCTGTGAGGGTGGGATTTTGGCTGACCAATCTCCTGTGACATCAAAGTCATCACCCTTCCAAAATGATTATTCACCCATCCTGGAAAGAGAAATTTTCAGAATTCAGAGAACAGCTTGTCTTCTTCTTTATCCCTCCAATAGAAACTTTCTCCTCCTCATACTGAGACGTATTCAGAACTAAGTAACCAGAGTTAAGATCAGACTTCCAGAAGTGAGCTCTACTTTCCATTTAGCCAACTCAGCACAGCCTGACTTATGTATAACCCGCTACTGTATGAATTAATTTGCAAATGAGCCCACCAGGATAAAGAGGAAAGATGCAGAAGTCTTTTACAAAAGTCTGCTTTGGTTTTACAAAGGAAAACATTAACCTTTGGGAAGCATCTCAAAGCATTATTAAAGAGGGCGTATGTGTGATTTAAAAGCTTTTATTTAAAAAAACAAAAAACCTCTTGATATTACAAAATGTATGTTTTTTTCCAAATGGTATCCTCCAAAATCATGATCTCCAGGGCCTGCTGTTTTGATATTTAATACATGAGGTATGTCAGAGAGAAGGTTGAGGAAGAAGAATGTCTTATCAAAATTACAAATAATTTAGAGCCACTCTACTGGGGAACATTTCAAAGAGAGAAGCAGAAAGGGTGAGAGGCCCCAGCTTGGCTCTGACGTTCCTCTCTGCTCCCGAGTCTTTTTTCTTTTTAATTTTTATTGGAGTATAGTTGATTTATGATGCTGTGTTTCTGCTGTACAGCAAAGTGATTCAGTTATTCATATACATATATCCACTCTTTTTTAGATTCTTTTCCCATATAGGTCATTACAGAGTATAGAGTTCCCTGTGCTATATATACAGTAGGTCTTTCTTAGTTATCTATTTTATACATAGTAGTGTGTATAGGTTGATACCAATCTCCCAATTCATCCCATCCCCCCTTTCTCCCCCTGAAAACCATAAGTTTGTTTTCTACATCTGTGAGTCTATTTCTGTTTCATAGATAAGTTCATTTGTATCATATTTTTGATTCCACATATAAGCGATATCATATACTTGTCTTTCTCTGTCTGACTTACTTAGTATAATCTCTAGTTGCATCCATGTGGCTGCAAATGGCATTATTTCATTCTCTGTATGGCTGAGTAGTATTCCATCGTATATTTGTACCACATCTTTATCCATTCCTCTGTCGATGGACAGTTAGGTTGTTTCCATGTCCTGAGTATTGTAACTAGTGCTGCTATGAACATGGGGTGCATGTATCTTTTCGAATTACGGTTTTCTCTGGCTATATGCCCAGGAGTGGGATTGCTGGATCCCATGGTAGCTCTATTTGTAGTTGTGTAAGGAACCTCCAAGCTGTTCTCCACAGTGGCGGCACCAACTTACGTTCCCACCAACTCCTGGATCTTACTGGCTGGTGGCAGCTTCTGCAAATGAGCACCCTGGTGTCTGCCTGTGCAGAGCTTTGTGGACAGAGTAAACAGGCTTTATCTTTGCATCAGAGCCCTCAAACGCAACGTTTATAAATAGAGGAAACAACGTGTGGGGCCAAGAAGCTGGTCCTGCCTGCTAATGGGTGAACACTATTCTAAGCCCTCGTGTCTCTGTCATGTTGAGGAAAGGTGACCAAGCTGGGCTCCTGCAGAGACCTGCCTGCTGGGTATGGGGACGGGGCACTGCATCTGCTGAACGAGATGAATTCGGATGATTGGATCATAGTCAGTCTCTTTCTGAGGCAGGTGTGGGCTCTTAAAAAGCCTGTTGGGTTTCATTGCTATTATGGAATATGGCAGGGACAGGGGCCCTAGGAAGTGATTATTCTGAAACTTCTGCACTTGTGTGTGTGCGTGTGTGTGTGTGTGTGTGTGTATATATATATATATATATATATGTTTTTTTCTTTTTGAATAAGCTCAGCTTTTGAATGGGTGCCACTAAGGAGGGGGAGTTGATTGCTTAGATTTCTGGAAAAGTGTACTAAAACTTTACTGGGACATTTTGTGTTTCCCCAAGTGCTGCCTTCTCTCCTCTCCTGACTCTGAAAGCAGTATTACCACAGGTACGGGGAATATCCTCTGCAACCAACTTTTTCCTGGTTATTCTTCTACTTAGATGAAGTACTTGTAACGTGGACGTATCCATTGAGGCATAGAACCATGCCATCCATCTCGTTTTCACACTTTTCATGAAGAGTAAAACACTCTCCTCGATGATGAAAACAAAAGCAGACCTCATGCTCTTGATCTTTCATTTTTCTCTACCTGGTCCAGACCCCTCCTACTCTTCTCAGCTAAACCACACGGGAAAGGGGGTGCAGAGCAAATGGTCCTACTTTCCAACTACGGGTTCTCCAATCAGCTGACAGCTGTCTGGTAGCCTCCTGAAATGACTGAAACTGTTCTAGCCCCAATTTTCTTAAGAAAAAAAGAAAGATCTTCTTTGCCACACCGAATGGGGTATTTTCACTCCTCATCTGTCATTCTGTGACTGTACACATTGGGAATGTCCAGCCAGCCGTTTTCTTGAAAGTCTACTCTTTAATCCTTCCTAACTTGACCTGTCGCCTACATTTTCCGTGTCCTGACCCAGTTGTTCACAGTATTATATGAGAACTCCTCTTGTTCAAAAAAAAAAAAAAATCCCCAACTCAATTTATTGTTCTCCTCACTGTATTTTGTGGAATTACCTTCTTGACTCTTTAGTTTGAAAAGACTGCATTTTCCCTCTCTTTACACACACACACACACACACATACACATACATATACAAGCTTCTCTGTTCCCGCTCAGAGATGTTGGGAATATCTTCTGGTCTTTTTTTTTTTTTTTTTTTTTTTAATTTATTTTTGGCTGCGTTGGGTCTTCGTTGCTGCATGCAGGCTTTCTCTAGTTGTGGCGATTGGCGTCTACTCTTCATTGCAGTGCACGGGTTTCTTATTGCGGTGGCTTCTCTTGTTGCGGAGCATGGGCTCTAGGCGTGCGGGCTTCAGTAGTTGTGGTTCGCCGGCTCTAGAGCACAGGCTCAGTAGTTGTGGTGCATGGGCTTAGTTGCTCTGCGGCATGTGGGATCTTCCCGGACCAGGGCTCGAACCCATGTCCCCTGCATTGGCAGGCGGATTCTCAGCCACTGTGCCGCCAAGGAAGCCCCTTCATTTCTTATTGAAGGTACACTGGCTCCCGCCCGAATTGAAATGTTTCCTACTCCCAATCCCAATCTGCCTTCTCCTTCAGTTTTTCCCACAACAAAGCCACCACCATCCAACAAAATCATCCATCCAACGGTCCGTCTTTGACTCACATTTAAGCTTCATGAATTGTCTAATATTTCTTCTTCCTTCCTTCCTCCTTTTACTTCCAGTAATTCATCAGTGGAATCCTTGCCGTCTACAAGTCTTCCTTGCTTCCTTTTTGTTGGTTCCGCAGTAACGTTGCTAAAACACAACTCATCCATCAACAGAATTCCACTGTTCAAAACCTTTCTGGGACTTCCCTGGTGGTGCAGTGGTGAAGAATCCACCTGCCAATGCAGGGGACACGGGTTCGAGCCCTGGTCCGGGAAGATCCCACATGCCGTGGAGCCACTAAGCCCGTGCGCCACAACTACTGAGTCCTCATGCCACAACTATTGAAGCCCTTGCGCCTAGAGCCCGTGCTCCACAACAAGAGAAGCCACCACAATGAGAAGCCCATGCACTGCAGTGAAGAGTAGTGCCCGCTCACTGCAACTAGAGGAAGCCTGCACGCAGCAATGAGGACCCAACACAGCCAAAACTAAATAAATAAAGTAAATAAATTTATTTTTAAAAAAAACAAAAAACAAAAACCTTTCCTTCACCAGCATTGTTTAGGATAAGGTGCAAGCTCATTAGCATGACCTGAAAGACCCTCCGTAAGTCTGTTCCCGGCCTGCCCACCCTCTAGCTGAACTGAATTACCCTGCCCATCTCATTCCCTTCATTCATCAAACACTTACCGTGCACCAGATGTTTGCCAGGACGGGTATTAGATGCCAGGTTTCATCTGTTGTGCCCATGATACACGACTCCACACTGAATGTTGGCTCCATATAAGTTTCCTGAATGAAATGTTGAACTTGGAAGAGTAGATTCTCACGGAGAAGGCATCTGTTTCTCTTCATGGACATGGTGAAAGATAGATGGGTCACCACGGTATAAGGATATACTTTCTTGACTTGCTCTTGTTCCATGCTTTCCGAATTATCTTGACCATGACTTTGGCTTCCATTATGAGAGTAAGCCCTGAAGTCAAGCACTACTCTCTGTTCTCTTGGTTCTTAGATTTATTGTTGTATAATAATAAATGCACCATGCATGGGGGTTATCACTTGCTGTGATGTGAATGCTTGTGTGTCTCCGCCCCCCACTCCCAGGATTCATATGTTGAAATCTGAACGCCCATGTGATGGTGTTAGGAGATGGTGCCTTTGGGAGGTGATGAGTTTATGAGGGTGGAGCCCCCGTGAATGGGATTAGAGTCCTTATAAAAGAGACCCCAGGGAGCTTCCTTGCTGTGAAGACACAGCAAAATGTCTGAAACTCAGAGGACCATACTGGCACCCTGATTTGGAATTCCACCCCCCAAAACTGAGAACTAAATGTTCGTTCCCTGTAAGCCACCCAGTCTGGGGTACTCTGTTATAGCCCCCTGAAGGGACTAAGATATCATGTGATCTAACAGCTCATGGCATAATGAGGGGTGAGAACTGAGGCACAGAAAGGTGAATGAACAAGCCCAGTATCACAGATACATGCGCAAATCAAGATGTACAGTTTCCTGCACTTTAAATTGCAGTAGGAGGATAGATCTCGTGTTAAGTGTTCTTACCCCAAAAAAAAGAATACAGTAAAATTTTTAGAGGTGATGATGTGTTTAATGTTCTGATTATAGTGGTGGTATCAGAAGTGTATGCAGCATTCCAAACTCAAGATGTCTGCATTAAGTGTGTGCAATTTTTTTTTATCAATTATAAACCAGTAAAGCTTAAAATAAGATAGAGGAATAGATAGATGATAGATAGATAGAAAGACCCAAAATATTCTAGTCTAGGTGGGCTAATTCATTCACTTACTCGTGTATCTTTTTCTATGCTCATTTCCTGTTGGCCCAAACGGGGTCAGTACTAATACAAGGGCTGTGTAATCAAGACATGGAAGAAATGGAGAAAATGGTCCAGTAGAAATTGGTGGGCAGTTTTCTCCATATCTTAAAGCTCCAGATCACAGGTGTTCAGTGTAAATATCCAGGAGGAAACAAGAGCAGCCTTTGTAAGTCAAGAAAACAGCCCGTAGTGAGATGCAGATGAGGTGGCATCTGTACGTCTTTCCATCTTTCTTTTTCAATGAGAGCAGATGCCCTCCGGCGCTTTGTATGAGATGCCCGCAGACAGAGGAAACCTTCAGGAAGCTCATCACAGAGAAATTCACCTTGAATCATCACAGGGCACCCGAGAAATATTATGTCTCCTCCTAACATGATATGACCTTTCAGCCACATGGATTTATTTTATTGAGAGAAACGTTTAAGGCAAAAATCGTATCTGAATCACATTAAGGAGCCAGAGGGAAAACTCCCAAAATTACACAAATTTTTTTTTTTTCTTCTTTTCACAGTCAAAAGAAAAATGGAAATGTGGATTATGCACTCAGTAATTTCAACTTCCAGAGTTCCGTTCTTCTGGGACCCTTTATCTATCTATCTATCTATCTATCTATCTATCTATCTTTCCATCCATCCATCCATCAATCCACCCACCCACCCACCCACTTATCATCTACCTATCATCTATGAATATACATGTCTATCTTATCCATTCATCATCATTCCATCATTCTATCATCTATCGATCTATCATCTATCTACCTAGCTATCTTTCTATTTATCATCTATGCATCTATCTACTTGTCTATCATCTACCTGTGTATCATCTATTTATCGATCCATTCGTCCATCATTCTGTATCTATTCATCTATCTTTCTATCTATAGTGATATCTATTGTATTTTAAGCTGAGACACAAAAAGTTGAATACATTTAATGCATACCCCTGATTCCATCATTATAATGCAAACACTAAACATATCTATCACCTCCAAAAAACTACCGTGTTCTCGAGTCAGAGTTCAGTTCTTCTAGGACGCTGCGTCGGGGTCTCACAGCCTCCAGAGTTCTCCACAGGGAGATGCAACGCACCACTTTGTGCTTCTGAGAACACAAGCCAACACCACCATCCCCTGCCTCCCCTTCCTCCTCCCAGTCTCTACCGAAAACGTCTCACGTTAAGCTGTGACTTGCTTTTCTGTAGTGTTTACAGTTCCCCATGCCCTCTCCAGAGCTTTGGAGATCCCGCGTTATTCGTGGTCAGCTAAAGATGAAAGGAGCCGACAGGTCAGCCTCTGCGCTGTCAAGCGCCAAGGCTGGAGAAACCACTTTAGAAAACCAAGAGGTCCCGCTGTGTGTCGGTGGAGTCACCCCACACCCCGTCAGTAAATGCTTCGTTTCCCATACAGCCTCACGCTCCACTCATACAGGTGCTAGACGTAAAGGTCACAGAGAGGGCAGGATATAGGATACACTTGCACTGGGCATCACCGTCAGGGGCTGGCATGTTTTCAGAGGGCACGCATGCCCCGACCCACATTCTACGGTGCAGAGTTGAACACAGCACCACAAACATGTAAGGGATTACGTTTCTCCTTGTTGGGAACATTTCTACCACACCTGCCTAGCTGCTACATTTACACCATCAGGGGCACATCTATCAACACGAACATATTGTGATTTTTATTTGTTATTATTCATGGCCATCACTCATTAACTATCAGGTCCTTCATGATGGGCAGGTGTAACGCGTCTTGCAAAATCATCATACTCTTAATATCTTGGAAAATGTTACGTAATTACTGATTTCTAATTTTTTTATTAAAGTCACAGATACACACTTGGAATGTTGCGATAAAGCTGTACGTCTGACTTGTGTGATCGTATTTCATGGGGGCGGGGGGAAGGTGTCCCAGCAGTGTTTATTCATTTACTGTGACTTATTCTGGTGTACACAACCAGCAGCAGCCAAGATACATCATTTCCAGATACTTTGTTATACTTTTTCTTACTTTGTAATGTTCTTTTGGAATTTATCTTCCTTTTGGAACCTCTGTTGCTGAGTAAGCTTTAGGGAGTAAAATAGTGCTTAAAGGTTGACAGCCAGGATGTGGTAAGCGTGACAGAGCAAAAAGAAAGTGGGATGGGTGGTTTTCACAGGTATAACATTTTAATCACCTTTCTTTTTTTTTCAATATTTTCATTTTATTGGAGTATAGTTGATTTACAAGTTTCAAGTGTACAGCAAAGTCTTTTGGTGGTACATATAACATATATTCATTCGTTTTTAGATTTTTTTCTCATATAGCTTATCACACAATATTGAGTAGAGTTCCCTGTGCTAAACAGTTGGTCCTTGTTGATTATGTATCTTACACATAGTAGAGTGTGTATGTTAATCCCAAACTCCTAATTTATCCCTCCCCCCACCCTTCCCCTTTGGTAAACATAAGTTCCTTCCCTAAGTCTGTGAGTCTGTTTCTGTTTTGTAAATGAGTTCATTTGTATCATATTTTAAATTCCACATATAAGTGATATCATATGATATTTGTCTTTGTCTGGCTTGCTTCAGATAGTATGACAATCTCTAGGTCCATCCATGTTGCTGCAAATGACATTATTTCATTATTTTTTATGGCTGAGTAATATTCCATTGTTTATAATGTACCACATCTTCTGTATCCATTCCTCTGTTGATGGACATTTAAGTTGCTTCCATGTCTTGGCTATTGTAAATGGTTTTGCAGTGAACATGAGGGTGCGTGTATCCTTTCGGATTATGATTCTCTCGAGATATATGCCTAGGAGTGGGATTGCTGGATCACATGGTAGTTCTATTTTTAGTTTTTGAAGGAACCTCCGTCCTGTTCTCCGTAGTGGCTGCACCAATTTATATTCCCACCAAGAGTGTAGGAAGGTTCCCCTTTCTCCACACCCTCTCCAGCATTTATTGTTTGTAGATTTTTTGATGATGGCCATTTTGACCAGTGTGAGGTGGTACCTCACTGTAGTATTGATTTGCATTTCTCTGATAACTAACGATGCTGAGCAACGTTTCATGTGCTTTTTGGCCGTGTGTATGTCTTCTTTGGAGAAATATCTATATAGGTCTTATGCCCATTTTTGGATTGGGTTGTTTGTTTTTTGATTTAATCACACTTCTTTCCTGGGAGGAATCAGGACTGTCCTTCAGGCAGCAGAGATGCAGGGAGAGATGGTCTACACCATCCTATTTTGCGTGTACCTTGCAATGCTTGTGACCACTGTTATGCTGAAATCAAGGTGGCATGGAAGAATCCAAGGTGACAAATCTAGAACATGAGTTGCTGCAAAAGTAGAGATGACCCATTTCCTACAAACACAAGTGACAGGGGTACCTATTAATTTCATTTAACAGGATACTCAGAGGTTCATCGTTCCTGATTTGCTGCAGTTGCTCTGAGATATCTTCAGGGATTTTTTTGGGGGGGGGGGAGAATATAATTATATTTATTTAAAAAATTTTTTCTGTTTTATTGAGATATAATTGACATACAGCACTGTGCAACTATAAGGTGCACAGCATAATGATCTGATTTACATCCGTCATGAAATGATGACCACAATACATTTAGTGACCATCCATCATCTCATATAGATACAACATAAAAGAAATTGAAAAGAAACTTTTTCCCTCTGTAAATCTTAGGATGTTACTCTCAACTTTGATTTATAAGGTACGATAGTGTTAATTACCTTTATCATATTGTACATTACATCCTTAGTAATTATTTCTCTTCTAACTGGAAGTCTGTACCTTTTGACCACCTTCATGCAATTCCCCCTCCCCAGCTCCCTGCTCTGGTAGCCACAAATTTGATCTCTTCTTCTATGAGTTTGTTCATTTTTAAAAAATTGTTATTGGAGTAGGGTTGTTTACAATGTCGTGTTAGCCTCCAATACACAACAAAAGGAATCAGGCAGACACACACAGATATCCCGTCTCTTTTGGACTTCCCTCCCATTTAGGTTACCACATGTTCATTTGTTTTTCAAGTATAATTGACCTACAACACTATGTTAGTTCCTTTATCCCACCTGGTCTTAGGTCTATGATGTTCTGTTCACAAAACAGCTGTCAAATATCCCATGCGCACAGCCTTGCAAATCTGCATCCCGGTCTGTAATGAAAAGTTGGATTCCGTTTTATTCAATGGGCACTCCTGACAGCTTTGAAGCTTCATGCCTTCCTTGTCTCCTTCTCTTCATCATCAGGGAAAACTAATTTTAAAAAAAGCTTGGTGCTCCTTCCTTGTGTGCCAGCAGGAAGTTCACCCCAGCACCAAGACTGAACCCAATAAAAACCCCACCCTAGTGTTCTTTCTCTGTTCTGTCTAGACATTTTCGGATGAGCTAAAAAGTGTCCTGCTTGGCCCTCCCCAAAAAGTCTCACTATGTGAGCCATAAACTTTTCATACCCTTGTGTGTGTGTGTGTGTGTGTGTGTGTGCAGGCATCAGTCTCAAAAACCAAACCAAATTTGGGGGTGAAGCTCCACCCCCCAGCTCTGAGGGGTGACCACACCAAGGATATTACCTTTGTCAATGCAAAGAGCCAAACTCTTCCAAAGTGCTGCTGCCTTCCAACTTTCTTCTATGTCTCTGGTCACAAGTTCACAACCAAAGGGAAGATGAAAGTCTGTTGTTTGACCAACATGAATGAACCTTACGCTGTGTTGTTCAAACAGTATCTGCCTTGGAAAAATTTTAAAAGGAGAAAGAGATGTCCGTTAGCTAGACAGCTGTAAGCATCTGTGCCTAGCCAAATGCCATCATGCCCATGGAGAGAAATTCTTCCAAACATCTATGTGTGTTCAACAGTTTTCCCTTCCTCCTGTTTCAGTCCTCGGCCAGCAGTGAACAGCATTTTTAAATTTTACATTGTGAAGATAAAAAACAAATAAGCTACCAGTACACATGCTCTATGAAAATAGGCTGCAAGGAATCATGGGTGTCTTAAACCCATGCATGAGCTGTTTATGTATGTTGATGAGTTTTTTAAGGACCTAGGGTATTATAGAAATGCACACGGAGAAAGATCCAAATAATTGTGGCTAGGAGAAACTTGAGCTGTTTGTAATGGTGTGGAAAATTAATTAGAAGGAGATAACAGCAGCTTTTTAAAATAGAATACTTCATTTAAAAATTCATTAATTTATGGATAAATAACCATCTTTAATGTAGTCAGTGTCTTTCAGCACGCCATTATTTGCGGAAGAGCCATAAAAATTCTCTAATCCTGCATATACCCAAATGGCTTCATGGGATTTCTGAACAACCGAAGGACCAATTCGTAAAATAAAACAAAATCTTTTTAAAAAACGTCACCCGAGGTTGTCATCAAAATCTGTCATAATATTTTAAGCCTGTTAAAAGCAGTCTCCAGCAGAATGTTCATCAGTATTGAAAAGAAAATGAGTGTGGCCAGGTTTTATAAAATAGATTTTAAAACATTTTCTTAGTTGTTTGAATTTAAGCTTGAACTAATGCAGAGTTTAACGGAGAAATATTATCTGAGACAGGAGAATTCTGAGATACACCTACAGCTGTAAGGGTGGCATGCACACACTAAAGAAGCCCATGGTCTGGCCCTGTTTGGCTGGTCCATCACTCACGAGCCTTACAGGGTTCAGAGTTTATAAATGTTTGCGTGTGGTGCCTGCAAGGTTCCACAGTGAGTCATTTGTTTGGGAGAAAATAAAAGTATTTGTTTCTGCAAAACAATATTAATAATAAGTTTCCCAAACAAGGGCACCAAAAACTTATCTAGCCTTCCCCAGGAAATATTAAATCCTGAACCCCTTGAATTTACAAGAGAATATACCGTCCTGATAGTCATAGCTAAACAAAATAGATTGAGCATTTAGGGTTTTTTTTTTTCCTTTTTTAAAAATTATTTATTTTTGGCTGTGTTGGGTCTTCGCTGCTGCGCACGGGCTTTCTCTAGTTGTGGCGAGCAGGTCTACTCTTCGTTGAGGTGTGTGGGCTTCTCATTGCAGTGGCTTCTCTTGTTGCGGAGCACGGGCTCTAGGCGCGCGGGCTTCAGTAGTTGTGGCACGTGGGCTCAGTAGTTGTGGCTCGTGGGCTCTAAAATGCAGGCTCAGTAGTTGTGGCACACGAGCTTAGTTGCCCCGCAGCATGTGGGATCTTCCCGGACCAGGGCTCAAACCCGTGTCCCCTGCATTGGCAGGCGGACCCTCAACCACTGTGCCACCAGGGAAGTTCCCGAGCATTTAGTTTTAAAAAATAACATTTTTTAAATTCTTTTAAGTGTTAGCACATAAAACGCATCCATTTGATTTTGAGGATGAGGAAGAGTCGGATGTAGCACTTTGTGGGCATTCTGCAGATGTACCCTGGGACCTTTGAAGGCTTTGTTGCCTTCGATTTCTTAAGGGGGCGGCCTGAATTGTAGGTTGACCCGAAGGAGAGCATATGGACAAACATTCCTTGAGGCACAAAGAGTAGCTGTCAGTGGGATAAACCAAGAAAGGACCAGACGAGGCTTGAGGAATCACCCTTGTGTAGCTTGACAAAAATGGTGCAGAAAGTACCCTGGGTGAAAGAATTCTGAGACAGAGCCTGACTGCGCCTTGGAGAGTGTTGTTAACTAATCAGTGGGCTGAGTTCATTCAAGGTCACTAAGAAGAGAGCCCGTCCCTACAAAACCCACATGTTTGCACCATTTGAGATTCCAGGCTCAATTTTAAAAATGCAAACCTTAAGTGCGGGGTCCATTTTTCCTGGTTTGCTCATCTGTTTACCTGAGTGAAGTATTTCTAACAGGAATCTCAATTTTCACAGTGACCAGAATATTTTCATAGATATCCAAACAATTTTCGGATATGCCAAAGTAACTTAAAACCAATTCCATCCAATGAGCAATGAGCTTATTAAACTTAAAATACAGAATTTGCAGTTAAAAAGAAACTGTATCAGGACTTTCCTGGTGGCCCAGTGGTTGAGAATCCACCTGCCAATGCAGGGGACATGGGTTCGAGCCCTGGTCCCAGAAGATCCCACATGCCATAGAGCAACTAAGCCCGTGCGCCACAACTACTGAAGCCCACGCGCCTAGAGCCCGTGCTGTGCAACAAGAGAAGCCACCGCAATGAGAAGCCTGCCACTGCAATGACGACCCAACACAGCCATAAATAAATTTATTTTTAAAAAAAACGAAAAAAGAAACTGTATCATTTCCATTTATTTTTTGCGCATTGGAAGTGAAAACCTCTGAGATTAAATTCATCTCCCATCCGTGTCGTTTTCCCATACGAGCCACCTCTAAAAGGGGGATTTCATAGAATTTACTAGACTATTTATCAAATGCCTTGTCTTTCCACTGTGGTTTCTAACTTAACATATTTGTGAGTCAGTTGAATGAAGCCAGGTTTTGGTCTTGTAGAGTTTTCTTCAGAGGTTTTAATTGGGCTGTTATTTGAAACAATCGTGCATATTTTGTTTTATAATTTCCTTCCAAAAATTGTTTAACTGACTTTCTTGAGCCATAATGTTCTTTTTTCTTTTCTTTTTTTTTTTTTTTAACCACCAAATGCTCCTTATTGATACTGATAATAATCAATGCCTTATCACGTGGAAAACCTTTGTGAGCATAGCACATATTTCCTACTATGACGACTGTGGTCATTTCATAATTCCTAATGCAAATTTAAGTCTTTAGTCAGCCTGTAATCTGAATACTAGATTTTTGTGTTTTCTCAGCTACAAAATAAATCTCCTCAGTTCTTTTCCATGGCTTTTATTTTTGTGAAAATGATAAAGTTTTAATGCTTTAAGCTTGAGTGGACATAATTATTCTCTACAGCGATATTTGCACAATGTCAGTGAAACTGCTTTATCCGACACGCAGTTTTACATTTTTAAAATATATGTACAATAGGAATTACCCACTCCAGAAAAATTTGAAAACAGAGTTCATGGAAATGAAGACCATATTCCATGTTCTTTTTAACTTTAAGGTGTTTCTGAGTATTAAGATAATGCTTAGAACATTTGAGTTTTTCACATATTATATGATATTCATTATAAACCACCACATACTCTTTTTATTGAAGTAGAGTTGATTTATAATGTGTTAGTTTCAGGTGTACAGCATAGTGATTCAGTTATACATACATACACATATTCTTTTTCATATTCTTTTCCATTATGGTTTATTGCAAGATATTGTATATAGTTCCCTATGCTCTACAGTAAGACCTTGTTGTTTATCTATATTATATATAGTAGTGTGTATCTGTTAATTCCAAACTCCTAATTTATCCCTCCCCCACCCCCTTTCCCCTTTGGTAACCATACATTCGTTTTCTATGTCTGTGAGTCTATTTCTGTATTGTAAATACATTCATTTGTGTCATTTTTTTTAGATTCCACATACAAGTAATATATGATATTTGTCTTTGTCTGGCTTACTTAGTATGATCATCTCTAGGTCCATCCATGTTGCTGCAAATGGCATTATTTCCTTCTTTTTTATGGCTGAGTGATATTCTGTTGTATATATGTACCACATCCTTTTTATCCATTCATCTGTCGATGGACATTTAGGTTGCTTCCATGACCTGGCTATTGTAAATAGTGCTGCTGTGAATATAGGGGTGCATGTATCTTTTTGAATTAGAGTTTTCTCCGGATAAATGCCCAGGAGTGGGATTGCTGGATCATATGGTAGCTCCATTTTTATTTTTTTTGAGGACCCTCCATACTGTTCTCCATAGTGGCTGCACCGATTTACATTCCCACCAACCAGTGCAAGAGGGTTCCCTTTTCTCCACACCCTCTCCAGCATTTTTTATTTGTAGACTTTTTGATAATGGCCATTCTGACTGGTGTGAGGTGATAACCTCATTGTAGTTTTTGCATTTCTCTGCTAATTAGTGATGATGAGCATCTTTTCATATGCCTCTTGGCCATCGCTTTGTCTTCTTTGGAGAAATGTCTATTTAGGTCTTTTGCCCATTTTTTGATTGAGTTGTTTGTTTTTTCATTATTGAGTTATATGAGCTGTCTGTATATTTGGAAATTAAGTCCCGGTCGGTTGCAATGTTTGCAAATATTTCCTCCCAGTCCGTAGGTTGTCTTTGTTTATGGTTTCCTTTGCTGTGCAAAAGCTTGTGAGTTTCATTAGGTCCCATTTGTTTATTTTTGCTTTTATTTCTATTGCCTTGGGAGAATGACCTAAGAAAACATTGGTCCAATGCATGTCACAGAATGTTTTGCCTATGTTCTCTTCTAGGCGTTTTATGGTGTTGTGTCTTACATTTAAGTCTTTAAACTATTTTGAGTTTATTTTTTACAAACTTTAAATATGCATTAAGTTCTTGCCAAAAGTGGAGTAATTCATTTTGCTGGTCTAACCTTAAATTTTTTTAAATATAAATATTTTTTACTTATAAATATTTATAAATGTTATATTTACATAAAATATAAATAATATATAAGTACAAGAGACTTTAAAACCGGTCAAGTGTGGGAGGTGAGGTCAGAGTCAGACAGTGACTTTTGCCCCCCAAATTGTGCATTTGTTTCAAAAGGATGGAGGTTAGGACCTTGGACAGAAATGATGCAAAAAAAAAAAAAGATCAACCCTGAGGATTTGAGGGGGATTTCTTGGCTGGCATACCTTTTGAATTGGGACAATTATGGGTAACCTTTGTTTGAAATAATGTGTAATGTCTCATTCTAAGAAAGATATATATATGTGTGTGTTGGTATGACACACATGCTATCAATTAACAAAATTTTTATTTTCACCCTCCTGGAAGAACATGAAGATATCAGCAAGAATAATGAGAATATTAAAGGGCATTCAGATCTGAGGAGTAGAATGTAACTCATGGTCTTTGGAACAAGGGTTTTATTTTAGATACTATATCCTGCTGTCCTCAGGAGATGGTGACCCTCTCATGGATAAAATAGGGTTTATTTATCTTTTTATTCTCAATGATGAGTACCTTACACACACCCGGAATGTAGTTGCCTAAAGTAAATAAAGAAGAAAGCAGAACACCTAAACAAAGCAGTTAGGACTTTAAAAAATCCCAATTTAACACCAATTATAAATTTTAAATTGTCACTTGAAAATGAGCATGTTTGAGGTAAGTGTGTCAGTATTTGGGGCAGAGTTTGAAGGTTCCATCCATTTTATAGGGAAGATTAGTTATGAAGGCAGTACCTGTGGTTCTCTATTCCTGAAATACGTGGTTTCAATTCCAACCAAGACTCTTTTTTCAGGGATATCTCATGAGACCCACCTGAGTGGCCTTAGATAAATCATCCAACCTCAGGGTTCTTGGAAGTCCAGTGATAAAATTCTATAGCAAGTCCCTGGAGACCCAAAGAGAATGTACAATGTTTGATGCACATATGCATTGGTTTAGGCAAAGGCTCATAATTTTAATCAGATGCGCAGAGGCTCTGTGACCCCAAAATATTAATAACTGCCAACGATTCCTTGTAGCCTATTCTTTTCTTATGTCTAAAATGATGGAGTGAGCATATGTTGACTTTAAGGTCAGTTTTCGCTGTGTTATTGTATGCATGTATGAATTTTATAAAACTTCTTAAAGCCAAACTCTCCTTTCCGTTTCCTCGGGACCCTGTCTTGGTACAGCCTTTTAACGTCTCCACGGGGAAATAAATCATTTTGACCCAAAGCAGATCAGCACTGCGACAGAATTCCATTTGTCAGTGCCCACAAATTCAAGATTCCGCTTGAAGAATGTGTCAGAAGCCTTGGTGTATTGTATCACAGGGAAGTATTATTTACAAATAATCGAAACTACTACCTAAGCCATAGGAAAGTGTCTTTACCACCCCTCCCCAAAATGGTGCCAAATACTGACATATCGTTACAATGCCATTTTGTTCGAGGAGTCAACAATCTGCAATGTATCCATCAGCATAACCATTTTCCACAAATAACAATACGGCACATTTATGCACTGCTTTTTCTTTTACAATGAGTGTTCACCTACTTTAAAATCATTTAGTCTTTATTTTGCATTGGGGGCAAAAAATATATATATCCAAAGCCATAGGATATTGGGAATGTCAATGCGGTATGGCACAGACAAGAATGGTTAGAAAGAAGTGCCCATCAGAGATTCAGGACGGCGGAAGGAAAAAATAAAACATCAGCAGAAACACACCTGCAACAAAAACAATGACCAAAAACACACCCCTTGTTATAGCAAGGGAACCAAGTATGAATAAACTTGTAATCAGTTGGCACTAAGACTTGCCTTCAGAAATTACATCAGTAGATGCTTAGGGTCACCCCTCCCCTGACCCTGGCGTTGCTGGCTTCAGTATGATCCGTAATGCATGTATTTCCAAAGGTGGCTGTGTCCCATTGTGCCTGCCACCCGTGGGGAAATCAGCTTTTCTTTTTCTTTTTAATTTTATTGGAGTCTAGTTGATTTACAATGTTGTGTTAGTTTCAGGTGTACAGTAAAGTGACTGAGCTCTATATATAGATATATTCATTCTTTTTCAGATACTTTCCTCATATAGGTTATTAGAAAATATTGAGTATACTTCCCTGTGCTCTACAGTAGTTCCTTGTTGTTTATCTATTTTATATATAGTAGTGTGTGTATGTTAATCCCAGCCTTCTGATTTATCCCTCCCCCTCTTTCCCCTTTGGTAACCCTAAGTTTGTTTTCTATGTTTGTAAGTCTCTTTCTGTTTTGTGAGTAGGTTCATTTGTATCATTTTTTAAATTCCACACATGAGTGATATCATATGATAGTTGTCTGTGTCTAACTTACTTCACTTAGTATGGCAATCTCTAGGTCCATCCATGTTGCTGTAAATGGCATTATTTCGTTCTTTTTTATGGCTGAGTAATATTCCGTTGTGTATACGTACCACGTCTTCTTTATCCATTCATCTGTCGATAATATGAGGAATCCACAACCAATCACAAAAGAAATCTCTGCAGACTTCCAATTCGAGACAGTGTGCATAAAAAAGGTCCTGTCTCCAAGAATGGAGATTTGTTACTGCTGTTGGTGGTGGTGTTTTTATGTAAAAGATGTTGGGAACGTTGGCAAGAGGTGATGCTTTGGACCAGAGACCATTCCCACTGAGTGAAGACATTCAGCAAAGATGCAGAGAAAACCCCGGATGCATGGGGGATGGAATTCCAGAACATTGCTCCAGGAAGTCCCGAGGGAGACTGGAGGGTAGCAAGGCAGTGGGTGACACATGTTATTTATGTGCCACTTTGTACGCTGCCTCGCTCCTGCCTGATTCCATGATTGACCGCCATCTTCCACCTTTGTCACAGTTAATAAGAACAGGGGACAACCCCTCACTAAAGGGATGCCCGTCCCCCAGCTGGCATCTACCATTGGCATCCGAGGAAACTATGATTGAGACAGAAGGGCTATGATATAGGTAGAGGTTGGACCTGGGGCCAAAGCAGGTGACAAATCGATTGTCGAGTTCACGAGTATTTTTCATTTGACCTGCAAATTGGATTTTTTAAAATATTGAACCTGCAGGTACTTTCAGCCCAACATACCTCATCAGTATCCTACACTCCCCGTCATATCCCTTATTACTAGCATTGGCCCTAAAGGAATTTTAATTGCCAAGCACTGCAGTGGATCGAGTGGTCTGACACTTGGTAATTTTGTAAATCTAAGTTTACTTCATAGAGACAAAGCAAGACAGCAAAGACATGGCCAATTAAATAGTGGCATTGTGATTTCCATCTTTAGCATAGTTAATGCATATCTGGTTTAACTCCGAGTGTAAATCATCACCTGGTTAGTTCTTTTTTTTTTTTTTTTTTTAATAAGACAACTGAGTGATTTAAAAATCCAATTTTCTTCTTTAGGGCTCCATCTATTTGTCATTCATTTCTAAATGGAAAACAGGCAAGCATAAACTATTGGTTATAAACTTAGCATATCAAAAAAACCCACGTGAAGAGCTCCTTAACAATATAACGGAGAGCAGAATGTGTTATTAGCCTGAAATAAATTTTCATTAGGAAGCATAAGGGTATCCAGCCGCCGAATTCTGATGTGAGATGGTTTACCTTGAATATCCTTCAAACCTGCTGCGGCGAGAACCAGAAATTTAATAAGTTATTAGATTAAATTCCTTCTTTGAAAACAGTGACAGAATTACATGGGCTCTGATTATAATCATCCCTTAAAAAGACGTGTCAAGGGAACCGGCTGCCTTAAGAAAATGTGGGATTTGAGGCAGTGAAGTTCTGTTATAGAAAGAAGGTTGACTGTGGCCACAGCAGAAGTGAGTCATCTTGGACCAAGAAAAAGCAGTTAAGATGTCACCTTGTACCTTAGAAAAATTGGCTGGGTTGCTTTTAGCAATTTAACTGTAGGTAGGCATGGCTGTCCGGTGTTCTCTGAAGCTTCTGAACCTCTACAGAAGACGAACTAGAGAGGAATTTGGAATATATATATATATATATATATATATATATATATATAATTTTTAAAGAAATAAACAACTTAGGATATAAGTATGCACCCTGAGGGGATTCAGGATGGAGAAAAGCAGGATTCTGGCCCTACGTAGCTAAGGTGCATATCAAAGGAATGGCTTTAATGAGGCCAGACTCCTACATCTTCCCAGACATCTTTAACTTGAGATGTTTGTTTTTTTCTTTAATTCACAGTAATCTTTTGATGTTCCTACTACCTGGTTTTTGTGGCAAAACCTCGTATATATCCAGGCCCCTCCCCTACCTCTTTGGAGCTCTCCCCCAGAGCCACCTGAGAGACTGTCTCCCGGGCTTAAGGCCTCAGGATGTCTGCCGAACGAAACATAATTCTCCACTTCTAGAGTGTGCATTTCTTTTTCAACTGGCATAAGGAAATGATAAAAAAAAAAAATTAGTAAGCCCAGGGATCTGTGAATACGTTACATTCCACGGTAAAAGGGAAACTGCAGATGTAATTAAATTTCAGAATCTTACATAGGGAGAGAGTCCTAGACTATTTGGGTAGATCCAGTCTAATCCCATGAGGTCTTAAAAGCAGAGAACTATCTTGGTTTATAGGGTAGAGATACGGTGGCAGGAAAAAAAATAAGTGTGAACGATTCACAGCATCAGAAGGGCTCAACCTGCCATTTCCGGAGAGCGAGGCAGGAATGAGGGCGGCCGGAAGCAGCAAGGGCGAGCACGGAGCTGACAGCCGGGAGTTCTGCTGTACAACCGTGGGGCAGTGAATTCAGACAGTAATGAATGAACTCGGAAGCCAGACCTCCCCAGAGCCTGTGTGAGGGACACCAGCCCCGCTGACGCCTTGATTTTGACCCTGTGAGACTCTCAACAGAGGACACAACCCATCCACGCAGGGCCCAGACTTCTCTATTTTTTTATTTTAACTTTACTGGAGTAGAGTTGATTGACAATGCTCTGTTACTTTCAGGTGTACAGCACAGTGATTCAGTTCTACAAATACATATATTCACCCTTTTTTAGATTCTTTTCTCATATAGGTTATCACAGAATATTGGGTAGACTTCCCTGTGCTATACAGCAGGTCCTTGTGGGTTATCTGTCATAAATAGTAGTGTGCATGTGTTCATCCCTCCCCTCTCCCTACGCTTTCTCCCCTTTGGTAAACATAAGTTCGTTCCCCAAGCCTGTGAGTCTGTTTCTATTTTCTAAATAAGTTCATTTGCATCTTTTTTTTTTTTTTTTTAGATTCTGCATATAAGCAATATCATATGATATTTGTCTTTCTCTGTCTGACTTCACTTAGTATGATCATCTCTAGGTCCATCCACGTTGCTGCAAATGGCATTATTTCGTTCTTTTTTATGGCTGAGTAATACTCCATTGTATAATATGTACCACATCTTGTTTATCCATTCATCTGTCAGTGGGCATTGAGGTTGCTTCCATGTCCTGACTATTGTAAATAGTGCTGCAATGAACATTGGGGTGCATGTACTTTTTCTAATTATGGTTTTCTCTGGATATATGCCCAGTAGTGGGATTGCTGGATCATAGGGTAGCTCTATTTTCAGTTTTCTGAGGAACCTCCAGACTGTTCTCCATAGTGGCTGTATCAGTTTACATTCCCACCAACAGTGCAAGAGGGTTCCCTTTTCTCCACACCCTCTCCAGCATTTATTATTTGTAGACTTTTTGGTGACGGCCATTCCGACCAGTGTGAGGTGATACCTCATTGCAGTTTTGATTCACATTTATCTGATAATTAGTGATGGTGAGCATCTTTTAATGTGCTTTTTGGCCATCTGTATGTCTCCTCTGGAGAAAGGTCTATTTAGATCTTCTGCCCTGGGCCCTGACTTCTGACCCATGGCAACTGTGAGATATTAAATGACTGGTAGTTAAAGCTTCTAAATTTGTTGTACTTTGATGTAGCAGAGAGACAAAACTGAGTGGGACTCCTGAAGCCTGTCACCCAATTTTTTTTTCTTTCAGTTATCTTTTACATATTACGAGAGATATATACGCTAGACGTATTGCAGACACGCTGGCACAAAAGTTAAGCCTCTCTGGACCCCACTCCCCATCCTTTTCCAACTACCTACCCCAATTCTTATCTGTGGCTAGATTTTTTGAGGGCATTATACACATATACATTCTTTTCAGGTTCTTTTCCATTATAGGTTATTACAAAATACTGAGTATAGTTCCCTGTGCCATACAGTAGGACCTTGTTGTTTATTTTATATATACTAATTTATATATTTTATATATGTTCATTCCAAACTCCTAATTTATCCCTCCTGTCTTTCCCCCTTGGTAACCACACATCTGCTGTCTCTGTCTGTGAGTCTGTTTCTGTTTCATATATATGTTCATGCGTGTCATATTTTAGATTCCACATATAAGTGACATCATATGGTATGTGTCTTTCTCTATGCGACTTCACTTAGTATGATGATCTCCAGGTCCATCCATGTAGCTGCAAATGGCATTATTTCGTTCTTTTTTATGGCTGAGTAATATTCCATTGTGTACTTGTACCCCATCTCCTTTAGCCATTCCTCTGTGATGGACACTTACTTTGTTTCCATGTCTTGGCTATTGTTTCTTTTCTCATGTTTTAAATCCCATCTCTACATCAGTTGATTTCTCCTTTGTTATGCCCAAGGGCCTCTTTTCTAGACTCTCATTTTATGAAATCGGTTGACTTTGTGGTCTCCCCATTTGATCATCTCAGAAGATCTCCAATGTATCAAGCTCAAGAGAAAAGCTTAGATTGTTTTTCTCCCCGGGGGAGAAGGAGGGGGAGATGAGTAGGAGAAGCAGAAGTAGAAGCAGCAGCAGCAGCAGAAGAAGACGTAGAAGCGGGAGGGGGAGGGGGGAGGGGGAGGGGGGGAGGACATACATGTCACCACGAGACAAGAGGAAACACATCAGGGTTAGGCGCTGATCCGTGGGGTTATCCCTGTCGGAGGCTACCTTCTCCCAGTGGACCCCCAGCTGGCTCAGGTGATAAGTGGCCTCTTTTGGGGTGTTTTTGTTCGTTTGTTTTGTTTTTTAAAAATTATTTATTAATTTTTGGCTGTGTTGAGTCTTCGTTGCTGCACACGGGCTTTCTCTAGTTGTGGTGCGCGGGCTTCTCATTGCGGTGGTTTCTCTTGTTGTGGAGCACGGGCTCTAGGTGCGCGGGCTTCAGTAGTTGTGGCTCGCGGGCTCTAGAGTGCAGGCTCAGTAGTTGTGGCGCACGGGCTTAGTTGCTCCGCGGCATGTGGGATCTTCCCGGACCAGGGCTCAAACCTATGTCCCCTGCATTGGCAGGCGGATTCTTCACCACTGTGCCACCAGGGAAGTCCCGGTCTCTTCTGTTAAAGCTTATTTATTTGTTTATTTTCTTCTCACTTTGAAGTAACACAGCCTCCTCAGCTTTAATTATCACCTCCAGGCAGGTTATTCCCTAATCGGATATTTGCAGTGTGCCCCAGATTCATTCACATTTCCAAACGTCTCTTGGATGGTTCCTAGCAGCTGCCTTGCCAGCACCTCAACTCCAAGCACCAAGTCTCCAAAGACGAATCATCCAGCCCCCAATTCCAACTCCTCCTGTCAAAGTCCCTCTTCTTTTAAAGGCTTCATCATTTGTACATTTGGGGTTGAATCCTTCAAGCAGATTTTGGCCCAACTGCCTTCCACACTGTCCTCACTGCATCTCTAGCTGGAGAACATGTTTCTTTACAAGAGCTGCATTCCACTCTTCCCTTGGATTCTAGCATTTCCCTGGCATTGACTATGTTCTCAGTAATATTCTCAAAGGAAATGTGAAATCCCTTCTTTTTTTTTTGGACATCCACTGCACGTTAGAATCACCACATCCTTTTATCCTAGTGTTCACTGCACTTACAGCCCTGTAACTAATGTCTTTACCTTTCCCTCCTCAGTTCAGTGTAAATTGAAATTACCGAAGAATAAACTGAATTGCATTCTTGGGGTCGTCGTCTCCTCTCTACTCTTCTTTCTGGTTTTTCTCCTCTCCTGTTGATTCCTCACTTCTCTGACCTCCTCCTTTTTCCTTCTCCTTTTTCTACTCTCCTCCTCCTTCTGGCCCTCCGTCTCCTTCTCTATCACCTCTTCCTCTTCCTCTCGTTCTTTTTCTTCCCCGCCCTTCTACTGTGTCTTTCTGTCCCTTCTTCCTGCCCCTTGTGGTGTTTCTTCATCTCCTCCTCGCCTCTTTTGCCCCCTTGTCGTCCCCCTCTGGTGCTTCTTCCTTCTTTACTTTAACCATGTCTTCCTCTTCCTCATCACTGCCCGCATCTCCAAGGCACATCTATGTTTTGTCTTTGGTGCATTTTCTTTTTTTCTCGGATCTCCTCAATGACCCTTCAAGATGGATCTCATTATTCTTTGTAAACAGGGATATGATGGACTCTAGAAATAAGTTAACTCGCTGAAGCTCACACCCTTGGCAAGTGGCCAAGCAAGATTTTCAGCCCTCACCTGCATGCCCCAAACAAACATTCAACTCTGTCCTTGATTACTCCCACCAGAAGTTACACCAACTATAACCTCTCTCATTTTACAATACTTTTGAAACAAAACTCTAGCACATACCCCATCTTTCTTTGCAACCCTCTCAGAAAAATTCCTCGATAATGTGAGCGCATTCATTACCTTGTTTCTGCACCTTTATTCTCTCGAGTCCATTCCTATCAGACTACAGTCCCCATGACTCCACAGAGCCATTTTTTTTTTAAGTCTTTATTGCATTTGTTACAATATTGCTTCTGTTTTATGTTTTGGTTTTCTGGCTGCAAGGCATGTGGGATCCCAGCTCCCCAACCAGGGATCGAACCCACACCCCCTGCATTGGAAGGTGAAGTCCCAACCAGTGGACTGCCAGGGAAGTCCCCACAGAGCCATTTTTTTTTTACAATTTCTCCCAATGATCTCCTTGTGGCCAAACCCATTGGCATTGCCCTGTCTTACTCTCTTTGTCAGCTGCAATGGATCCTATTTTCCTGCAGTATTACCAGCAGCCCCTCATCCACTCCATTTGCTCTTTTTATCTTTATTTAGAAAAATTATTTCCTCTTTGCATTGCTTCCGCTCACCATAACAAATGTCCTTTTTCCTTCCAATGAACATATATAGAAGTTGTGTATGATGAATGCTCTATATCTGGCTTATTCTTTATTGAATGTTTTGTCTTATCCACTGAATTTTTATTCTCTTGGGGGACCAAAGCTCATGAACCTTGCTGTCTCTCATGGTCTCCAGCGTATTGAAGACTCTTACTAAAATATCTGTTAAATAAATAAAAGAGAGAATGAATTCTATCATTTCTTAACTGCATAAAGTTGAACTTCTCTATCGAGCGTAATAAAATTCACAATAGGATGGTTTGTCATTTTCATGGTTAGTTTTTATCTTCAAGATAGTATCAGTAGCTGCATAATTCAGATTCCGTGGAACAGTCATCTGTTTTTTTTTATCGTTTCTCATGTTATTTAAGTTTCTCTAATGAGTTTGAAAATTCCATTTCAGGTTGCAAATGAAAAATTTAATCATTGCTTTTCGGTTAGAGGATGTCAACAGATGTCCCCAATTCACTCTGTCTAAATGTGGTCTTTTGATATTCTGATGCTGTGAGTTGGCACTTTCTTTTTCACTCCCCCATTTCTGCTTAGGGAATGCAACACTCCCTAAGTAAGATGTATTGTAACTGTGTTGTCTACCTTGCCCAAATCCTGTACTTTTTTGCCTGTTGCCTACAGAACGAAAGTCAAAATATTTTAACCTGCTACTTCAGGCCTTTCCTATCTAGGTAAAAATCTCACGTCAATTATTTTTAATTCCTCTGCAACTCCATGATATCTGTGTTTTTATTTGCATTTTTCACATGAAAAACTAGAACAGAATCAGAGGATAAAATGACTTTCCTAAAGTTTCATAGCAATTTAGAAATGAAGCCAAGACTGAATACCAGACCTGACTCCCCACCAGGTTACAAAGCATGCACCCAACATGAAGTGAAGTTACGACGTTAGTTAAATTGTTGTGATGCAAAATGAAAATACTAGATTTACACAATATGGGAAACCAAACCCTCCTATAAAATAGTTTTTTAAGTGGACTTCAAAATAATCCTTTACCATGAAAACAAAACAAAAGTACATTACCATCATTGAGGCAAATATGAATTAATGAATATGCTTTCACAATTATGCTTCTGGAGCCTTGTTCAGTGCCTGGCACATAATGGAAGATACATAAATACCTTTGTTATTGTTACATGCAAAGGCATAATTGCGTATATATGGATACATGTATGTATTTGTATCACAATTATTTAAGTAAGTTGATTTAAATACATCATTATTGTTACTTGCAAAGAATTTAATCAATACGTATTTGTATCACATTTAAATTATATCATAATTTAGGTTAGCTAATTTATTTTTTCAATAGTGAGGGTTTTTTTTAATAGAAGTATAGTTGATTTACAATGTTGCATTAGTTTCAGGAGTACAGCAAAGCAATTCAGTTACACATATACACATATCTTCATTCTTTTTCAGACTTTTTTCCATTATAGGTTATTACAGAATACTGAGTATAGTTCCCTGTGCTATACAGTAAGTCCTTGTTGTTTATGTATTTTATGTATAGTAGTGAGTCTCTATTAATCTCATACTCCTAATTTTTCCCTCCGCCCTTTCCCCTTTGATAACCATAAGTTTGTTTTCTATGTCTGTGTGCCTATTTCTGTTTTGTATAATTTCATTTATGTATAATTTTTTTTAGATTCCACATATAAGTGATATCGTATATTTGTCTGGTTTGCTTCACTCAGTATGATAATCTCTAGGTTAGCTAATTTAAATATATGTTCTTGTTACATGCATAAGTATAACTGCAGTTATAAGTATCTGTACACAATTATACCTTTGCATGCAACAAGAACAAATATGTTTGTATATACATATATATGTATGCATTTATGTATATACACATAATGTGTATCACCTTTTTTTTATTGGAGTATAATTGCTTTACAATGTTGTGTTACTTTCTGCTGTACAGTGAAGTGATTCAGCTCTATGTATACATACATCCCCTCCCTCTTGGACCTCCCTTGCATTCCCCCCCATCCCACCCATCTAGGTCACCACAGAGCACTGAGCTGAGCTCCCTGTGCTACACAGCAGGTTCCCACTAGTTATCTATTTTACACATGGTAGTGTATTTTATGTCAAACCTATTCTCCCAATTCATCCCACCCTCCCCTGCCCCCCATCCTTCTGCCATGTCCACACGTCCGTTCTCTATATGTCTGTGTCTCTATTCCTGCCCTGGAAATAGGTTAATCTGTACTATTTTTCTAGATTCCACATACATGTATTAATATATGATATTTGTTTTTCTCTTTCTGACTTACTTCACTCTGTATGATATGTCACTCTGTATGATATGTCACTCTGTATGATATGACAGTCTCTAGGCCCATCCACATCTCTACAAATGACCTTCGTTCCTTTTTATGGCTGAGTAAGATTCCATTGTATATATGTACCACATCTTCTTTATCCATTCATCTGTTGATGGGCATTTAGGTTGCTTCCATGACCTGGCTATTGTAAATAGTGCTGCAATGAACACTGGGGTACATGTGTCTTTTTGAATTATGGTTTTCTCAGGGTATATGCTCAGTAGTGGGATTGCTGGGTCAGATGGTAGTTCTATTTTTAAAGTTTTTTAAGGGACCTCCATACTGTTCTCCATAGTGGCTGCACCAGTTTACATTCCCACCAACAGTATAAGAGGATTCTCTTTTCTCCACACCCTCTCCAGCATTTATTGTTTCTAGATTTTTTGATAATGGCCATTCTGACCAGTGTGATGTGATACCTCATTGTAGTTTTGATTTGCATTTCTCTGATAATTAGTGATGTTGAGCATCTTTTCATGTGCCTCTTGGCCATCTGTATTTCTTCTCTGGAGAAATGTCTATTTAGGTCTTCTGCCCAATTTTTGATTGGATTGTTTGTTTTGATATTGAGCTGCCTGAGCTGTTTGTATATTCTGGAGATTAATCTTTTGTCCCTTGCTTTGTTTGCAAATATTTTCTCCCATTCTGAGGGTTGTCTTTTCGTCTTGTTTATGGTTTCCTTTACTGTGCAAAAGCTTTTAAGTTTCATTAGGTCCCATTTGTTCATTTTTGTTTTTATTTTCATTAGTAGGTGGGTCAAAAAAGATCTTGCTGTGATCTGTGTCAAAGAGTGTTCTTCCTATGTTTTCCTCTGAGTTTTAGAGTGTCCTGTCTTACATTTAGGTCTTTAATCCATTTTGAGTTTATTTTTGTGCATGAAGTTAGGGTGTGTTCTGATTTCATTCTTTTACATGTAGCTGTGCAGTTTTCCCAGCACCACTTATTGAAGAGACTGTCTTTTCTCCATTGTATAGTCTTGTCTCCTTTGTCACAGATTAGGTGACCATAGGTGCATGGGTTTACCTCTGGGCTTTCTATCCTGTTCCATTGATGTATAATTCTGTTTTTGTGCTGTGTATCACCTTTCTATAACCATATTACAATTGCGAATTTTTGAGGCTACGATTATATCATAAATCAAGATATATATGTTAATTATAAATGTGTAAGTATATATAATGCACATGTAGTCTTTTATTTCCTTTCTGTCTACTCAGATTCTTTAGTTAATAGGAACATAATCCATTCAGAACAGGAAAAGTTAAGCCGTATTTTGAAGAAATACCACCTGAAATACAGCCAGGTCTCTGTGTAAACTTTTACATCCCCAAATCTACACCGTGATGAGGATCATGCTTTGTTCCTACCTACAGGCAGAAGCACACTTACCTCCTTGCCTTGTTCTCTGATCCTTCCCCTTGGTCTGTTGTGTCTTACCGGGATGATTTTGGATTGTTCGCGAGCCGGGTAGGAACTGAGCTGAGGATGGGGGAAGGAGTCGCCCCCCAGGCAAAGTAACTTGATCTTACACACCTGCTATCTTGCAGACTGTAACCGTGGGGTCACTGGAGTCTAGGGATTCATGAACCGTGGCACAAATATCCTTCTGATAAGGCGTTGTGCTGTGCAGCTGCGGAAGAGGGCAGCTGGCTGAGTTTTGTGCAGTTGATCTAGGATTTGGCTAGAACGCAGAGGCCCCAAGAGGGACATGGCTTGACAGGGTGAAGGAAAGAAAAGTCAGGCTCACAGCCAGCTGCGGTACCCTCTCCACAAGCAAGTTCATGGACAGACCAAGCAGGGGAAAAGGCAACAGCCCCCCTGGGACAGGGGCTTCTGAGATCAGCAGGAACAGCTGGTGTGAAAGGGTTGCTGAAGATACAGGAAAAGATGGGCATTAGCCACTGCATATGCTGTCTCAGGTCCAACCTTATCCAGAATATTCCCATCTTATTCCCACATGTACTTAGAGCCTTTTTAGGAAAATATTTCCTCTGCTTCCAGCTCCTCATAAAAGTGCTGACACATAAAAACATTTTTATGAAATTAATAAAGGAATAACCAAGTCTCCTCAGAATTAGATCAATGTAGGCTTGAATTAAGCTGTATGCCCTCTTTTTTTTTTAAAGGCAACTAGCCCCAATACACATGTATACGTATGAAATCCCCAACATTCGACCATTTTTGCTCTATAAAACGACACTTTCATCCTTGAACAAAATAGGTTCGTTTATGACAAAGGAAAATGGGGACTGGCTTCGAAGTGATTTTAATGAGTTAAGAAAAGTGACAATGAAAAAAAAAGAAAGAAAAGAGGCAACTATCTGGTTTAGACCTACTGTATAGCACAGGGAACTCTACTCAATACTCTGTAATGACCTACATGGGGAAGGAATCTAATAAACAGTGGATATATGTATATGAATAACAGATTCACTTTGCTGTACAGCAGAAACTAACACAACATTAAAAATCTACTCCAATAAAAATTATTCTTTAAAAATGCAGAGGGGGTCATGGCACTATAGTATTTCACTGGCTAAACATTCCACACTGTATTTCTTCATTCTACTCTTTATGGACTTGTGTTGTTTTGATTTTAAAAAATTTTACTCTTACACACAGTACTTCTATGAACATTCGTATGTCATGCGTCCAAATGTACAAATGCAAGAAATTTTCTAATGTGCATGTGTAGCATGCAGGTAATGACGGAGTATGAGGTTGGAAGTCAAATTTCATTTTCCTCATACGGATATCAAATTGTGTCAACCAGCCTTTCCCCACTCGCATGAGTGCCACATCTATGATATACCAAATGTCATTTATGAATGAAAAAAAGAAATGCAGAGGGGGAAGAAATCCTCCAGCAATTTAAGCACATGCCCACGTTCCTCTGTAGTTCTGCCATAAGACAACTTTTTAAGGGCTTGTGAAAGTGCAGCTAAGGTGAACCAAATGGGTTGTATGGTTATATTCTATGTAATAATGGTTTCAATGTCTGCAAAGGTTTCCGTTGCTATAAAGGTCTAGCTAATTCTCCTTCCAGAAAATTCTTATAAGGAGTAAGGTATCGAGGTGTGTGTGCATGTTTCTGTGTATATATATCTAATGATTATATTTAATATGTATAAGTCATTCGTTCACCAGTTTAATAGCTGCTATTAACAGAGGCATTTGGCATTCAAAGACTTTTGTAATAAAGGTATATATACAACCCAACTCATTTATCTTGATCACTTTTTAGACATGTAATTTAAAGCACCAATTTTTAATAGCATTTAAAAATCAGTTTTAATATCATTGAATATTCAGAAAACGTGATACTGTATCATGTAACTATTTCTTGAGGGGCACACCTCGCTAACACACACCCAAACCAGCTGGTCGGTATTAGCCGCAAAACCCTGACTCCTTGAGGGAAGGCTGTGTTTTTCCACTTTGTCTCTCTACGTGCCCCAAGACACAGAGGAGTTCTGGGCTTCTGGTAGACAAAGAAAAAGTCAATTTTGAATGAAGGGAAGAAGGAGGAAGAAAAGAATTGTGGGATCAGAGGAGATACCAACTCCCAAGGAAATGTCTCTGCCTGCGTCATTTTCCCCTCCCCCTGCTCACCATTAAACACACTCCAGGAGACTGGAAACACCAAAAACATTACTCTGAGAAAAAAAAAAATCTATTCTTTCATGCTCAACTAACTTTTAAGCAAAACTCGATAGCAAGTTTAATACATTGCTTTTCACATTGTCAGTGATCGGTAAACATTTTTCCACTTCTCTTCTACAAGCTTTCACAGGTTTGCTTTTTGCGCCATTTCTTGACTAACTCCATAGTTTCCCACATCCATTCAAGTCTAAACGCTGTGAAAAAGTGGATGGTGCTTGCCTGACATTCATACCATACCTTTATCTGCTCCCTGGTACCTGTCCGCTGATCTAGCCAGGGCTGATCCCTTAGTGGTGGACCATATCATCCATGGCACTGGAGTAAGCGCTGTGGAAAAAGCAAAGGTCTGTTAGATGTGGGTTCATGTCTCAAGGCTGTGGGGTACAGTGGATATACCTCATAGAACCTATAGTTAATCGACTCTCTGGAACAAATGGTATTGAACGCCCACAGAAACACGGATCTTTGGTGAAAACAAAGCAAAACAACAGGAACCAATTGAGGGTTGTCTTCCTTCATGTAAAAGAGTTTCAGATTGTTTCCTACTTGTATTGTAGTTGGGAACACACTGAGGGGACATCAACGGAATGGTTTGCAATTGTCTTTCAGGAACTATCCCTTCATTTCCAAGGGCTCTTTGGTTCCTGCATCCTATAAAACTCCTAGAGGAAAACACAGGCAGGACACTCTGACATAAAATGTAGCAATATTTTTTTGGCTCTGCCTCCTAAGGCTCAGAAAACAAAAGCAGAAATAAACAAATGGGACCTAATTAAACTTAAAAGCTTTTGCACAGCAAAGGAAACCATCGGGAAAACGCAAAGACAACCTACTGATTGGGAGAAAATATGTGCAAATGATACAATCGATAAGGGGTTAATATCCAAAGTATATAAACAGCTCACACAATATAAAAAACAAACAGTTCAATTAAAAAGTGGACAGAAGACCTGAATATTTTTAAAAAGTAAATGGATATCACTTCACAAAGAGTTAAATCATATGTGTGTGTGTGTGTGTGTGCGCACGCATATGTGTGTCTTTATATACATATACAGATACCTGCAAAAACAGAATATGTATATGTACATATGTAAATATATACGTGTATACGTATGTTTTTGCAGGTATCTATATGTGTGTTATATATGTGTTTGTATACATATGATGTTTTACTATGAAAAGCTACATATTCTAACGTCAGTAACATCATGTTTAATGCATAAACCAAAATTTTGAAAGTGTTCCTATATGTATCACTCATGAAAATGTAAATGAATCAGTTGCAATCGCCTATAAAGACAGAAAGATAGTGATTTCACTTTAAAAATACTGATTAAATTCAGCCCTTAAGAATGCATAGATAAAATAAATGATTCAGGAAGGTTAAAGGAAAACCAAGACCAGTTGTGGCCTGGAGCAATGCAGATCAAAAGGAAGCAGAGAGAATTACATTAATATGATGCAAAACAGAAGTTACAGAAGACACAGTAAATAAAAATGTATCCCATTTAAACACATGTACCATTCAGAGTAAAGCTATTTATTGCCGTGAACCTTTGAGAAGCAAGGGAACTATTCATAAATGCAAGAATGATGGAAAATCCTCTCTCAAAAGTTTAGTTTGTTTCAGTCAAATTAGCATGAAACAAACAAATGTTCATCAGACGCTCCACTCTCTTCCATAACTTACTAGTCGATTTTTCTATTCAACTTTTCCCAATTGGTTCATACATAGATATACATATCCTGCATTCTAATGTTTTGTCAATTAAAATGATTGCAAACAACTTCTATAAGTGTGTGGCTTCTTTTCCGTTTCCTTATGTCTTAGTTTGAATGTAGTTGAATTAGTTTCAAGATGTACCATTTCCACCTTCATTCAGTTCCAATATTTCCTAATTTAAATGATCGTGCTGTCATGGTCCCACTGGTTACTGAGGAGAGAGGTGATTAATTTTCAAACTTTTGTGTAACTCGTCCTCACATTTCTTTAGACTGGCTTTATAATTTGCTATGTGTTCATTTGTTGTTAAAGTTCTGTGGGACTCAAAGATGCATGTTGAGTCTCCAGTTTTGGGGCAGTTGTCTTCTACATATGCACCTTAGGAAATGTATTCATTGTGTGTTAGCTGTGCTATACAGATACTCTGTATTTTCTCTTGATGTATTCTGCTTAATGTACTAATTGCCACGAGCAGAAAGTTAACTCACTATGGTTATGGATTGGTCGATTGCTCATTGTTATGCCAAATGTGCTTCAAATATTGATGCACTGCTAATAAATATACACAAGTTTAGACTTGGTGTGTCTTCCTGGAGCAGTGAACTTCTTAGCAATATGTAGTTACCCTGTATTTTTTTTTTAATTGAATTTGATTTATAATATTGTGTTAGTTTCTGGAGTATAGCAAAGTGATTCAGTTATATATATTTTTCAGATTATTTTCCATTATAGGTTATTATAGGAGACTGAGTATACTTCCCTGTGCTACACAGTAAATCCTTGTTTATCTACTTTATGTATAGTAGTTTGTATCTGTTAATCCCAAACACCTCATTTACCCCTTCCCCTTGCCCTTTGGTAACCATAAGTTTGTTTTCTATGTCTCCTGACCCTCTTTAAGTGGAATAATCCTTTGTGACTTCTCGTTCATTTTCTCCAATATCAAGAGTTACATCCATCTACCCTTGAGTAGCAGGTATGTGACGTTTCTTTTTCCATCTAGTTGCTTCTTACATCTGTGTTCTCTGCAAACAGTATACAGATGCATTTTTTGAAAACGCAATCCTCCAGTTCTTATCTTTGAGTAGGAAAATTGATCTGATTAGCATTTGGTAGGATCTTGATGTATCTGTCGTTTTTACTTTCTTTCATCTTACACGGCTCCCCTTCCATACCCATCCTCCTTTCTTTGATTCTTTGGAACTAAGCCGTCCAGATTTTCCTGTTACATTTCCAGAAGTTATATATCCTCTGTGCATTATTTTAATGATTTCTCTAGATACTTTAATGCACATATTTAAGTCCTAAAAGTAATCTACATGTGTGTCAACTTGAATCAAATCCCCAACTTTTAGGCTGTTGCAACCCTTCATGTGTATCATTTTATACAATCTAAACTTTGTTTAGATTTTTCCCCATGTTTGCTTCTTCCCCCTCTCCCTCAGCATTTTCTGCATTTCTCTTTGAATATGTTCTTTAAATTTTATTTATTTATTTATTTATTTTTGGCTGTGTTGGGTCCTCGTTTCTGTGCGAGGGCTTTCTCTAGTTGCAGCGAGCGGGGGCCACTCTTCATCGCGGTGCGCGGGCCTCTCACTATCGCGGCCTCTCTTGTTGCGGAGCACAGGTTCCAGACGCGCAGGCTCAGTAGTTGTGGCTCACGGGCCTAGCTGCTCTGCGGCATGTGGGATCTTCCCAGACCAGGGCTCGAACCCGTGTCCCCTGCACTGGCAGGCAGATTCTCAACCACTGCGCCACCAGGGAAGCCCCTGTTCTTTCTTTAATGCATCCTTTATTGAATATGTTCTAATTATTTAATGCATCTTTTAGACTTCACTTAAGAAAGCAGTGTTATAGGCAGACCTCTCCTTTTTGTTGTCTAAAAATACCTTTACTTCCTGTTTGCCTTAAAAGGAGCTTCTCTGGACATACAATCCTAGGTTGACAATTATTTTCATTCAGAGTTCTGAAGGTACGTACAATTCCAGTGGCTACTCGTCTCCATGAGAAGTCAGAAGACGGTCTAGTTTTTTCTGCTAAAGGTAGAAATGTGGCTCTTCCCTCTACAGCTCCTTTAACATTTGTGTTCTGTGTTCTTTGCTTCTTTGACGACAACATACCTTGGCTTGGATTTTTTTTTAATTTACACTCTCAGATAGGTTGTGCCTCCATCCCGGCAACGGTGTCTTGCTTCTGTTCTTGAAATTTCTTAATCATTATGCGTTTGATACTGCCTTCTTCCCAGTCTCTCTATCATGTCTTTGTAAGACTCTAATTACACGTAGGCAGTGATTTCTCACCCCCTTTGTTCTACGTCTTTTTATGCTTATTTCCTACTTTCTTTTTTTGGGGGGGGGGGTTCTTTTTTGCAACATTCTTTCTAATGTGCCCCAGTCTACCCTCTGGCTTACTAATTTTCTCTTCATTTGCTGTTTAAGTCAATCATTTTGCAAGTTGGCTGGCAAAATTGTGGATATAACCTTGTTTCTTCATCATATTTCCCATGCACATTGTATTTCTTCTAATATTTTACATGTACTTCTTTTTCATTTGGACTCTTAGGGGCCCGATTGCTTTTGCATTTGCAGACCTCTTTCTGTGGGTTGTTATTTCTTTTGTTTCTGCTTCTCTCCTGGTGCCTCTTTTCCTTGGATGATTTTTTGTTTTTTGTTTGTTTTTGTGGGGATGTTTAGATGAGTTGGTGTTCCTGGCACTGTATTTATACGAAATCTTTGAGGATTCCATTTGAAGTGCATCCCTCTAAACAAAATGTCAGTGTGTTTCTACCAAGCCTTTGGAGGTACATCTAGTTTATAACTATTTTAAGCTATGGTTTCAATTTAGGATTTTCAGGCAAACAAATGGAATGAATTATGGTGGCAAAGACACACAGGTAAAGGATTTTGTTGGAAGTATGTGGGGAAGATTCTGTTTTTTTCTCATTCAATCGTTCATTCATTCATTTCTCTTCATCCACACCAAGCTCAGATTAGGAAGTATTCTCAACAATGTACTTTTGAACAAGACTTCCCTTGTATGAGATCACTTATATGTGGAATCAAAAAAATACAACAAACTAGTGAATATAACAAAAAGAAGCTGACTCACAGATCTAGAGAACAAACTAGTGGTTACCAGGGGGAAGGGGCAAGATGGGGGAGGGGAGTAAGACGTACAAACTATTACGTTTAGAATAAGCTACAAGGACATATTGTACAACACGAAGAATATAGCCCATATTTTATTTTTTAACATCTTTATTGGGGTATAATTGCTTTACAATGGTGTGTTAGTTTCTGCTTTATAACAAAGTAAATCAGTTATACATATACATATGCTCCCATATCTCTTCCCTCTTGCATCTCCCTCCTTCCCGCCCTCCCTATCCCACACTTCTAGGTGGTCACAAAGCACAGAGCTGATCTCCCTGTGCTATGTGGTTGCTTCCCACTAGCTATCTATTTTACGTTTGGTAGTGTATATATGTCCATGCCACTCTCTCTCTTTTTCACATCTTACCCTTCCCCCTCCCCATATCCTCAAGTCCATTCTCTAGTAGGTCTGTGTCTTTATTCCTGTCTTGCCACTAGGTTCTTCATGACCTTTTTTTTTTTCCTTAGATTCCATATATATGTGTTAGCATACTGTATTTGTTTTTCTCTTTCTGACTTACTTCATTCTGTATGACAGACTCTAACTCCATCCACCTCACTACAAATAACTCCATTTCGTTTCTTTTTATGGCTGAGTAATATTCCATTGTATATATGTGCCACATCTTCTTTATCCATTCATCCAATGATGGACACTTAGGTTGCTTCCATGTCCTGGCTATTGTAAATAGAGCTGCAATGAACATTTTGGTACATGACTCTTTTTGAATTATGGTTTTCTCAGGGTATATGCCCAGTAGTGGGATTGCTGGGTTGTATGGTAGTTCTATTTTTAGTTTTTTAAGGAACCTCCATACTGTTCTCCATAGTGGCTGCACCAGTTTACAGTCCCACCAACAGTGTAGGAGGGTTCCCTTTTCTCCACACCCTCTCCAGCGTTTATTAACTGTAGACCTTTTGATGATGGCCATTCTGACTGGTGTGAGGTGATACCTCATTGTATTGGTAGCTTTGATTTGCATTTCTCCGATAATTAGTGATATTGAGCATCTTTTCATGTGCCTCTTGGCCATCTGTATGTCTTCTTTGGAGAAATGTCTATTTAGATCTTCTGCCTATTTTTTTGATTGGGTTGTTTGTTTTTTTTGATATTGAGCTGCATGAGCTATTTATATATTTTGGAGATTAATCCCTTGTCAGTTGCTTTGTTTGCAAATATTTTCTCCCATTATGTGGGTTGTCTTTTCATTGTGCTTATGGTCATATATCATCTTGATGGGGAATAATCCAGACATTTTAAAACCTCTTCTCTATAAAGCTTTCTATGGTGCTTCCCCTACATTTTTATTTATTATTTGTTTAATTTCTGTAAGTCTTGACTGAGGAAGCTTTTGGAAGATATAATCCAACTCATTGTTTCCTTCTCAATTTTCAGTGAATTATAAAATCGTTGGTCAAATTTTAATGAAGATAGTCCTTAAATAAATACATATATTTTCAGTATATTGGAGAAAATCCCCACATTGATGAGAAATAAAAATGAATATTTTTCCTCATGAGAATATAATAAGTTGATGATGATGGTGGTGGTGGTGATGATTTCTATTATTTCCATAGGTAACAAATATATTCATAGCCCTTCATTTCTTCTATAAGGTAACTGTGGGTTTTTTTTCTCCTCTTGTATCAAAGTTTATAGCAATAATTTACAATGTAGAACACTGAGTTTTCTGACCAGTGCTTGTTCTTGTGTCTCTTTGTAATTTTCATGTCTATTTGATCACCCAAGCATGGGGATAACTACCAACCACATTTCACTATGACCAGCGAGGAATGCGAGAAAAAATAGCTCACAGGCAAAATGTCTATTTTATTGCAATTTATACTTTTATTCTAAAATACAACAAATTTTAATCTATGTTCTATCTTAACAGACTCACTATGCATTCTAAAATGTATTCTAAAGTAGAAAGTATTCAACTTTGCCAAAAATTGTTATACCATCTGCCACTGGGCATGAAAACAAACTAAACCATAAACACTTTTTATTTGATTCTCCTTGGAGGAGCAATGCATAAACAGCTTTCTCTATGGATTAGATAAGGTAGTTGATTTACTGAATTTAGTTAAAATGTTACATTCTAATGCATGTGTGCCTTGAGATTAATCCTATTCTTTTTCTATGGAGGGAAGTCCTGCCTTTTATTTGCTTAGAAACATCAGATAACCTTGGCCACAAGATCAACTCACGGAATGGTAAGCAAGTTACTGAAATATGATTATTATTTCTATTTATTTTTGCATGTAGGAGAGACTTAGAACGTTCACAGACTAATTCACAACTACATTCAAATATGCTTTCAATGAAGCCTACACGTATCACACATCCTCTAAATGAGTATTCCCTAGGCCTTCCAATCGTCAGAATCCTTGAATATATTTTCCTTTCATAAAAACTCCCCCAAAAGCAAGGGAGAAGGATTAACCCACAACTGGGATATATGTTCTGATCTTTTACTTTTAGTTATGTAGTTGTTGATTTTCATACACAAACGTGATTCCAAGGAAATGTGCCCTTTTTCCTCATTTTAAACAAAACTGCCATCGCTTAATGTGTGTTTCTGAAAGGGAGGCATTCAGATGTAAAGAAACATTTGGAGAGTTTAACAGAGACTGAAAAATTAACACATGGTGTTCCAGACTGCATTTCTTACCTGTGTTTTCGTTCTGTAGGTTGGAAAGAAAACAGTGAGGCCTACTATTTATTTATCTTACGATATTTAGTCAGCAAAATACACACGTAAATTTAACTTTTCAAATTCATCTCACCACCCACTATGAGGGTTTATTAAGAGAAACTCAACAGTTTTATCACACCAGAGGGAATTAGGCATTCTTCAAAAGGGCATGAATTTTTCCAGTTATGCATTTAAGTACTGGGTGTAATTTTGGAAACCCAGAATCTCAAAATTGATAGTTATCATTACAGTAAGATTCTTAGAGTAAACCAACTCCCTCATTTCTAACAGATGGCAAAAGTTTTCAATGGAATGACCCAACTTCTTGGGAGAAGTATCCCAAGGAGTCAAGTAATGTAACTTGATGGCACAATAACAGAAATTGAAACTGTCTCTCAAATTCATGGGAAATGTAGTAAAAAGTGCGGTGAGCCTTAGGAGAGATGCAACCAGGAAAATTAATTTCATGTTTAGGATATTTTGAGTCATGGAGGTTATTGACACATAAGGCCCCTCTTCCTATTCTACATTGATTTTAAAAACCCCTAATTAAATAGTAATAGGAAAAATTCTTTCAAAACGATCATTTCAATATATGTGAGAATCTCCACAATGACACGAAATGAAAAGCTCTTAACTTGTTTAAAAAAACTGCTTTTTTTGCTGTAAGTTTCCATGGATAACAGAGACCTTTCTAGTGTTCCCATTCTTGGTTAATGGTTCTTTTCCCAGATGCAGAGTTTTCCTGCACCTGTCTCTCAAGATGATGGCAACAAGGATATGTCAAGAATGAAAAAGCTACACTCTATTGTAAGAGCTCTATACATAACTTATACCATCAGAATACAAAAGTATCAAGGATACACCATTTTCTGAAATCAGTTTCCATTTCTGATAAATAACCTATCTGTTAACCTAAACTAGGTACGTATGCATCTATTAACCAACATGGAACTTTTATCTCTTGCACATCAATGTCTTAGCTGATGCGTATTTGAGGAGAATGGAAACTCTGTTTTTGGATTCATCCAAAATTATCCTGGATAACTCTTGTTTCTCCACCATCTCCATAAAAGGTGCCCTTGTCTAGATATTTTGCCACCATCACATCCATGTTCTAGCACACACGAGGAAAAGTCAACTGGAAGAGACGAGTGACTTAAATTTGCACCCAATTGTTTCCATCCACATCCCATAAGCTAACAAACACACAACTGTATAATGAAGTGCCTTCTCTCCATCTGGCACTGTGTTTGCTTCTGTAGATGCTGTGATGACAAGAGACAGAATTTACTGTTTACAGCAAGATTCGCTGTGGAGCTTTTAGCTATGCTAGACCTGTGCAAATACTAAAATATAGATGAGGAGATTGGATTAAGTATTTTGCAAACTGGTAGCAGTTTTCCTGTTTTTAAAAAATATTCTGGCATATGAGAATGTAGTTTTTTTTTTTTATTCTAGGAGCCATCTAAGATAAAGTCTGTCCCTCCCAACATACAAAAGTCTAATGTAGGAGATGAATCAAGATGGCAGAATAGAAGGATGTGGTGCTCATCTCCTCCCACAAGTACATCAGAAACACATCTACATGTGGAACGATTCTCACAGAATACCTATTGAATGCTGGCAGAAGATATCAGATACCGAAATTGCAAGAAAGATCTCCATGTAATCAGGTAGGACGAAATGCAAAAAGAAAAAAAAAAAAGGAATGGGGACAGGACATGAGCCCATGGGAGGGAGCTGAAATGAGAGTTGAGCCCCAGGGGCCATGACACTTAGGAAGCAGGGCTGAAATCTGAGCCATCTCCCTGCTGCTGTGCAATCCACAGATTTATGCTATCACTACCAGCTTTGGAAACTCAGCACCTGTGGGACGTCTGAGCATGGACAAGTGATCCCATGCCTGGGACAGGTTCAGCCTTAGCAGCTGTGGGCTTTGTGGGTTCACAGATGCAGAGGTAGGGCCAGGGTCTGGGATGCTTCCATAGCTCACATAGTGGGTCCAGGTGCGCAACTACTGTGGTCCTGGGACCTGACTTCAGTGGATCTGTGCTGGTGGCTTTGTGAACACTGCGCCTGAGGGACACCATGGCTGATGGCATCCTCATGGTTGAGGCGGGGCCGAGGGCAGTGCCAACAACAGTGTACTTTGTGAACCTGTACAACAGGTGCCAGGCGATACCACACAGCACAGGCTCTGGTGGGGGAATACTCAGTGGCTCCTCTCCCAGTGGAAATGCTCCACTCCCACCTACCTCACACTGCAGCTCAGAAACAGATCTGGGGGTCTCTACTGCAATAATTCAGAAGTAGGCCCTGCATCCTAACAGAGTGGTGACACTAACAGAATAACAAGGAGGGCCGCCTGGATAGCCAGGGCAGGCTCCGGTCATCACAACACCTGTCACACCCCCTATCAAGGGGACAATGGCCAGCACACAGTAAGAAAATACGCTGCAGGCAACCATACTAAAAAGAGCCCCTGGACCAAAATAATAGACTGATGCAGGCCACACAGGGATGCTCCCACATAACAACAGCCCTCCAATACCGCACTAGATAACTGTTTCCCTTAAACTCACAGAATCAGAGAAGTAAAATGAAGAAGAACAGGATCCACTCCCAGTTAAAAGACCAAGAAAATTCCCCTGAAAGAAAAAACACTGAAATAGACCTCTTCTAATAGATACCAAGTTCAAAAAGGAGGTAATGAATATACTGAAGGAATTAAGAAAGGCTATCAACAGAAATGCAGAGTACTGTAAAAAGGGATACAAAATTAATACAGAGAAATCTCTGGCATTCCTATACACCAACAACAAAAGATCAGAAAGAAATTAAGGAAACAATCCCATCTACCATCACATCAAAAAGAATAAAATACCTAGGAATAAACCTACCTAAGGACATAAAAGACCTGTATTCTGAAAACTATAAGATGCTAATGAAAGAAATCAAACATGACACAAACAGATGGAGAGATAGATCATGTTTGGGATTGGAAAAAATCAATATTGTCAAAATGAATATAATAGCCAAGGCAATTTACAGACTCAATGCAATCCCTACTAAACTACAAACGGCAATTTTCACAGAACTAGGACAAAAAATTTTTTAATTTCTATGGAAACACTAAAGACCTTGTATAGCAAAGCAATCCTGAGAAAGAAAAACACAGCTGGAGGAATCAGGCTCCTGGACTTCAGACTACACTACAAAGTTACAGTAATCAAGACAGTATGGTACTGGCACAAAAACTGACACATAGATCAATGGAACAGGATGGAAAACCCAGGAATAAACCCACACAGCTATGGTCAATTAATCTATGACAAAGGAGGCAAGAATATACAGTGGAGAAAAGACAGTCTCTTCAATAAGTGGTGCTGGGAAAACTGGACAGCTACATGTAAAAGAATGAAATTAGAACACTCCCTAACAAACACCATACACAAAAATAAACTCAAAATGGATTAAAGACCTAAATGTAAGACCAGACACTATAAAACTCTAAGAGGAAAACATAGGCAGAACACTCTGACATAAATCACAGCAAGATCTTTTTGGATCCACCTCCTAGAGTATTGAAACAAAAAACAAAAATAAATAAATGGGACCTAGTTAAACTTGAAAGCTTTTGCACAGCAAAGGAAACGATAAACAAAATGAAAAGACACCCCACAGAATGGGAGACAATATTTCCAAACAAAGCAACCGAAAAGGGATTAATCTCCAAAATATACAAATTGCACATGCAGCTCAACATTAAAAAAACAACCCAATCAAAAATGGGCAGAAGATCTAAATAGACGTTTCTCCAAAGAAGACATACAGATGGCCACGAAGCACATGAAAAGATGCTCAACATCACTAATTATTAGAGAAATGCAAACCAAAAACTACAGTGAGGTATCACCTCACACCAGTCAGAATGGCCATCATCAAAAAGTCTACAAATAACAAATGCTGAAGAGGGTGCGGAGAAAAAGGGAACCCTCCTACACTGTTGATGGGAATGTAAATTGGAGCAGCCACTGGGGAGAAGAGTGTGGAGGTTCCTTAAAAAACTAAAAACTACCATATAATCCAGCAATCCCACTCCTGGGAATATATCTGGAGTAAAACATGGTTCAAAAGTATTATACATGCACCCCAATGTTCATTGCAGCACTGTTTATCCAAGACATGGAAGCAACTTAAGTGTCCATCAACAGAAGAATGGAAAAAGAAGATGTGGTACATACATACAATGGAATACTACTCAGCCATAAAAAAGAATGAAATAATGCCATTTGCAGCAACATGGATGGACCTAGAGATTATCATACTAAGTGAAGTAAGTCAGAGAAAGACAAATACCATATATTACTTATATGTACAATCTATCTAAAAAAATGATACAAATGAACTAATCTACAAAAGAGAAACAGACTGAGACTTTGAAAACAAACTTATGATTCCCAAAGGGGAAAGGTGGGGGGAAGGATGAGTTTGGGATTAACATATACACACTACTATATATAAAATAGATAATCAAGAACCTACTGGAACTCTACTCATTAATCTGTCATGAAAAAGAATCTGAAAATAATGGATATATGTATATCTATAAATCACCTTTCTGTACACTCAAAACAACACAGCAGTGTAAATCCACTATAATATAAAATAAAAATTAAAAAATAAAGGCTATCAATAGAGATGCAGATTAATGTAAAAAGGAACTACAAAATATAAACACGAGTCAAGGAAAATTAGAAAATTCATTTGCTGACATGGAAGCTGAGCTAAAGGCAATGATTAGTAGACTGAATAATACACAAGAATGAATATAAGTGATCTGGAAGATAGAATAATGGAAGTCGACCAATCAGTACAGGAGGAAGACAAATTTTAAAAATGAAAGCAATATAAGAGACCTATGGTATAATATAAAGCATGCCAATCTATGTGTAATAGGGATTCCAGAAAGAAAAAGAGAAAAGGGGATCAAAAATGTATTTGAAGAAATTCTGGCTGAAACCTTCCCAAACCTAAAGAAGGAAACAGATATCCAAGTACAGGAAGAATAGAGGGTCTAAACAAGATGAGTCCAAACAGACCTATAACAAGACATATTATAATTAAAATGGCAAATGTTAAAGAGAGGATTCTAAAGGCAGCCAGAGACCAACAAAGAGTTAATTACAAGAGAACCCCCATAGGGCTATCAGCTGATTTCTCCACAGAAACGTTGCAGGCTGGAAGGGAGTGGCAAGATATATTCAAATTCCTGAAAGGGAAAAATCTGCAGCCTAGTATTCTCTACCTAGCAAGATTATCATTTAGAATAGAAGAGAGAAAGAATTTCTCAGACAAGCAAAAACTAAAAGAATACGGCAAAACCAAACCTATCCTAACAAATATTGAAAGGTCTTCTGTAAATAAAGAAGCAGCAAGAATCTATAGGAAAGAGAAATCACAATTGGAAAGTAAATCACTTAAATTATGACAGTAATGATAATCACAATGAAGAGCAAAAGGATAAACATGGAGATGTAAACAAGGACAGCAAAATCCTAAAATGTGGGGGGAGGAGAGAAAGTGTAGATTTTTTAAAAAAGAATGTGCTTGAGCCTATATGACTGTGTATAAAACAAGTAATCACAAATCAGAAATATATACAAGATTCACAAAAACCAAATAGAAAAGAACATAAGCATAATACAAAAGAAAACCATCAAGCCACAATAGGAAAAAGAGGAAATACAAAATCAACTGGAAAATGTTTAAAATGGCAATAAATACATATCTGTCAATAATTCCCTTAAACGTCAACGGACTAAATGCTCCAATGAAAACACAAGAGTCTACAATATGCTTCCTACAAGAGACCCACTGTAGGTCAAAGGACACACATAGACTGAAAGTGAAGCCACCATCACCCTAATACCAAAATCAGACAAAGACACTACAACAAAAAGAAAATTACAGGCCAATATCTATGATGAATATAGATGCAAAAATTCTCAACAAAAGAGTAGCAAACCAAATCTAACAACACATGAAAAGGATCGTACATCATGATCAAGTGGGATTCACCCCAGGGTCACAAAGATGGTTCAACATAGGCAAATCAATGTAATGCACCACATAAATAAAAGACAAAAACCATATGATCATCTCAATAGTTGCAGAAGAAGCATTTGCTAAAACTCACCATCCATTCATGATAAGAACTCTTACCAAAGTGTGTACAGAGGGAACATACTCAACATAATAAAAGCTGTTTATGACAAACCCACAGCCAATATAATACTCAACAGTGAAAAGCTGAAAGCCTTCCAACTAAAATCTGGAACAAGACAAGGTTCACCACTTAGGTTCAACATAGTATTGGAAGTCCTAGCCACAGCATTGAGTCAATAAAAAGAAATAAAATGTATCCAAATTGGAAGGGAAGAGGTAAAATTGTCACCTTATGCAGTTGACATGATACTATATACAGAAAACCTTAGAGACTCCACACGTATCTACTAGATCTAATAAATGAATTCACCAAAGTAGCAGGATCCAAGATTAACATTAAAAAATTGGTTGCATTTCTTTACACTAACAATGAAACATCAGAAAGGGAATGTCAAAAAACAGTACCTATTAAAATAGCACCAAAAATGAAATAAAATACCTAGGAATAAACCTGACCAAGGAGGTGAAAGACTTATACACTGAGAACCATAAAGGAAATTGAAGACATTTTAAAGAAATGGAAAAATATCCCATACTATTCAGTGGCAGAATTAATGTTGTTAATACTATCCAAAGCAATCTATAGATTTAATGAGATCCCTAACAAATTATGCATGGCATTTTTCACAGAACTAGAACAAATAATCCTAAAATTTATATGGAACCATAAAAGACCCAGAATGGACAAAGCAGTTCTGAAGAAAAAGAACAAAGCAGGAGGCAGAACCCTCCCACACTTCAGACTACAAAGCTACAGGAATCAAAACAGCATGGTATTGGCACAAAAGCAGACATGGATCAATGGAACAGAATAGAGAGCCCAGAAATAAACCCACATACCTACGGTCAATTAATCTTCAACAAGGGAGGCAAGAATATACAATGGGAAAAAGACAGTCTGTCTCTTCAGCAAGTGGTGTTCAGAGAGTTGGAAACCTGCACGTAAATCAGTGAAGTTAGAACACTCCCTCACAGCATACACAAAAATAAACTCAAAATGGCTTAAAGACTTAAATATAAGACACAACACCATAAAACTCCCAGAAGAGAACATAGGCAAAACATCCTCTGACACAAATCATAACAATGTTTTCTTAGTTCAGTCTCTCAAGGCAATAGAAATAAAAGCAAAAATAGACAAATAGGATCTAATCAAATGTACAAGCATTTGCACAGTGAAGGAAACCATAAACAAAATGAAAAGATAACCTATGGACTATGTGAAACATATTTGCAAATGATGTGACTGGCAAGGGCTTAATTTCCAAAATAAACAGCTCATACAACTCAATAAAACAAACAAACCCAATCAAAAAATGGGCAGAAGACCTAAACAGACATTTCTCCAAAGGAGACTTACAGATGGCCAACAGGCACGTGAAACGATGCTCAACATCAATACTTATTAGGGAAATGAAAATCAAAACTATAATTAGGTACCACCTCACACTGGTTAGAATGGTCATCAAAAAATCTACAAACAATAAATGCTGGAGAGGGTGTGGAGAAGAGGGAACCCTCCTACACTGTTGGTGGGAATGTAAATTGATACAGCCACGATGGAGAACAGTATGGAAGTTCCTCAAAAAACTAAAAACAACTACCATATGATCCAGCAATCCCATTCCTGGGCATATACCCAGAGAAAACTGTAATTTGAAAAGAAACATACACCCCTATGTTCATAGCAGCACTATTTACAATAGCAGGACATGGAAGCAACCTATGTGTCCACCCACAGATGAATGGACAAAGAAGATGTGGTACATATATACAATGGAATATTACTCAGACATAAAACAGAATGAAATAATGCCATTTGCAGCAACACGGATGGACCTAGAGATGATCAAACTAAGTGACGTAAGTCAGAAAGAGACAAATATATGATATCACCTATATGTGGAATCTGAAATACAACACAAATGAACTTATCTATGAAACAGACTAGACCTGTGGTTGCCAAGGCGGGGTGGGGCATTGATCGGGAGTTTGGGATTAGCAGATGCAAACTATTCCATATAGGATGGATAAACAACAGGGTCCTACTGTAGAGCACAGGGAACTCTATTCAATATCCTGTAATAAGCCATCATGGAAAACAATATGAAAAAAGTATATATATATGTATAACTGAGTCACTTTGCTGTACACCAGACACTAACACAACATTGTAAATCAACTATACGAAATAAAAAAGACTAATGAGAATAAAATGGAAACAAAGTTTGCTGAATTGGTTCAAAGGGAAATAGAAAAATGCCTTGTGTCAAGCTGTTTAAAATGTTCTCTCTTGAACGTAAGGTCTAGCAGATGAAAAGAAGGCTTTCTAATATGTCCATTTACTATGATCTATCCTTTGATGTTACTAATATTCCCTTGTAATGTCTGTATGGCCACAGTTGGTTTTTTTGAGGTAGTTCTACTTTATTCTCTTATCTGTGAGATCATTAAAGTTGTCAATATATTGCCAGCCACTACCACCTACTTTATTTTTTTAATAGATTTATTTACTTTATTTATTTATTTTTCGCTGTGTTGGGTCTTCATTGCTGAGTGCAGGCTTTCTGTAGTTGTGGTGAGCGGGGGCTACTCTTTGTTGCGGGGTGTGGGCTTCTCATTGCAGGAGCTTCTCGTTGCAGAGCATGGGCTCTAGGCACACGGGCGTCAGTAGTTGTGGCACGTGGGCTCTGTAGTTGTGGCTCGCAGGCTCTAGAGCGCAGGCTCAGTAGTTGTGGCACACAGGCTTAGTGGCTCTGCGGCATGTGGGATCCTCCCAGACCAGGGCTCGAACCCGTGTCCCCTGCACTGGCAGGCGGATTCTTAACCACTGTGCCACCAGGGAAATCCCCCACCTACTTTATATATGTCTTTGTCCATTCAGGCTGCTGTAACAGAACACCACAGACTGGCAGGGGTGTGGGTGCAGGTGTTATAAAACACAGATGCTACTTTCTCACAGTTCTGGAGGCTGGACGTCCAACATCCAGGAGCTGGCAGATTCAGTGTCTCGTGAGGATCCTCTTCCTGGTTTGTAGACGGCATCTTCTTGCCGTGTCCTCACATGGAGGAAGGTGCAAGGAAGCTCTGTGGCATCTTCTATAAGGACACTAATCCCATTCATGGGGGCTCCATCACCATGACCTCATCACCTTCCAAAGACCCCACCTCCTAATACCATCACACTGGGTGGCAGGGGGAATAAAAACATCCAATCTCTCTCTATATACTAGATAGATAGCTAGATATTATTATATATTATTAGGTTAAGAATATTCTTAAAGTAATTTGTTTTGAAACTACTCGTGTGTGTTTCTGATTCATTGAACCACATGCCCTTTTAACATTGTCTTATTTTTTTGTGTCATATATGTATGATAATAAATGTTATTAATTTAAATTATAAACGTAATTTATTATGCATTATACATTACTATTTACATATAAAATATCAATAACTTTATTATATATAAAATAGTATATATAATAGTATACTACTATACTATATAATAGTATATTAGTATATAATACACTAATATATATTAGTATATTATATACTAATAAAATAGTTTTATTAGTATATAATATATATCATAATATAATTCATATTATATGCTAATAAAACGATCATTTTATTAGTATATAATATATATGAGGGAGTGTAGGAGGGAGACGCAAGAGGGAGGGGATATGGGGATATGTGTATACATATAGCTGATTCACTTTGTTATACAGCAGAAACTAACACACCATTGTAAAGCAATTATACTCCAATAAAGATGTTTTTAAAAATATATATGGATAACAATATATATGTTTTTCTTTTATCCAACCAACACATATTTATTGTGTACCCACTACTTACCAGGGGTTACATACTCGAACAGGCAGATACACAAATCTCTGGACTCATGGTGTTTATATTCTGGGTCAGAGACTGAGAATAAACAAGAAGAAACACAGATATGAGAATATTTGAGCTCAGTGTCAACACCATGCGGTTAATAAACAGGATGCGGAGAGGGAGAAAGTATTCCATGTCGGGGTCCTTCGTGAACCCCCCCTCACCTCACTATAAATACGGGTGTAGACACCAAGCATGTTCAAGGTCAATTGGCATCTCTTTCCAACCTCGAATGCAAGAAGCCAAGAGTGCACAGTTCCCAAATCACTATGAAAGAAATAGTCATATAAACGATTCTGTGAGTTTTCACAGAAACCCCCAAATAAATTAATATTTATTCCCTCACAGTTTGGGTATCAGTGAATCCAGGGATACCACTACATATAGCCCAACTGTTAAACAAAAGAATTTTTTTCATCATGACCTGCAGAGGAAAAAACAGTCATATTCTGGGAAAAGATATCAAGGGAGATCTAACGCATTCAAGAGACAAATATGCTCATCTGTTTCTGTGGCTGCAGGAAGAGACAAAATGTTAGCGTTACCTGTTGGCAAGGCAACAAACAGCGAAGAATCAGTTTAGACCCACAGTCCCAGCTCTGAACCTGAAAATGAAAGTTATTACCCACATTTCCATTTTAGCCCTGCTACAGCGGAACCCATAAATCACTGGGATTTGGGCTGTTTGGATAATGACCGTGGGTGACGTGAGCTCCACTCAGGGAAAAGGTTATGGGGTTTGGACCACCGTGTGCAGGGAAGAACGTTGGCGAATGGTGTTTTTGCCATATGACAAAGCAGACTTATGACTCGCTCGCTGTGGATTGCAATTGGCATATTTTCATCAGAGAACAAATCCACTGATCTCTCCAGGAAAGGGCTCAGGTTAGCAAGTGACAGATCCCAAGTTTATTAAGCAGCAGTAGTTATATAATTAATTCCTTGGGAAACAAAGATAAAGGAAAAAAAATGATGTAGACAATCTCCCTGAGTTTATTTTTCTTACTTTTATGATTTTTACTTTAAAAGTCATTTTGAAGACATCCCCTTAGGTAAAATAGGATGTTCTTTATTTTATTACAAGCAAAAGAATCAACTTTAATTCACTTCTCTAGAGGTTTTCCAACTCCTATGAAGATGATAATATAGACAATAAAATTTAACTGACTTCTAGAAAATCTTCTAGGAATTTCATTTGAGATTGTCTTGAACTTTTAACAGCATTTTTTTTTCCTAGTTTAACCAGATGCTGCTCCTTGTTGAGAAGCCTTCAATTTATACTTCTGGCTTGAGACAGTGTCACAAATATTGTAGAATGACCTTTAATTTGGTGTTTCAGGCTTTGATCATGAAACCAAAAACCTGCCATGAAACACAGGATTTTATTTTGATTTTTTAAATGCTAAATCATAACAATGATTTCATTGTAAATTTTAACATGACCATTAATTCTGGTCAAAACTTAAGTTTCCAAAATTTTATTACAATTTCAGAACTGCTTTATGATATTATTGCCATAGGACAGTTCTATCAATGGAATTTTCCAGGCTGGGACCAGAGACTATTTATAATAAATATGCTAATATATAAACTACTCACTTAACTATGAATAGAAGGTAATTTTAGGGGAAAAAATGTCACAATGACAAGCTTTGGGCATATAAATTCATTCCAATGTCTAAAATTATACCCTTTGTATTTTTTTGGTAAAGCGTTTGATTTTGTTGTACTTCTCTTCTGAAGAGAGTCTAAGAGTAGTTTTTGTTTCATAGAAAAGTTGAGAGGAAGGTACAGAGGTTTATCTGGCTGACTTGGTGGGCCCAGCAGGGTTTGACAGGTGAAGGGGTCCTTGCTGAGAGGTGGGATTTGGGATCTCACAGGTCATCATTTATCTGTGGACACACCAGGTGTAGCGTAGAGTTCCCTGGCATACTTCAGTCTCCCCATGAAATGGAAGCAGAAAAATCCAAGAAGAGGCCAGATGTAGGGTAGTAAGGGGGGTCATCTATGTCTCCTGGGTCAGTCGTTAACCTGAGCTCACATCAGTCACTCAGATCACCAAGCCCACGACTTTGAGATGAACTCTGGAGTCCATAAGCCGAAAGGCTAGAGCTGCTCCTGATTGGAAATCTCCCATCAGCTGGACAGTCAAATCCACCCTTCGTAAAAGTCACTGGCTCCGTTTAGGGACATGGGGAAGAAGAGATTGATCAGGTGATATCTGGCCACTCTTTTCAGGGGATACACAGTATGAAGATGTCCTGAGGCTCGGTAGGCTGAATCATGGTGGGATTGTTTCCAACAAGGTTAATGATATGACTTAGGAAAAGTGAAACACTTCCAACTTCCTGAATGCTTTGTAACTTGCCTGACACTGCTCAATAAACACCTCCTCTCTTTTCCCTTCCTTCTCTCCCCCTTCTGTCTCTTCCTTCTTTCCTTCGTGTACTCAGTGTGGATTAAGTACCTTCCACTTCTAAGGCTTTCTGCTGAAAACAGAATTAGGGAAATAAGCGATCAGGGATCTTTGCCCTTGAGAGGTCCACAGTCTATAGCAAAAGGCGGAAACTTCATAGAATTACGATGGGGTTCCACGATTGCTGCTCCCCAGCAGCCATGGAAACACGGAAAAGAGAAAACTTCCTCAACAGTGTACCCACGTTTTTAAGTAAAAGCTGTGACCACAATATGGTTGGTGATGTTTAACACAAAGTGACCAGAAGCAGAGTAGGAATATTAAACGTATTTCAGAATTAGAGCTGACGTTGAGAATTATTCCATGCATGGCCCTGTTGGGCGTGCTTCACTCATTCGAAAGGCGTCCGTGTATGGTGATCAGCAAGACCAGGATCTCAGATAGAATTCCTAAATGTTAACATCAAAGGAGGACGAATTAAGAAACAAAGAAGAACCCCGTGGCTTGATTTGTAAGACATCTGCTGAGTGTCAGGAGACTCGTGTCTGGCTGCACATAGGGTGCATCAAGAATTAGATGTCAAATCTCAGGAATCCTGCTTCTAGAAGATGTTCGGCACCTTGGTCTCGCACCGCCCACTAAACAGCCACAACGGGGTGTGTAAAGCCTTGTGAGAGAAAGCAGTGCCACAGACAGGCAGTTATTCCTCTTATGAAATAAATCGTCCAGCTAGTAAGACCACATAGCAAGGGAACAGTCATGAGTGATACCAGAATCTGGTCAAGACTCATTCTTGTAAAGAAGCACAACTGAATGTAAACTGGTGTAGCCACTATGGAGAACAGTATGAAGGTTCCTCAAAAAAACTAACAATAGAGCTACCATATGACCCAGCAATCCCATTCCCAGGCACATACCCAGAGAAAACCATAATTCAAAAAGATACATGCACCCCAATGTTCATTGCAGCACTATTTACAATAGACATGGAAACAACCTAAATGTCCATCGATGGATGGATAAAGAAGATGTGGTACACAGACACACAATGGAACATTACTCAGCCATAAAAAAAGAATGAAATAATGCCATTTGCAGCAACATGGATGGACCTAGAGATGATCATACTGAGTGAAGTAAGTCAGAGAACGGCAAATATCATATGCTGTAACATTATATGTGGAAAGTAAGGAAAAAGGGTACAAATGAACTTATTTACAAAACAAAAGGAAAGTCACAGATGTAGAAAACAAACTTATGGTTACCGGGGGAGAAAGGCAGGGGGAGGGATAAATTGGGAGATTGGGATTGACACATACACACTACTATATATAAAATAGGTAACTAATAAAGACCTACTGTATAGCACAGGGAACTCTACTCAATACTCTGTAATGCCCTACGTAGGAAAATAATCTTAAAAAAGAGTGGATATATGTATAACTGAGTCACTTTGCTGTACAGCAGAAACTAACACAACATTGTAAATCAACTATACTCCAATAAAAAATTTTTTTAAATTATTATCAGAGCAGCAATACTGCCTGCCATATTGCAATGGAACAGGACCGTGTGGTCCGTGCCCCCCATGTCTTCCACCTGCCTTTTGTCTGTAGGAAAACTTTGGCCAAAGAATAAGTTTGATCAGAGAAGTGAAAAAATACAGAAACAAAGGAAAACAGTCCAACAAGACTAAATAATAATAGTTTAGTCATTAAGCAAAGTCAAGTACCTTTAGTTTCTCTTCAAGGGCTATAGGTCATATTCTGAGCCATGTCCTGTGAGCTGTCTTGTAGATACTGAAACCCCACCAGGTGGAAGACGTGAACTACATGATGCCCAGGCTGTAGCCATGACATGGGCTGCCACAATTCTGAGAATTGGCCTCAAGGAAATGGGAACAACCAACCCTGGAACTGAAGACTAACTGTACCTAAAACCATCAAGATGACGCTGGTCAGACCACCAAGGACCAACTTCAAGATGACGGTCTGAGCTGACGGTGCTGTTTCAGCACAGAGCCCCCTCCCTCTGTCTATAAGAGCTCTTGCCCCCCGATTGTCGGGCAGGGGGCAGAGTTCCCCCCGGTTGCCAGCATCCAAAATAAAGCAAACTTTCCTTTCCACCAACCTTGCTTCTTCACTGGCTCTGGAGCGGCGAGTAGCCGGACCCCACTTTTGGTTACAGTATCCGTAAACAAAGGATGTTTAGCCATCAACCCACTACCTCACAGCCACCCTGACGATCAGCCCTGAGGGAACTCAGGTTGGAAATGCCCACCACTGCAGCCAGCGCCAACAAGTGCACCCTGAGGAGACTCAGGGTGCAGAAAACACAGGACGCTGGCCCCAGACAGCTGAGGTGCAGATCAAAGGAACGATTTCAGTGAGCCCAGACTTTGCATCTCCCCATACATAGAGAAGCAGTAAATTGCTTAACTTGAGATAACTGGTTTTCTCTCATTCACAGTAATCTTTCTGATTTTGACTACCTGATCTTTGTTGCAAAACCTCCTATATATCCTGGGTCCTCCCTCAACCTCTTCAGAACACTTTCTTAGCGTTATCTGAGATGCTGTGTCCTGGGCTTGAAGTCCTCAGAATGTCCACCAAGTGAAACATAATCCTCAACTTTTACATTGTGCTTTTTTTCTTTTTTTTCTTTTTTCCAGTGGATACCATTCCCGCCTTAAACTTTCTTAAAACCTTAAATTTCAAACAGTATTGCAGTGCCCTAAAAAAGTTAAACAGAATTTCCCAAGTCCCAGAAATTTCAGTCCTTGGTTAATACCCCCAAAGAACTGAAGGCAGGGCTCTAACAAACACTTGTACACCCATGCATCCATCATTGGATGAATGGATAAACAAAATGTGGTCCATCCACACGAGGGAATGTGGTACATACCTGCGATTCAGCCTTAAAAAGGCAGGCCATCCCGCCATGCTACAACATGGATCACCCTTGCAGACTTGATGCTCCGTGAAACCTGGCAATCACAGAAAAACAGAAAGACAAATACTATATGATTGCACTTATAGAGAACCTAGGGCAGTCATATTCATAGAGACAGAGAGTAGAATGGTGTTTTGTTGCAAGAAGTTGTATATGTGGGGCTTCCCCCTGGTGGCGCAGTGGTTAAGAATCCACCTGCCAAGGCAGGGGACACAGGTTCAAGCCCTGGTCCGGGAAGATCCCACATGGCACGGAGCAGCTAAGCCCATGTGCCACAACTACTGAGGCTGCGCTCTAGAGCTTGTGAGCCACAACTACTGAGCCCATGCGCCTAGAGCCCATGCTCCACAACAAGAGGAGCCACTGCAATGAGAAGCCCACGCACCACAACTAGAGAAAGCCCGCACCCAGCAATGAAGACCCAACGCAGCCAAAATTAATTAATTGAAAAAAAAAAGTTGTACATGTGTAGGGAGAGCATTGGAAGATGTTCACATTTTCTGTATCTTCTGCATATTAATTTTTTAAATGTTTTAGTTTCTTCATTTAAAATTTTAATAGTTTAACGTTTTTGTCCATTTGCAGTTATTACCAAATATTGCCTTTATTTCCCCGTATTGTAAAATACATCCTGAGCCTGTCTTACACCCAATAGTATATACCTCCCACTGCCGCACCCCTATCTTGCTCCTTCCCCCCTCCCCACTGGGAACCACTAGTTTGTTCTCTATATCTGTGAGTTTCCTTCTTTGTTATATTCACTAGTTTGTTGTATTTTTTAGATTACACATATAACTGATAATCATATAGTATTTCTTTGTCTGACTTATTTCATGTTACATAGTACCCTCCAAGTCCATCCAAATTGCTGCAAATGGCAAAATTTCGTTTCTCTTTATGACTATTATTTCACTGTATATTTATATATAGCACATCTTCTGTATCAGTCATCTGTTGATGGACACTTAGGTTGCTTCCATGTCTTGTAATTAATGCTGCTTTTGTAAACAATGCTGCTAGGAACATTGAGGTACATGTATCTTTTCAAATTGGTGTTTTAAAAGCTTTTGCACAGGGCTTCCCTGGTGGCGCAGTGGTTGAGAGTGTTCCTGCCAATGCAGGGGACACGGGTTCGAGCCCTGGTCTGGGAGGATCCCACATGCCGCGGAGCAACTGGGCCCGTGAGCCACAACTACTGAGCCTGCGCATCTGGAGCCTGTGCTCCGCAACAAGAGAGGCCGCGACAGTGAGAGGCCAGCGCACCGTGATGAAGAGTGGTCCCCGCTTGCCGCAACTAGAGAAAGCCCTCGCACAGAAACGAAGACCCAACACAAGCCATAAATAATTAAATAATTAAATAATTAAAGAAAAAAAAAAAAAAGCTTCTGCACAGCAAAGGAAACCATTGACAAAATGAAAAGACAACCTACAGAATGGGAGAAAATATTTGCAAATGATGGAACTGTTAAGGGATTAATATCCAACACATATAAACAGCTCATATTGTTACAACTCGACATCAAAAAAAAAAAAACCAGACAACCCAATTAAAAAATGGGCAGAACAACTGAATATACATTTTTCCAAAGAGGAAATGCAGATGGCCAACAGGCACGTGAAGAGATGCTCACCATCGCTAATCATCAGGGAAATGCAAATCAGAACCACAATGAGTCATCACCTCACACCTGTCAGAAAGGCTAGCATGAAAAACAACACAACATGTTGGCGAGGATGTAGAGAAAAGGGAACCCTTGTACCCTGTTGGTGGGAATGTAAATTGCTATAACCACTTTGGAGAACAATATGGCGGTTTCTCAAGAAACTAAAAATACAACTATCATATGACCCACAGTCATTCCACTCTGGGGCATATATCTGTATATTTAGATTTTTTAAAACAAATATGTTAATCTTATATATTTTTCCAAGAAGATCCCTTGATGTTTTTATCTGGATTCATGTTGAAAACGGAAGAGATTTTGTCCTTTATAATTCCCTGTCAATTCTCAGCATGGAACATAAACTCCAGTGCCTGCTGTGTTCTCAATAACTATTTCTGACACAGTGAATGAATGAAACCATCACACATATTACTTCATATTATATAAAACCACATTTATCGTTCAGAGCATTTGTGCTTTCTCAATATTTTGATGCATCATGAATATGGGCTTATTATATTCAGGAATAAGTAAAATGGTGCTGTTAAAAAAAAGAGGGGACTAAGAGATACAAATGACTATGTATAAAATAACTTACACAGATATAATGCACAGCACAGGGAATACAGCCAATATTTTACACTAACTACGAATGGAGTATAACCTTTAAAAATTGTGAACCACTGTACTGTTTACCTGAAACTTATATAATATTGTACACCAACTATACTTCAATTAAAGATAAATTATAATTACAGAGAAATTAAAGTGTTTATAGAGGTAATACATGCAAGAACTCTCCCATAAAGCCAGTTGGCAACTGCAAACAGTAAGAGTAAAATGCATTACATAGTGGCAGAAGAAAGAGTCAGAATGAAGGAATTGGAGCACATGGTATGACAAAGGTCACTGAGAAAATTGTTCCAACTTTAAGAAGGGGTGGTGACACCCTTTCTCAAATCTTTGCAACACTAAGATTTAATAAACATTGAATAAATAAAGCAACTCTGAGATATTACAATTTCATTTAACTGGTTTTTCTCTTTGGCAAAGCCAAACCACCAGATAGCTAAGAAACTCAAGTGCCAGACAGCATGTAAGCACCATGAAAGATGAGGCAATCAACCTTAGAAAAAATAAATTTTAAGACGATACTTCATAATCCAAATTATCACACATACAGAAACAAGACTGTGCCTGAGCTTGGATTTAGGAGGAGAAGCAGGAACATTTTCAAATTGATCACAATATCACTGAAGTGTTTTCTGCAGAGAAACCATCAATTCAGTATGAAGTAGTCTTGTTAACCAAACATGAGTTATCTTCAGCTCAGGATCATATTTATGGAACATTTTTACACACTCCATTTCTTTGATCAAAACTCTTTTCGAATGAAGGGGGGTGAAGATGGAGACTCATAAATACTGAAATTTGTCAAATTCACACACACTGAAGACAGAAACCATTAACATGTCCTAAGCTTATTTTACTCTAAGTTCATGGTTGTACTTTTACAGTCTCTAAACTGGATAATGTGTCTTCAGGCATATACTGGAATTCATTGGGAGTAGCTCTTTTTAATATTTTGCTCGAAACTGTGTCTTTTAAGATGCATATTTCTATCAGTGACCGTGTGGTTACATACGCCATTATATGGATCACATGGCATTTTTATAGCAAAGGGGCACCACTGTTGGCTTCCTAAGACTTATTTTGTCACTCATCCGGTCATTTTGTCACCCACCTACCCTGCCTCCAACGTGAGTCCAGCTCCGACATACAACTGATAGAACAATTCTTGGCCTGGGGTCCCAAGACAAAAGCAGTTCTGTTTCCATCAAGGACATTCATTTAGCTCAAACATTAACCTAAAAGGCATGTGTTCTGATCAGAAGCAGATAATCCAACCGAACAATTCCTGGATGACACAGGGTACCTCTCAGTGCTTTCCCTCAACATCCACGTGAACAGGCACACCATCTCTCTGAAATTTTGCTAAACTGCAGATTCTGATTCAGGACCTGAGATTCTGCAGTGACCCCCCGCCCCCCCTGCAAAATGCTGATGCTGCTTATTTTAAAGACCACACTTTGAGGAGCCAAAACCAAGAACGTTGGGTTTTGCTGGCTTTGCGGTACCATCCAGGCCCTAGTGTTGGTTTCCGCCTGAAGAGATGGAGCCATGTAAAAATGCAGGCACTGTACCCAGGGTTGGTACTAGCTACAAATCCTGTCATGTTTTTAACAGCTTTTTTGAGATGTAATTCACATATCCTGAAATGCACTCTTACTATTCACAATAGCCAAGTCATAGGAAGCAACCTAAATGTCCATCAACCGAGGAACGGATAAAGAAGATGTGGTACATACATACAATGGAATACTATGCAGCCATGAAAAAGAATGAAATCATGCCATTTGCAGCAACATGGATGGACCTAGAGATGATCATACTAGGCGAAGTAAGTCAGACAGAAAGACAAATACCATGTTATCACTTCTATGTAGAATCTAAAATATGACAAAAATGCACTCATTTATAAAACAAACAGACTCAGAGATAAAGAAAACAGACTTGTGGTTTCCAAGGGGGAAGGGGTTGGGGGAGGGATAGAGTGGGCATTTGGGATTTGCAGATGTAAACTATTATAAAGAGAATGGATAAACAACAAGGTCTTACTGTAGAGCACTGGGAACTCTATTCAATATCCTGTGATAAAAACCATAACGGAAAAGGATACAAAAAATGCATATATTTATGTATAACAATCCATTTGCTGTGCAGCAGAAATTAACACAGCATTGTAAATCAACTCTACCTCAATAAAATAAAATTTTTTTAAAAGACACTCTTTAAAGTGTACAGTGCAGTGGTTTTTTAGTATATTCAGAGCTGTGTAAACATCCCCACCGTCTATCCCAGAACATTTTTATCACCCTCGAAGCACATCTTTTACCCGTTAGCAATCCTTCCCCACCCTCCGTCCCAGATTATAACCACCAGTCTGCTTTCTGTCTCTATAGATTTTCATATGTTTACAAGGCATTCCACCTAAAAGGAATCACACATGTTGTGTCTTTTATGACGGGCTTCTTTCACTGAACACAATGCTTTAAATACATATTATGAACAGTCACAGGAGAGGCGCTAGAAAAATTATCACTGCTAAACTAAAACATATGTACAATTTCCAGACAATGTACACATAATGCAAATAGATACTCCTTATGTTGACCTGATATAGTGAAGACACTCACTCAAACCTAACAGTTGCTAGATGTTCATGTACATTGTAGCAAGCTTGTGTGGTTTTAAACACCTTGGAAGAATATTATGTTGTAGCCTGTATCTAGGAGTGAAGCAACAGATACTCAGACAAACACATTTTAAAGTTTGTAACCTAATTTTAGATGTCTAATTCTGTCCCTGTGTCCTATTTTCTAACTTCTCTCTACATTTTTCTAAGTGTACACTTACCACAAGGGCATTTGGTGCTTATTTTCCCCAGAATGGTTTAATCATCCAACAACAACTAGGAATATTATGAATTAGTTTGGTGGATAGAGTCTGTCCCGTCCTCCCAGTGGTGGTTGAAAAGAATGAGATAATTTTCACAACTGCAACCGGTCATTTTAATCAGAAACACTGACATATTCTAGAATAAGGTATCAAATGGGTGATGGATTTTCTCACAGTAATCCTATTGCCTTGTTTGATAACAAGGAATTTTCTTTCAGCATTATCCTGATCGTGGAACTACTGTTTTGTATAAAAATTACTTGATAAAAGAAATAAAAGTCTTGACTTCATTAACGCAGAGTGCTGGGAATTTGGCTAAATAATTCTCTCCATAACTAATCTTGACAGCCCGGTGCAAAATGCAAAACCAACAGTTTTCCTTTAAAGGTCAATACTTTATCAAGGTTTATTACAGTGAGGAAATATTCCTTCTTCAATGCCTTTCAATCCTCTTTCCATCAATAACACCATTCTCCGTTTCTGGTTATAGCTTGCAATGGATCATTAGATAAATGCCTTTTTAATAAAGAGAATCCAGGTGTACTAGTAAAATACTATGATGGAGTATCTTTAATCTGTCAGCTTCATTAGCCCCGGACAGGCTCTCATGCTCTTTTCTTACTGATTCTACTTGATAGGCCAACCCTTTCCTGGCTCTATTAATGATGACAGCTCATTTACTACTTTATGAGAATACAGAAACATTTCCATTGCCAGCCTGCAGACTTCCCCATCCCCAAAGACTGGCAATTCAGAAAGCCACTTCCACAGTACAGGAGCTAAGTGCTTTCCTCTGCTTCCCCAGCAGGCATTTCTAAAATTTCCATACAAATGCAGAATTAATCACCATGACTTCAATGGCTTCTGATCATTTTTTTTTTTCCCTCTTTACCAGTGTACTGAAGACGCACACGCACAACAATCAGGGCCTCGATTATGATCCCTAAAACGTTAAATGACACTAACACCAAACATATCTTCTTTTTAAAAGATAAGGATAATTCTCACTCTTAGAGTGAGATTCCAGTATGCTCCAGCAGCAGGCCCTTGATATGAACTGAGAAAGTACTCAGAACCAGAATCTCAGTGGATTCACAATAATAAAACACTCATTTTTAGGATAACTAAAAGCAACCTTTTTAAAAAAAAAATTGAAGTATATTTGATTTACAATGTTGCGTTAGTTTCTGATATACAGCAAAGTGATTCAGTTATATATATACATACAAACACACACTTTTTCAAATTATTTCCATTATAGGTTATTACAAGATATTTAATAAGGTTCTGTGTGTTCTACAGTAGGTCCTTGTTGTTTGTCTGTTTTATATATAGTGGTGTGTATCAGCTAATCCCAAATGCCTAATTTACCTTTCCCTTTTGGTAACCATAAATTTGTTTTCTGTGTCTGTGAGTATATTTTTGTCTTGTAAATAAGTTCATTTATATTATTATTTCTGTTTTGTAAGTTCATTTATATCATTATTTTACATTCCACATATAAGTGATATCATATGGTATTTGTCTTTCTCTTTCTGACTTATTTCATAACCTCTAGGTCCTTCCGTGTTGCTGCAAATGGCATGATTTCATTATTTTTTATGGCTGAGTAGTATTCCAAAAACAACCCCTTTTAAAACCTTTAGCTAGACCTGAGGTGGAGAGAAGTATCTCATATTTGTATTAATTTCTAACAGTGAAGATTTCTCCTCTTTCAACCACCTGGAGAAGGATGGGCAGTTGGGGAAGGTGATTTTTAGCTATTATTGGGAAGATTGTTGTTATTTTAATCCTATCCTACAACTTAGATTCATATGTTTATAACATATGAATATGTTAGGAAAGGCAAGGACAGAAAAATTAGGGGCTTGAAATGTTTCTAGGCAGCCAAGGAAAGAAGGAAGAAGTGATAAAGTAGACAGAGCAGCAGGGAGGAGATGGATTAAAAGCTTTACCTGCCTTAAAATGGAATTGGCAACCAGGATGCCCTTCAACAGGTGATAGACAAGTACACTGTGGTCCATCCAGCCAATGGAACATTGAGTGATACAAAGAAATAAGCTACGTCGTCTTTATCCATTCGTCTGTCGATGGACATTTAGGTTGCTTCCATGACCTGGCTATTGTAAATAGAGCTGCAATGAACATTTTGGTACATGACTCTTTTTGAATTATGGTTTTCTCAGGGTATATGCCCAGTAGTGGGATTGCTGGGTCACATGGTAGCTCTATTGTTAGTTTTTTAAGGAACCTCCATACTGTTCTCATAGTGGCTGTATCAATTTACATTCCCACCAACAGTGCAAGAGGGTTCCCTTTTCTCCACACCCTCTCCAGCATTTATTGTTTCTAGATTGTTTGATGATGGCCATTCTGACCGGTGTGAGGTGATACCTCATTGTAGTTTTGATTTGCATTTCTCTAATAATTAGTGATGCTGAGCATCTTTTCCTGTACCTCTTGGCATATATATACAGTGGACTATTACTCAGCCATAAAAAGTAATAAAATTGAGTTATTTGTAGTGAGGTGGATGGACCTAGAGTCTGTCACACAGAGTGAAGTAAGTCAGAAAGAGAAAAACAAATACCGTACGCTAATGCATATATAGGGAATCTAAAAAAAAAAATGGTACTGATGAACCTAGTGACAGGGCAAGAATAAAGACACAGACAGAATGGACTTGAGGACATGGGGAGAGGGAAGGGTAAGCTGGGACGAAGTGAGAGAGTGGCATGGACATATATAACTACCAAATGTTAAAAAGACAGCTAGTGGGAAGCAGCCGCATAGCACAGGGAGATCAGCTTGGTCGTTGTGACCACCTAGAGGGCTGGGATAGGGAGGGTGGGAGGGAGATGCAAGAGGGGGCGATATGCGGATATATGTATATGTATAGCTGATTCACTTTGTTATACAGCAGAAACAAACACACCATTGGAAAGCAATTATACTCCAGTAAAGACGTATTTAAAAAAAAAAAGAAATAAGCTATCAAGCCATGAAAAGACAGGGAGGAAACTTAAATGCATGTTAGTAAGTGAAAGCAGCCCATTTGAAGAGGCTACACACCATATAATTTCAACTCTGTGACATTCTGGGAAAAGCAAAGAGTGAAAAAACAAAAAAATCATTGGTTGCCAGAGGTACAGGGTTAGGGAGGAAGGAATAGGTGGGGGGCACAGGGGATTTTTACGGGCAGTAAAGCTATTCTGGTTGATGTTTTAATGTTGGATGCCTTACATTAAGCATTTTTCAACACCCCAAACACTGTACAACATGAAGTGTGAATCCTAGTGTAAACTGGGTATTTTCAGGAGTGTATCAATGTGGGTTCATCAACTGTATCAAACGCACACCCCCAATGCAAGATGCTGATAAAATGTCTGGAGAAGACCGTGTGTACAGGGACTATATACTTTCTGCTGAACTTTTCTGTAAACCTAAAATTCCTCTAAAAAAAAAAAATAGTCATTTGCTTTAAAGAATAATAGAACAACTCCTGAAACACAAAAGTTCATTCAAGACTCTCTAAAACATTATGCTTCACAAAGTAAGCCAGAAACAAAAGAGTACATGATATGTGATCCATTTATATGAAATTCGAGAAAAACATAAATCTGATCTAGAGTGATAAAATTAGATCGGGGGACTTCCCTGGTGGTCCAGCAGTTAAGACTGCATGCTCCCAATGCAGGGGGCCTGGGTTCTATCCCTGGTCAGGGAACTAGATCCCACATGCCGCAACTAAGAGTTCGCATGCCACAACTAAAGATCCTGCACACAGCAGTGAAGATCCTGAGACTCAGAGCAGCCAAATAAGTAAATAAATAAATTTTAAAAATATTTTTAAAAATTAGATCAGGGTCTGTTTGCCTGCTGCTGGGTAGGTGGGAGTAGTGACTGAAAAGGGAAACGGAACTATTTGGAGAAATTCAAACATTCTGTAACTTCCCTCTGTGCTGTTTACATCAAAGTGTATTTGTGTCAAGATTTTTATTTAACCTACTATTAAGACTTAAGAAGAGGAAGTCAAAAGGAATTTATAAAATATTAAATATTTCAAATGCCGAGAACTTAGATACCCAATATGGGGGCTATAGCCAGAGGCGAATTAAATAATATTTGCTGTTTTCCAAATTAATTTAAAGGTAACTTTTCAATGAGGATGATTAATTTTATGCATTTTCAGATCTAGTTCTTGTCTCTCCTCCAAATTCAGTATAATGACCTTAAGTGTAAAATTTCTAAAACTAAGTATATTGGCAAGGAATTCTGTTTATGGTGGTAGGAAAATGGCTTGTATTGGACTCATCTTTCTGCCAATAACAATTAATCAAAATTTTTAAAAATATGTATTTCTGAAGGTGGCCAACCAAACATAAGAATGCGAGGTGTCAACATCCTCACGTAAGGAGAGAGAAAAATAGATGAGACGGGCATATATCTGACTGGTCACCTGAGGGCACTCCCTGTGCGACAGTACAAGTAACCGGGGGAAAGATCACCCGTTGTCCAGGCTTGGGAAGTCAGAGGCTGACCTTCAAGACAGCCCATGACCCTGTAAATCAGGGGTGCCCATCTGCAACGAAGGGGGGTCACAGAAGGCTGAGCTCAAAAGTCAGTACAAATTCCCTTAAAAATCCTGGCCTGACTGCTCATTGCATCAATTCAGTGTGAGCCTCAAAGGATCCTAATACAGAACGGTCCCAGGAAAGCTAAACGGCTGAGCAGAGATTTCACGAGTTTCCCTGGGCTGGAGAAACAGACTAGAGATCTCATCAGTGGACTGAAGTAAAATATCATTCACAACAGTATCAAAAGACGAATTAATTCAGGATAAGGGTGACAAAGATGTGATACCTGTACCTTAAAAATACATATTTTTTACTTTTGTCTATTCCAGGCATTATATTACAGAAATTAAATAATTTATATACATCAGACATAATCATTGATACCAATTATAAATATTAAAGTAATATTAGTATTAATTATATCATGAATACATAATATTATTTATCTACTACTATTAAGTATATTATATATAAGGATATAATTTCTGTATTATAATGCCTGGAGTAAAAGAAGAAAAAGTGGAGAATTTGCACTCGACCAAGAATTTCTCTGCATCTACTGATATCAAACTGTGATTCCACTCATGAGGAATTTAAAGTGTCAAAATCATAGACTCAGAAAGTAAAATATCAGTTGTCAGGGTTTGGAGGAAGAGATGGGCAGTTTTACAGCAGGAAAAGGGTTCAAGAGATCGATGCTTGGTGATGGTTGTACAATATTATGAATATACGGTACATTCTATGTTATGTGTATTTTACCACAATTAAAAAATTGGGGGGGGGGGGGAAGGAAAAATAAGGGAAAATGTGGTAGTAGCCAAAGAAGAGAGAGACAGATTGAAGGGATAAAACAGTCTAGAACTTGACTTGCATATATGTAGACTTTTCGTAAACAAAAGTGATGAAGAAATGCAGTGGGAAAGGAAAATATTTTCAACGAGTATTGCTGAAATGCGTCGATATCCATATGGATAAAAATGAACTTCAACCCCCACCTCCAACGATGCAGACAAATCAACTCAAAATGATTTAAAATGTAAGAACTAACCATAAGGAAGAGGATTAAATTATGTTTTTGCAAAATTAAATATTCTTCTCAGAAAGAGCTAAACAAGTGAATGATAAGCATATTAAAATGCCCTCAATGTCATTAGGATTAGGGAACTACTACAATATAAAACCAAAATTAGATGTCATTAGCGCACATTAGAATAGCTAAGATTTAAAGGAGATCACCACACCAAATGTTGGTGAGGATGTGTTTAAAATGGTACAAACACTTCGGAAAACTGTCAGCCTGTGTCTTAAAAAGTTACATAAATACAACTTCCATAAACCAGCAATTCCCCTGGATATGTATGTAACCAAGAAAGATAAAAATGCATGTCTTCAAAAGGTGTTACACAAGAATATTGATAGCAGATTTATTCATGATAGGTGCAAAGTAGAAATATGCCAGGTAACTATGTACAGGTGAGTAAACAAAACAAAACAAACAGCAACAACAAAAAACACAGACTCAATGATAAGAAAGAACCACTGATAAACAGCAATATGAAAAATTCTAAAATTAGGACAAATGAGACAGGAGTAGATACTATGGATTCCAGTTTTATGAAGACATAGAGTAGGCAAACCTATAGAAATCTAATCAATGATTTCTTCTGGTGAGGGGAATGACGGACCTTTCTGGTCCCTCATATCTTGATGGGTTGTGTGTTACACTGTACACACATGGTAATACTGATTTTTACAGTGAAAATCTGCATTCTGTGACATAAATTATTTCTCAATAAAGCTTTCTGAAATAAAAGAGAAATGTTCAGGTGATTAGTACATCAAAGAAGAACCTGAATGTAATACATCAGAAGTAGAAACAACAACAAAACATAAGAACTTGGGGGGAAAAATTGAGGAAGAGATTTATAGTAGGCGTTTTCATGAATCCATTCACGTTTGAAAAGAGAAGACCAGTTAGATCTCTAGAATATAATCAAGCCTTATTAAATGAGGTTCAAGGTAACACATTTATTCTAGGTGAGGGTGTCTGTAAGGCATGGTACCAGGAAGACACATAGTCAACAGGACCCAAAAAGAACAATGGTAGGTACGGTCTGTATTTGGGAACAATGAGAGTGTATCTCCACGTTGGCTTTGGCTTTGCAGAAATGATGGAGGTAAGGGGGGGATGAGGTGCTTCGGACTTTATTTTTGATTTCACGTATTTGACAGCAGGAGCAGGCAATCGGATAAAATAATCATTGCTGGTCCTTTATGGAGTAAAAGTGAGACTCCAGTTACAGAGTGAAAATAAGGCTAAAGCTATTCAGCTGAAACTTTCAGGTCAGAATTCAAGCCAAGACATGGAAGCAACCTAAATGTCCATTGACAGGGGAATGGATAAAGAAGATGTGGTACGTATGTACAGTGGAGTATTACTCAGCCATAAAAAGAATGAAATAATGACATTTGCAGCTACATGGATGGACCTAGAGATTGGCATACTGAGTGATTTAAGTCAGACAAAGACATATATATCACTTAAATGTGGAATCTAAAAAAAATGATACAAATGAACTTATTTACAATACAGAAATAGACTCACAGACATAGAAAAGAAACTTACGGTTACCAAAGGGGAAGGAGGGAGGGATAAATTAGGAGTTTGGGATTAACAGACACACACTTCTATATATAAAATAGATAAACAACTAGGTCCTACTGTATAGCACAGGGAACTATATTCAACATCTTGTAATAAACCATAATGGAAAACAATACGAAAAAAGAATATGTGTACATATATGTATAATTGAATCACTATGCTGTACACCAGAAACTAACACGACATTGTAAATCAACTATACTCCAATAAAAAGAATATGTGGTTGTCTATAATGAATATCATATAATATGTGAAAATCTCGAATGTTCTAATCATTATCTTAATACTCAGGAATACCTTAAAGTTAAAAAGAACACAGAATATGGTCTTCATTTCCATGAACTCAGTTTTCAAATTTTTCTGGAATGGGTAATCCCTAATGTACAATGATTTTAAAAATGTAAAATTGGGTGTTGGATGAAGCAGTTTCATTGACATTGTGCAAACACTAATGTAGAAAATAATTATGTCCACTTTAGCTTAAACCAATAAAACTTTATTCTTTTATCATTTTCACAAAAATAAAAGCCATGGAAAAGAACTGAGATTTATTTTGTAGCTGAGAAAACACAGAAATCCAGTATTCAGATTCTAGGTCATCTAAAGACTTAAGTTTGCATTAGGAATTATGAAATGACCATAGTCATCATACTAGGAAATGTATGCTATGCTCACAAAGGTTTTCCACATGATAAGGCATTGATTATTATCAATATCAATAAGGAGCGTTTGGTGGTAAAAAGAGAACATTATAGCTCAAGAAACTCAGACAATTTTTGGAAGAAGGAAATCATAAAACAGAATATGCTCAACTGTTTCAAATCCCAGCCCAAGTAGAACCTCTGAAGAAAACTCTACAAGACCAAAACCTGGCTTCATTCAACTGACTCATTTTCAAATATGTTAAGTCAGAAACCACAGTGGAAAGACAAGGCATTTGATAAACAGTCTAGTAAATTCTATGAAATCCCCCCTGTAGTGTGGCTCGTATGGGAAAACAAGACACAGATGGGAGAAGCATTTAATCTCAGAACTTTTTTCTTTGAGCTCCTAAGATGTTGGTGGGTTTCTTCTCAGAAGTTTTCACTGTCTAAAAATTCTTTCACCCAGGGTATTTTGTGCACTGTTTTTGTCAGTTACACAAGGACGATTCCTCAAGCCTTGTTCTGGTCCTTTCTTGGTTTATTCCTTGTTCTTGGTTTATTTCTTGGTTTACTCTTTGTGCCTCAAGGACTGTTTGCCCATTTGCTCTCCTTCTGGTCAACCCACAATTCTTGCTGCCCCCTTAAGAAATCAAATGCAACAAAGCCTTTTGCCATACTGAATCAACGGCAGGCAGAGAAGAGGAAACTTTTTTCTTTGAACTCCTAAGATGTTGGTGGGCTTCTCTGCTCTTTCCACATTCTTTTTTGTGCAAGAATTGATTCAGCACATAGCTCCCTTATGAGCCTTAATGCCGTTCACTAGGAGATTCTGTTCGGCCTAAGGATTTGGAGTGTCCAAATGGCAGGAATTACTTTCCACGTTTCTGGTGATGGGGACGTGTGCTTTCTTCTTCACGTCTACCACCTCTGACTTTGAGACCTTTGGGAACGTCTCCGGTTTGCACTGCTGATAGATTTCCCCTGGATTGTGATGATAGCAGTTCCTGTTTCCACCTTCCATCCTGCACTTGGAGATGCGCTGGCATTGCTAGAAGTCTCCTGTTCATGCTGCCCTCTTTCGTAAAACCAGTTGTCCCTGAACTCTATAAATGATAAAGGCTTCATTCTCTGCCAGTCTATATAAAACTCCACAAGCGGAGTGGGAATTTTCAACTTGCCAGAAATACCATTAAATGATTTCAATTTCCTGCTCCAGCAATTTGTGGAAATTAAAGTGGCTGACTTAGCACATGTGTGTACACCACTGCCTTGGAATCTTGCACTTAGAACGTTGGCTTGTATCACTGTTTTGTTTTGAACATCTTTTCCTTTTGGCTTTCAAGACATGCGTCATCATCTCTACAGCTATAAATGCTACTACAACCTGTCAACTAGTTTATGTCACTGATTAAAGAGTAACCGCCCCATACTATTATAACACATGCCAAATGTACTATCTTTTCTCCTCATCAGAGGTTTGTTCTTACATTTCACCTCAAATAGTCCCATCTATGTTAACTACTAACTTGGACCACCTTTTAACTCATGTGTAAATTCTAGAACAGATTGGCTACATTATGTACAGACCTCCCTCCCCTGTATTATGTAATCTGAGGGAGTTATTGAAAGGATAATTCAAGATAATGATTTGAAAGGACAGTCATAATATTTGAGGGCAGAAAAATCAGGAATATTCTATGAGTATGGTGGTGCCATTCAACAAATGCTACTGTCATAGTAAAGATCAAATTAGCTCCTTATTGTTAAAATTTTATTAAATTTAAATCTGGATCTTCTAAAGGGATCCCATGATAAACTGTGAATTGTTCAGAGGTATAATTCCAAAGTATGTCAGAGGGAAACTATATTTTGACATTGTTAAATCTGAGAAAAGTACATTTATTTTTGGAAGACACATATCAAACGTCTAGGACTTTTCATATTAGCTACACATGTAAAGTTTATAAGTCATCGCTCAATTCCGTAGAAGAAGTGATCTCATACAATATTTGTCTTTCTCTGTCTGACTTCACTTAGTATGATCATCTCTAGGTCCATCCACGTTTGCTGCAAATGGCATTATTTTGTTCTTTTATGGCTGAGTCATATTCCACTGTATATATATGTACCACATCTTCTTTATCCATTCCTCTGTCAATGGACATTTAGGTTGCTTCCATGTCCTGGCTATTGTAAGTAGTGCTGCAGTGAACATTGGGGTGCATGTATCGTTTTGAATTAGAGTTTTTATCTTTTCTGGATATATGCCCAGGAGTGGAACTGCTGGATCGTACGATAGCTCTATTTTTAGTTTTTTAAGGAACCTCCATACTGTTCTCCATAGTGGCTGTACCAGTTTACATTCCCACCAAAAGTGGGAATTCCCTTTTCTCCACACCCTCTGCAGTATTTATTATTTGTATACTTTCTGATGATGGCCATTCTGACCGGTGTGAGGTGATACCTCTTTGTAGTTTTGATTTGCATTCCTCTAATAATTAGCTATGTTGAGCATCTTTTCATGTACCTGTTGGTCATCTGTATGTCTTCTTTGGAGAAATGTCTGCTTAGGTCTTCTGCCCATTTTTTGATTGGGTGTGGGGTTTTTTTTAATAGTTAATTTTAAATGCTGGAAACCATGCTATACAGTGGCTTCATATTATAACTGATTATGCAAATACAACTGCACTGCAGTTTTATGAATCATGGAAGTTAATTGATATCCTCTGTTATATTAGATTCTCAAAGGTAAAAATGATCCCTGCCAATTTTCCTGAAACATGTCAGAAACTTAAAACAGAGTGATGTAGCATTACAAATATATGTAAACCTTTATATTCTGAAGAATATTTGCTCCTGGACCATCTCAGAGACATAAGGAGTTGCTTCCATAATTCACTGTGTCACACCAAGTTGACTATTTCCATCTTTATCTTATAGAAAATGATAGAATCAAACTGTTTGATTGCTAGAAATCTGACCCAGAATATCTTGTCTGCCACTAACAGGCATCTATATTATTTGCTTATCTGAACATTTTTATCATTCTGAAAAACTAACATTCCCAATAGTTGTTAAACACGGGTGGAATGATAGGATTTTGCCTGCGTGGGTAAATATGACAAAAAAGTGTACTGTTGATACCATGAAATCCAGAAGTGAGTGACATATGAAGAGTGGAAAAGAAATAGAAAACATGTAGCTATCATGTACAAATAATATATATTCCTTTCCAATAAATTTCCTTTGAAAATATAAACATATTTTAAAAAATGATTGTTCAAATATAGAAGTTGAACATATCTTTTATTATGGTCCAACCAAAAAGAACTGATCAAAGAATTATGGGGACATAAATGATTTCCTAGCTGTGCTGGCTCTTTCTCTACCATCAAATCATGATGCTGTAACTCACCTCCCTATTAGATGCTCTCAGGGAAAGGATTTTAAAGCATTAGAACACTTAATTTATCATAATATTTATATATTATATAAATTATTATATATTATTGTAAATGTTTATATATATAAATTCTATAACATGTATACATATTTTCATACATACTAATATATATTAAATATATAATTATGTTATAGTAATCAGTATATTTATATGTAATACATTACATATAAAATGTCATGTTATATGTACTATATAAATGTTATTATAATAATATAATTATACCGTATATTGTGTTATACTGATACATTACATATGTGATACATGTTACATACTATATATTGCATACATGTTGTATATATTATGTGCATGTAATATGTATATTACATATTAGTATACATTATACACACATTTTATATGTATAAGTAAATAAATTTTTGTTTTATATATATATATATATATATATATATATATATATATATATGTATACCCTCATTCAAACTCTTAAACTGCACTTTCCTTGAAACTTTATTCTTGAGAATGATAAACTGAAATACAGAGCCTTCTCCTGCATCCTAATCAACTTGGAAACTTTCTGGAGGATACTATTAATTTGTCAAGCCACACTTCCTGAGAGTTTCTCTCATAAGCAGTGAAGCTTTCTAACTTTCCTATCACACTGATCTCAGCTTCTGTGCCTTCCACTGAGACATCACAGGATTTTCAAAGCTTTGTTAGGCAGACATACTGTGCTCATGGAATCCCTTTGATTTTCCTCCCTTGTAGTCTTATAAAGAAACAAAATCAGCTTGTGAAAAATGCTTTCTCTTTTTTTGTAAAGGCCCTCCCACAGCTGCACGAGCATCAGATTATCAGGTGATTCTGTAAAAGGGGGAGCTAGGGGTTAAAGGAGACAGAGAAACATTGGTACCATTTGGAGGGATTTTAGGAAGACATATTATGAGGGGATGGGAAAGTGATTTCAGGCTTTCTCGTATTCGAGGTGTGTAGGGTACGTGTATGGATATGGGGGGTCATAGAATTTCTGGCTTAGGTCCATCCCAGGTACTTTGATAAGATAGTTGCAGAGAAGGATCTGCAGTAAATTCGGAGCAATGCAGTAAATCCAAAACGTTGGGAAGTGCTGGCATTTGGAAAGTGCCAGTGGACAAGTGTTCAGCACCATAACGGAACACTTCCCTCATGTTGCCTGTATGTGTCTAAGGGTCACTGTGGTTGGAAAAGCAGGAAATATTAATGTTTAAGGGGCAAAGAAAGTAAAGTTTCAGGAAAGATGAATGAGGGGGCATTGATGGTGAATAAACTCATCAGTCATTTCTCACCCATCTCCCTCCTGAAAACAAAAACAGGAAGGTGAATGACACACAGAACAAGAAAACCCATCTTCTGTAGAACTAGTAAGCAACTCCTTACGTGTAATTCACGGTGGCTGGAAAAAGTGCACTGGAAGTTACACAAACGGGAAGGCTGCGTTCCAGAACTCTGCTCTACAAAGTGTGGCTGCAGGACAATACGAATTTCTAAACTGATTTTAAAGTACTTTAAAAATAACTGTGCAGGGACTTCCCTGGTGGCGCAGTGGTAAAGAATCCGCCTGCCAATGCAGGGGACACGGGTTAGAGCCCTGAATCAGGAAGATCCCACATGCCACGGAGCAACAAAGCCCGTGCGACACAACTACTGAGCCTGCACTCTAGAGCCCGCGAGCCACAACTATTGAGCCTGTGAGCCACAGCTACTGAAGCCCACGTGCCTAGAGCCCGTGCTTCATGACAAGAGAAGCCACTGCAGTGAGAAGCCCGTGCACCGCAACAAAGAGTAGCCCCTGCTCGCCGCAACTAGAGAAAGCCCGTGCGCAGCAACGAAGACCCAACGCAGCCACAAATAAATAAATAAAACTGTGCAAAGTTATTGTCATGAAGAAATCAAACTGTCAGAGAGTAATTCCCCAACACCACCCCCCCCCAAAACCCTGTGGGTGTAGGGTTGAATTCTACTGACCCTTAAAAAGACTGATAATTTCAATGCTATTTAACTTATTTTAGGATACAGAGAATGGAGGAAGTTGTATTAATTTTTATACAATTCCAGACACAAAGAGTTGAGAAAGTTCTATAAAGCAGTAGAAAAGTTCACTTTCCAAATAGGACTAAATCTAAGTAAAACAGTAAGAAAGTATAATACAGCAAGACATTAAAAAAACATACCCAATTATGTGGGGTTCTCAGTAGAAATAAAGAATATATGAAACAGAAATGTATAAATTCCATTTTCTAGATTAATAATTCATAGAAGAAAAATTATTAATATCATAAGTTCTAAAAAGACATGTATAAATTTCATCATTTTCTTTTTAAAAAATTTTAATTGAAAGATTCTTTAAATTCTACAGTGCTTTGCAATTTTAAAAAGTTTCACACCCATGATTTCATATAATCCCATAATAACCCTTTTTTTCCCCTACCCCTATCTTGCCCCTCCCCCCTTCCCTCTCCTCACTGGTAACCACTAGTTTGTTCTCTATATCTGAGAGTCTATTGCTTTTTTGTTATATTCACTAGTTTGCTGTATTTTTTAGATTCCACATATAAGTGAGATCATACAGTATTTGTCTTTCTCTGACTTATTTCACTAAGCATAATGCCCTGAAAATCCATCCAAGTTGCTACAAATGGCATTATGTCATTTGTTTTTATGGCTGAGTAATATTCCATTGTATATATGTGTACCACATCTCCTTTATCCATTCCTCTGTGGATGGACATTTAGCTTCCTTCCATGCCTTGGCTGTTGTGAATAGTGCTGCTGTGAACATTGGGGTGCATGTATCTTTTTGAATTAGAGTTTTGTCTGGATATATGCCCAGGAGTGGGATTGCTGGATCATATGGTAACTCTGTTTTTAGTTTTCTGAGGAACCTCCATACTTGCTGTTCATAGTGGCTGCAGCAATTTACATTCCCACCAACAGTGTACGAGGGGATTCTTTTCTCCACACCCTCTCCAGTATTTGTGTTCTTTTTGATGACGGCCATTCTGACAGGTGTGAGGTGATACCTCATTGTGGTTTTGATTTGTATTTGCCTGATGATTAGTGATGTTCAGCATCTTTTCATGTGCCTGTTGGCCATCTGCATTTGCTCTTTGGAGAAATGTCTATTCAGTTCTTCTGCCAATTTTTTAATTGGGTTGTTTGTTTTTTGAGGTTGAGTTGTATGAGCTCTTTATATATGTTGGACATTAATCCCTTATCGGTCACATCATTTGCAAATATCTTCTCCCATTCAGTAGGTTGTCTTTTCGTCTTGTCAATGGTTCCCTTTGCTGTGCAAAAGCTTTTATGTTTCATCAGACCCCATTTGTTTATATTCTTATAAAATCATGACATTGAAAGATGTTTCCCACACTACAAGATTGTTATGGAGATTGTAACCAAAGCCATTTGACACAAGAAATATAAGAGATATAAAATTGTAAAGTGGGAGGCAAATCTAATTGGAATAAAAATATTTATAACTACCATAAAAATTCTTTGTTGTTTTCTTATTTTTTTATAAAAATCTTTTAATCAATAGCAAAAGAACTTAGAAAAGTTTCTATCTACAACTTAACATATCATTATACATTAACATGTTCTTTTTTAAATTTAATATTAAGTAAATTAATAATTTAATTTAATAATAAATAACTTAATTTAATAATTTAATATATATTTTTAAACCCCCAAAATGTTTCCGTTATATTTTTCATTTTGAGCTTATGTTTTAGTAACTGTGTGTCCCCAAACAATACAGTTTCTAGGACCAAGTTATACTCTTGTGGAAGCAAATCCAGAATTCCATCACACTTTTGTAAACGGCAAAGAAGTAAGTTACTAGTAGAGTTTGATAGAAAAATTCTTGAATCAAAACAAATGTACATGTTGACACTTATGGCTTAACTAGAATAAATCTGTCCAAATTTACATTGTATTAAGGACCAAACAGATATAATAGCAAGAGTTCCCTCAAAACAGTGGGTCCTAGTTCCACTGTAAAACCTCTCAAAAGCAAAACTCCAATTATTGAAAATGATTCAATCTTTTCATCTCTATTCTACCTCTCTGTTTATATCATCTTAAGTACACATGTTAACTAGGTGGAATTTAATAATAGAAGGATCCAACTGTAAGAGTTGACTGATGTGCATTTATGTCTTCAAGAAATACTAATATTTAGGGCTTCCCTGGTGGCGCAGTGGTTGGGAGTCCGCCTGCCAGTGCAGGGGACATGGGTTTGAGCCCTGGTCTGGGAGGATCCCACATGCCGCGGAGCAACTGGGCCCGTGCACCACAACTACTGAGCCTGCGCGTCTGGAGCCTGTGCTCCGCAACAAGAGAGGCCGCGATAGTGAGAGGCCCGCACACCGCGATGGAGAGTGGCCCCCGCTCGCCACAACTAGAGAAAGCCCTCGCACAGAAACGAAGACCCAACACAGCCAAAAATAAATAAATAAATAAATTTATTTTTTAAAAAAAGAAACACTAATATTTAGGCTTCCATGGGTGCCATGCTACATATGGGGAGAGAGAAATTCAGCAGAGATATTTAATAGAATGCGGAGAACAGGGCTCGAGCTGGGGTCGCTGAGAATGAGTTCTGGACATAGAGCAAGGTGTAGTACAAGGAATATGATGAAGTCACCTCCTTTCGTACTTCATTGTGTTAGGGTGATGTCCCTAAAATACGGCAGATCCCTGTGTTGTGTGATGTGGAGCAGTCACACGGTATGCTTGTGACAGAGGTTGGCTGCATTCCTCTTCCTTCTCCCCCACTGGGATTCCTATGCCAGCTTCCAGGAGGCTAGCTCTCATCCGTGGGATCTGGGCAAGAGTGATGCACACCCCTGCACGCTGTGTGCACCAGCCTTCTCCACCCTCTGCCTTTTCCACTGCATGGAAACACACAGTGGCCCAGGTGACCTCCACCTGCTTTGATCAGGCAAAGCCTTTGCCTTTTCCACTGCATGGAAACACACAGTGGCCCAGGTGACCTCCACCTGCTTTGATCAGGCAAAGCCTTTTCCAGCCCCATCTTTGACTGTGATGTTAGCAAGCCATGAGCTCTTGCTGGACGAAGCCACTGTGATTCAGACACCGTTCCTACAACAGGTAGCCTCTCCTGGCAAACACAGCCGTCAGACCCAGATTCACACCTCGACTTTTGGTAAACCACTGTCACATGCAAACTCAGGTTATTCATGGTTTTAAAACAAGTGAAAGACATCTAGCCTCTCACTGACATAGAGGAAAGCAATGGAAGCCATTTATGAAAGACATAGGAGGACCGTTGTTTGAAACCGTCTTTACATCGCTAAGAAATAATTGGTCCTGGTGTAAACATAACTGTGGTTTCCTCCAAAGCATGACCTGCATCTTGTCCCATCCACGCCAATGTCAAACTCTACCTGCTAATTGTTTTGTGTTAAAATTTAAAACCCTTTTCTTTCTTCCCTGCACTTTACTTTCCCTTGCATGCCTAAAAGCAAGAAAACCACAAAAAGGTTACACTGAGTATTAATGGGACCATTTCTTGGGATAGAACAACTTCATGTAATGAAAATAAAGAACTGAGCTTGGTTTTGTTTGTTTTTTGGGCTGCGTAGGTTAGTGTTTATTAAAAGCTCAATTTGATTTTTTTTGTTTGTTTAAATTACTTTTCTTCCTGCCTCTCCAAACACTTGGTGCTTTTGGTTCAATGAAAATAAAAAGGAAACACTCTCGTGACTCTTGACATTACCGTTTTCTCCGCATCGAAACTTCAACATTTCAGATGATGATCCCTTCCTAAACAAAGGATTATATCGGCGAAATCATGCCATCCTTGCTGTCGTCAAGTGAAAGAATCTTCTCTGTCCTCTGTGCTTGTATACGAAACACCACTGACTGGTTCATTCCCTCGGCGCAAACCTGACAAGTCCAAGCAGAACCCAAGAGACGACAGCACGACAGAGTCACCTGGTGCGACAACAGGCAATCCAACCTTCCTTCAAATCCAAGACCTTCTGTAGAGAGTCCATCTTTTCTCAGTCCTTATGATTTAAAATAAACCCAAGGAAGCAGACATCAATCCGTGACAGTGATAGTTGTACAGAAAAAAAAGAAAGAAAGAAAGAAAGAAAGAAATAGAAAAAAAAGACACAAGCATCTCCTGAGGTGAGAACTGAAAAGTTAGAGCAGGAGAATTTGGTTGTGTCATTTCTTCAACCCGGGATTCGGATATCTAATCATCATCAGGCTCTTCAGAAATGATGGAAATACAAACAGAGAGCTGAGTTAGGATGTAGGACCAATCATCCCACTACGTTGTTTCTCTATTTCTGTCGACAGTGGTCGGAAGCTGTCATGCATCTGTTTCACCTGGACTGTACTGGGAGGCAGACCCTTTGCAGAATTATCACGTTAAAATAGACGCACTGTTCCCTTTAGAGGAAATGCCCAGAATGGGCAAATCCATCAAGAAAGAGAGCAGATGGGTGGTTGCCTAATGGGTAAAGGGTTTCCATTTGAGCTGATGAAAATACTATGGAAGTACATAGTGATGATGGTTACACACTGTCGTATGAATAGACCACCTGCCACGGAATTGCACTTCAAACGGTTAATGTTATGTCACGTGAATTTTACTACAATTTTTAAAAATTGTGCCCTCATGTCAGAGGTTCTGAGGCAGCCAGTTCTGTGAGGGGCAGACTCAAAGCTCCTGACTCTAGGATAATAATGCTCATGACCTGCATCTACGGAAGCTCTCCGCTTACAGAGTCCATTCCAGGACAGATCTGAAGTTCGGACTGATCCATGATTGATGCAAGAGAAAAGAGATGCTTCTCCAGTCCATCGGAAGACGGAGGAAGTCAGAGCTGACGGGGGACCCCGGAATGTGTCAACCTCAGCATCGTGTGGAGAGCTATGTCACAGAGCAATGCAGTCAGAAAGTCCCCAAAGCAAGTGACACAGCAAGTGGTGGGATAACGATCTGGGATAGCCATTGAACCATTTCTGGGGGAGAGAATATTACAAAAGACTTCCCTGGGAAGGTTACAAATGTACCGAGTCTTGAAGGATGGGTATGAGCTCGTAGGGGAGAGAAGTGGTAGACGGTGGGAATTTCCGACAAACTCCACATGCAGGAATGTACAGGGCAGTGGTCTGACACACCTGTCTGTGCATCCATTTTTATCCTCCTGCTGGGCAGAGACTTTTGAGTTGTGTGTGTGGGTGCCACCTGCATGAACAGAAAGAAAGGTTTGCTGTTCCACGTTGGCTGTTGTGCTTGGGGGTTCCTCCACTTTGCAGAGCTCAGCCTTCCAGACCCTCTACCCACAGCACACCCTGGCCATTCTTGAAGAAGAGAGGGGCAGATGGGCCGGGTGGGACTCGTTACAAAGTGTGTGCGTGCACAGCTGTGGCTTCCTCCCCAAATGCCATTCCAAGAGTGGCTTGGCTTGACGGAGCCCTTTGCTTTCGAAGCTCTGAGCGATCAGCGGCTCCCTCTTTTACATGCACTGAGGTTGGTCGAGGTGCGAGAGCCAGTTTTCACTGGCATTCAGACGTTTCATTTTGGATGCGCTGCTACCACCCCAGGCGTCCTTTGCATAATGTTGTTGATGGGGGAAAGCCCTAGACTCACAGGTCTCTGCCATTTTAGGGTTCAGTGTGAGGTCCCTCTGTTCCATCAGGCCTCTCTCTAGAGAGATGATCGACGTGACTAAGAGCCAATTTCCAAAAGCAATCTCAAGGCGGTGATGGGAAACCTTGCTGGCCTGTCAATTCAGATACGGTATCTTCCCGCTTTGGTCAACGTGCCTGGGCATGATTGCAGCAAATATATTGTTTTGAATACAAAATAGGAAATCTTCTTCAAAGCCATCTGTTTAAAACGACTGGATGGATTTTTTGTATCACGTTGAATGTTTTATGAGTTGGGTCTAGACAAAATGTGCTAGACAATCAGAAGCCCTTGTTAATTTTGTCATGACTTCGATTGAAAACCCAGATGGGTCTTTGGCACTAAGGCAACAGTCAGGGTTGTTACGTGGTTTCTAAAGACACAAGAATAGCTGTGAAGCCAAAAACATAGAGTCATTCATTGTAGGTTTCTCGTGAGTTAAACTAAACTCTGTATTTAGGCATGAACCTCTAGGAAAGGGCTAATGAAAAATTATAGTATCTGTAATGACCAGGAGCAAAGAATCCAGTGAATTAGAAACCCAAGATGGGCAGTCAATGGCAGAAGGGTATATCCTAATGTATTTGAATGACCTGTTCCTGAATATTTCATTTTTCAGCTCATAATGAGCAAGCTTTCTATTTAAAGCAAAAGTTGGATAGATTCTCTCTGATATTACCCACTTCTTTATAAATGTGTGGGATATTTTTAATATTTTAGGGTTCACATATCATGTAGCCATATAATATTTTAACATCTATATATTAAACATCTAAAATACACCATACAGGGACTTCCCTGGTGGTCCAGAGGGTAAGACCCCTTGCTCCCAACACAGGGGGCCAGAGTTCGATTCCTGGTCGGGGGATTAGATCCCGCGTGCATGCTGCAACTAAGAGTTCGCATGCCACAACTAAGAGTTCGCATGCCACAACTAAGAGTTTGCATGTCGCAACTAAAAGATCCCGCATGCCGCAACTAAGAGTTTGCATGCCACAACTAAGAAGCCTGCATGCCACAACTAAAGATCATGCATGCTGCAACTAAGATCTGGTGGAGCCAAAATAAATAAGTAATAAATAAATAAATATTAAAAAAAATACGCCATACGTTGTGCTAGGCACTGTGGATATGAAAACATTTTTAAATGCCTGCCCTCAAAGCTTTTCCTGGTCCTGTCTTTGATTGCCTCCATTTTTTTTTTTTTTTTGCCACACCATGCAGCATGTGGGATCTTAGTTCCCTGACCAGGGGTTGCACCCATGCCCCCTGCACAGATGTGTGGAGTCTTGACCACTGGACCACCAGGGAATTCCCTTCTTTTTGCTTTTGAATTAGAAATATGAGGAGAAAAATTCCCTGTAGGGATTTAGTGCAAGACAGGATAAGAAATGACATCAACACAATGTTTAAGCTGGATATAATATGTCAAAAACACAGTATATGTTCTGCACAGGGATGCTGATAGCAGATTTATGCATCACTGCCAAAATCTGGAAGCAACCAAGATGTCCTTCAGTAGGTGGATGGATCAATGAACTAGGGTGCTTCCAGACAATAGGATATTATTCAGTGCTAAAAAGAAATGAGCTTTCAAGCCATGAAGAGACATGAAGCAGGTGCACATTAGCCCGTGGCTAGCTGGCTTCCAGCCTTTGGCACAAACCTTTCCAAACTTATCAGGTGACCTGTGATCACTATCTAGTCATCCCAGTTTTCCTAAGCCATGTTCAGTCTACAGAATCCATAATCCTGTGTACTACCAACATTGCGAGCTACATTTGGTAGCACCAAAACGCATGGCAAATTCATCAGTGTCAAAAGAACAGTTAGTAGCGAACAATGTTCTGGAAATCGAATGCATAACATAGTGGTTATAATCAACAATACTGTATTATAAACTTTAAATTAGATCTTAATGGTCCTCCACACAAAAAAGAAGTGATTCTGTGACATGATAGAGGTATTAGCTAACGCTACAGTGGCAATCATATTGCAGCATACAAATGTACCAAACCAACAGGTGGTACACCTCAAACTTACACAGTTTATATGTCTACTGTGTCTCAATTTAAAAAAAGAGAGACTGCTTCTCCTGTGTGCCTGACGTCAAGATGATGTATTCCTGGAATTAGGACTTAAGAGGGAGGTTTCTCCTGCCTTACCACCCAGCCACAGCTGAACTTGAACTTGAACTGCAATCTTCCTGGGCTGTGAGTTTACAGAACGTTTCTCACAAGACACCTTTACTAATCCGGACCGTCTAATTCCTCAATGATTTTGGAAGAGCAATCAAAACCAGTAACATTATTGCAGCTGTGAAAGTGTCTAAAGCACATACCTATACTTTATCTGCTGTTTACAACCAAGCAAGCTGAACCTTACAGACGTGACACAGTTTGCCAAGGGCAAAGAGCCTAGAGGTTCAGAATAAGGTCCTTTCTGCTTCCCTAAACTGCATCTTCATTGCAAGCTGAGCAATGGAAGGAAATTTTATTTTCCCTAGGTAAATGTACGTGAGTTCAAAGAACATTGCTAGCTATAACTCCCAAAGCTATCTCCTTTAGATACCAGAGTGCTCCATTATTCTTACATAAATCTTGACTACGGTGTACGTTTCTCAACATACTTCAAGCCATTCATTAGTAAGGTGGATATTGTAAGAAAACAGAGGGAAGGGATTTCTATAGGAAGTTAGATGAATCTTTTTCACAGCAAATTATCCTTCCCCACTCGGAGGCGAGTAGGTATATGCCATTTACACATATGCTAATGGATACCTTTCAGAAAGGAACCACGGAATTGAATTTCCTTTCTTACTGTCCATACAAACAGACCTAATGGTTGGATTCAGATAACCTGTCAGTTAAAGTCCGAATGCTCTCGGGGGAACACAAACTCCTTTCAGATTGAAATCAAGCGATTACCATTTATATTTGAAGCCTTTTGAGCAATTTGGAAACCATTAGGGAAAATGTTTGCCCTCGATTCACAAACCAAAATTTAAATTTGCACAAAGATCCACCTTGATTCAGATTTGAGCCAGAGAGCAACCTGGCAGAAAACCCAAACACATCCCATGCAAATGAGGGCACGATTACAAAAGCTGCTAAAATATATCACATTCCCCACCATGGCCACATCCCACCTCCAGGACGCCGGGTGAAAAACTTTCAATTCTAGTTTTATTTTCCAATCTCCTGGCTGAGATGGAAATGATTTCCTGCTGCAAATTGTCTTCTGGAGCAAAAATGAATGCGTTTTCAGGCAAACACGCCAACATTCCCACCTGAAGATTTGCTTTTAAAAGGTTATATTTTTCCTCTTCGCTTTAAAGATTAAAATATCCAATTGAGCATGGAGAGGGTTTGAATTATGCAGTGGCAGGGAATGTGAAAATAACTGCATCGTAGACAGTCTCTTAGATTTCACACCTTTTGCCACCTTTCCGGAAGATGATGGCAACTACGTTCTTCGCGTGACTGATCAAGGGGGCAACTCCTCTCTCCGTTCTGATTAAAGGGGGGCTTGTATGTGTATTAAAACCTAACTGTGATGAAAACTGACAGAGTCAGAGAACTGCTTAGGAATGTGACTCCGAGTCTTAATTATCAATTCATCAGCATCTTTCCCCATTCTTTTTTTTTTTAAAGATTTCACTTGCTTTTGGCACATTCTAAAAGCTCTACCAGTTAAAGAGTACATAAAAATTTACTCTTAAAATTTACCTAAGCTCTAATGACATTTTTGTCCAAAATGTGTCATTATGTCTAAAATTTCCTTTTTTTATAAATCATATTGAATTAATGTCAACTTTAACAACTTCAGCTTAACCTGATTACATCTGCAGAGACCCTATTGCCAAATAAAGTTGCATTCGCAAGTACTAGGGGTTAGGATGTCAGCATGTCATTTTTAGGTGTGGGAGACAATTCAACCTACACCACCACTCCAACATGAGCAACTGTTGTAATGCACCTCCCCGTGTCATGCAGCACGCGGGATCTTAGTTCCCCGACCAGGGATTGAACCTGTGCCCCCTACATTGGGAGCGTGGAGTCTCAACCACTGGACCACAAAGGAAGTCCCTAAATGACTCCTTTAAAGCCCAGTATTACACAGACCGTCCAGGCTGAAAACCAATGTGCTGTGAAATCGGACGGCTAGAGATCCGGCTTCCCAACTGGGCATGGTAATTGTCTCTTTCTCTCTTGCAAATAGAGAGCAACTTGGATCGTTCAAAAGCAAAGGCAGAAGAGAACCACTTGCAGCTTGAAAGGTGTCCCTTGAACAAGCAGTATTATTTCCCCACGTACTTTCTTCACCGTTCACGCTTTCTTGTGACCTTACTCTCCCCTTTACCGGCATTCCTGCATGGCTGGATGCTGGTTCCGAGAACACAGTCTCCTGTGCTTCCATAAGGGACCTCACGGTGCCCTAGGGTTAGACACTGAGCCTCATGAATGGAAGTCGTTTATGTCAGGATAAGGAAACTGCTCTCCGCCAACCTTGCGTCTGAACGATTCTGTCTCAGCTTCTTTCTACAAAACACCGGGAAATGATCCCCACAAGGACTCAGAGCAAGGGTTCAATGGGGTATCAACAGAGACGCAGACAGTGTGTGTCAATACCCCTATTCAAACCAACGGTTAATTTAAAAATAATTAATACCCTAATATGGTCTCAAATCCCAAGGTTCAAAATGGTACTCAGTACTCCTCCCAAACTCCACTCAGAGTTTCCAGGCTCTTGTACTTCTACCCCTGGACACTGTGGAAATAGACAAGAGGGCTGACATTGTAATTTCGTGTGTATTTGTTTTACACGTATGTTAGTAGACTTGACACAGCATCCTGCACATTGCTTTTGTCACACACGTGTATATCCTGGAGAGGTTTCCACATCAGCACACAAAGCAGCGTTACATCATCTTCCTACAGCTGCATGACACAGGAGCCACTTGATGGAAGAGATACGACCCTGACATGGCCTGGATCTCCACGGGCTCTTGAGTTCTCCTAAGTCCACCCCTCTGGTGCCAAGCCATTCCTAAGTAATTCTCAGGCACTATAAAGGTGCTGGCGATGTCCTCCACATCAAGTCAGGTCAAGGTCATCTAGACCCAACATGGAGACTTTGGCACCACGCGTGACGTTCTGAGATCTGCTCACTTTTCATGCTGCGTTAGTTACCAAGACGTGTGGATTGTACCTCTACCGTGTTAGGCATGGAACTTTGACTCCCTACCAAAAAATATACATATAATGTATATATATATATATGTTGAAATTCCAACCCCCAGTAGTTCAGACTATGACCTTCTTTGGAAACAGGGTCACTGCGAATGTAATTAAGATGAGGTCTTACTGGAGCAGGGTGGGTCCTGATCCAATAGGACTGGTGTCCTTATAAGAAGAGGGGATCAGGACACGGACACAGAGGGAAGAAACTGCCGTGTGAAGACGCAGGCAGACACTGGCATGGTGCTGCGGCCGTCAAGAGACACCTGGGGAAACGGAAGGAAGAATCCTTCCCTCCTGGCTTCAAAGCAAGCGTGACCCTGCTGACAGACACCCTGATTCTGGTCTTCTGGCCTCCAGAACTATGAGATAATAGATTCCTGTTGTGTTAAGACATCCGGTTGGTGGTACTTTGTTATGGCAGCCGTAGGAAGTTAACACACTCCTAAAGCCCTTTTCAATCAGCTCCCTCCTGCCTCCCAAGTGGTGCCAGAACTCAGAGCTATGTACTTCTCCCCCAACGGCTGCCACGCAATCTCTCAGATGCCTATTCGTGCCACCAAAATGACGCTCCTGAAATACACGTAAGTATGTCTTTCCCTGCTTGAATTGCTCATGCCATTCTGTTTACTTGTGGGATTAGGTTCTAGTGTCTTATCGATTCTTGCTTTGATGGACTGATTGGTGATTGACTGACTGATTGGTTGGTTGATTTGGGAAGCATTTACTGAGCACTTGCTAGCTGCCAGGAATGCCACACGAGACCCTGCCCCCAACCCTGAGATTCATTTCTCTCCCATCTCCAGAGGGATACCTCCATGAATCTCACTTGAGAATAAAAAAGCCCTACTTTCCCTGCAAATCCATTACTGCATTTGTGCTGCTTCATTTGCCCAAAACCCCTCGACACTCTCAACGTCCAAAATGTACATTAAGTCGCATCTCCTCTGTGAAGTCTCCTTTCTTTCCTCAGGGACTGAGAAAAATCTGCTCCCTCATATGAGTTCATTTACTGTTCAGAGCTCCTGGGAGAGAATCCTATCTCATTTTACATATTATGTTTTGAAACATGAGTGAAAAAATTAGACCCAATCCCAGAGCCATGGACAGAGACACAAGAATATTTTAAAATCTGGTTTATGCTTCTAAATCCTTGTACGCGATTCAGTCCACATAGCTGGATACAGAGGTCCCTAACGTGGGGTCCATGCCTTCTAGGGTTTCCTGTATCACAAGCACAAGCCAGGGCACGCATGTCCTGGGGGGTCCAGGGCTCGCCTCTGGCGGAGTGCGTGTAACTGCAGCCCTGAAATCTGTGCCCCCCACCAATTCCTTTCGTGCCCCCCAAAAGTACTGACGTATGTTCCGGTAATCAAATACCCCAGCGATCTGTGGGTTATAACCTTGCTGTCTGTAGGAAGGACACTGCTCTGAGGTGTGGGAGGATTTGAGCTGCAGAAGTGCTTAGATGAGTGGAAAACAACACACTAATTTCTCAATCGCTTACTCTTGGATGGAATGCAGAGCAAGGGTCCCGGAGCTCTTACTAGAAATGGCTTTTACGTGTGTCCATGGCAACACTGTAAATGGTTATATAAGCACCTACAGAATATCCAGCCAAGTTTTACCTCCTACCCTGGGAAGCCCAAAATATTTACTGTCAGGCTGTTTACAGAAAAAGGTTGCCAACCCCTAATGCAGAAGATGATTGAATAAAAAGTATCATTTCCCAGCACCGACCAGCACGAACTCACTCCCTTCATCTTCCAACCTGTGGTTCCAGAAATCCTCACAAATTAGCATGGTACCTACCAAAGCCACACACAGCCCGAGAAGCATGTGACAACATTAAACAATATTTTAAAGTCATATTTTATATATATTTTATATATACAGTTCTATAATTATATATATATATCTATCTCACATACGTATTTTAATATACTTTATACAGTATATATTGTATATGGGCACAATATAAAATGTATATTATATGTTATGTATGTATAATATACATAAATATATAATGCATATAATATACTGTATATACATATATATGTAGTTACATATATAGATACCTTACAAATGTACATATAGAGCTTATACATAGTATGTATAAAACTAGATATATAAAATATGACTTGAATATTTTTTTAAATCATAAATATTTAGCCCTAAATGTATATCTTATATATAGCATGTGTAAAACTATATTTATATATACATAGTGTATACTATATATATACTATACTATTTTTATTGTATACTATGTATAGTATATATTTAATATATGGTATACGTTAATTATAGTATATATAGTATATAATATATAACATGTTACATGTATAGTATATATAGATAATGCATATATTTAATATACCATATATACATATATATGTAGTTCTATACATTACATTGGAATTTTGATTATCATTCCTTATTTTAGCCACAATGTAAATGTCAAGTTGTAAAGCTCATTTTTAAAATTTGTTAACTAGGGCTTCCCTGGTGGCGCAGTGGTTGAGAGTCTGCCTGCTAATGCAGGGGACACGGGTTCGAGCCCTGGTCTGGGAAGATCCCACATGCCGCGGAGCGACTGGGCCCGTGAGCCACAACTACTGAGCCTGCGCGTCTGGAGCCTGTGCTCCACAACAAGAGAGGCTGCGATAGTGAGGGGCCCGCGCACCGCGATGAAGAGTGGCCCCCGCTCGCCGCAACTAGAGAAAGGCCTCGCACAGAAACGAAGACCCAACACAGCCAAAAATAAATAAATTAATTAATTTTTTTTAAAAAAAGAAAAAATCTTAAAAAAAAAAAATTTGTTAACTAGAATTTGTATTATATCTTCTACTTTTAATAAGTTTGTACATTTTAGGAGAAAACCAGCTTTTTGAAAATATGAAACATTTCTTAATAATCTGACATTTTCTATGTATTTTAATGTTATAAACTTTTTATACAATTACATTTAATTTTTTAATCCATTAGAACAGGGTCAAATAATGAATGTGGAATTGCTGGGAATCAGCATTTAAAGGCCAAAAGTCAGCAGCCGTACAGTTGAGATGTCTCTTAATTCACTATGTTCAAAATTTAAACATTTTCATTACTTCTTCATGTAACCCGAAGCAAGATGAGACACATAAAACAGTCTCCAATATAAGAACAAGAAATACATTTACAGTTCTCTCTTAATGAAAGCCCGAGCACTAAAGAAAGCTCTTTTCCTGGAAAATGCTGGTTTTCTTAGTAGAATGTCATTTTCAAAATGAACTTTTTCATTGTTTGCCACACCCCCTGCATTTTGCTTGAACAAAACTTACCAGATTTGTCAAGAGACACTTTGGAATCCTCACCTACCAATCAGGTTTCTGGCCCCTCACCGTGGGTGATCTTTTGTTTATCTGTGAAGGAATGTCTCGAAACACTCTTTTGTTCCCCAAAGATAATATTAATAAGTTACAACCTGGGGGGACTTCCCTGGCAGTCCAGTGGTTGATAACTCGCCTTCCAATGCAGGGGGTGTGGGTTTGATCTCTGATCAGACAGCCAAGATCCCACATGCCTCGCGGCCAAGGGACCAAAACATAAAACAGAAGAAGCAATGCTGTAAAAATTCAATAAAGACTTTAAAAATGGTCCACAAAAAAAAAAAAAAAAAGTTACAACTTGGAGATGCAAGGGAAGCATGGAATGTTCTCCAATATCCTGCCATCTTTCTCTTGATCCTAAGAAATTATGCAGATTTGACCTTCCTAACTCTTTCTATTGGAGGGTAAATCAAACCCCAGCTCCTGGTGCCCCCAAAAAGGAAAGTTCAAACTTCCTCCCTTTCAATCATCTCAAGTATAATTTGGGAGTCAGGTGACCTCACTCCTACTCAGACCCTGTTCATTGTCCTTGGCCATTGATGACCCATGGTCATTGGTGACTCACAGAAGTGGGTCTTTGTCCCTTCTCCTTAATTAGGAGCCAGGAGAGTCCAACTTAAGGACTGACCACCACTGTCCAGACATGTGGAGCAAAAGAAAGAAACCTCACCAACTAAAAGGCTAATGAATGCAATATCCAAGTATTACTTAATACAATTTCGACTGTTATGTATATACCTAGAGACACTCAAATATGTACTCAAACACATACTGATATACACACATATACACATATTTACATACATGTGCATTCTCCATATATAACATTATAACAATATGCATATACAGGGATTGTTATTGCTTTATAAAATCAGGATCAGTGCAGTGTTTGGGGTGTTTTTCCTGCCTTACATTCTACCCCAAAACAGATGGAATCCTTTGGTGTCACCTGGCATAATGCTACTACTCTGATTGATGTGGCATCATATCCCAACAGGGAGCTAGACCATCATTCATTCAACCATTACTTCATAAACTATGTTACACTTCCACACCACAACACAACCAACATTCCTGTTTGATTTCCTTTTCACCGATTTTCTCGCCATTTGGATTTGAATTCCTATGAATTTCCTACTTGGGCTCCTTATCTTTTGGGGTTTCTCATCCCATTTTGTTTACTGAGGAAAACCTCTGTGTACATCTGCGGTCTTCACAGTTCTCAGCAAATTATTTCCCCCGCAAATCTACTGATGATTCTTATGTGATCTTTCGCTACACAGTTGTTATACTAAGCTCACCCATCTCCTCTTTTAGAACTACTTAAATAATAATAACAATGTTTCAACTCTCAATTTCCCTGTGTCTAACTATCACTTTTTTCTCCAACAGCCTTCATGTTTTAAATTGAAGTCTCTCATGTCACCTGCAAATTAATTCTGTGTATGCCTGAAATGGAGATCCAATTTCAGCTTCTTGCAGTAGAGTCTGTTGTACAAACCCCATGTATTAAATAATCCAGTTTTATGTCACCTTACTGAACTTCAAGCAGTATCCTGAGTTCCATTCTGAAATGTTTTAGAATCTATTTCTTATTGCCTTTCTTTGTTTCACTTTTATCGATCGCTCTGTCTGTCCTTTTGTCAATACTGTATTGATGTTATTACAGTGACTTGACAGTGTATATTGGCATGGGATATTAAAAGCTTATCCATCTCCAATAAAAGATGAAAAACACAGTGAATGCACTGGATGCACAAATTAGAGGGGGCAACAACAGTGACATGCACACAGTGTAAGGTTCCAATTTTCCAGAATTCCTCTGACCAGGGAACAAAGCCGACCACAGGTTCTAGGGGACAGAGGGAATGTCAGGCAGTCCATATGGCGTAATGAAAAAGCAGAGGTTACGGTTCTATATCATTTTACTTATAACCGAAAGAAAGCAATGGCCTCTCATCCTATTCCCTACATGAAAGGACAGAGATGTATTTATGTAGAGAAACAAACAACGCATGATTAAGCCAAAGAACATTTCCATTTGCCCTTGATGTTCATTTGCTCCTTTAAAACAATAAACCCATCGGGCTTCCTACACATAATGATACAAACTGATAAATCCAGCCCTTCCTCCCATTTTCCAATCACATCTTATTATGAAAATAAGTGGTGGGGAAGTTTAGCTAATCAAAATGCAAGATGCCTGGGAGAAAATATGGTCCATGGAATCTAAATCACACACACACACACACACACACACACACACACACACACACACACACACACACGCTCCTTCTAGAAGAGGAATCTTTGGGCGATACACAGATCTGGGTATAAAGCAGCAGTTGAAGATCTCAAGTACCCATAGACAAATGCAAGTTACACATATTTTGCTTGGGTACAAACAGAAAATTAACCACATTTTAAAATTCATAAATTCCTTATCTCTTTCAAGACTCTATTTAATATACTTTAATCTCTACAATAATTGTGTATTATCTCCGAGAAACATATTTTAGTTACTGAAATATTGAGTTGATTATTTTGTTTCTATTTCTGCTTCCAAATGCAATTGCCTATGAAATTAGTTCATTAAGAACATGCATACCAAAACATTACCAAACAGGGCACTAACCAGATTCGATTTGTAGTCATTAATTATCAAGAAATTGCTGAATAATCCAAACTGCTTGGCTGTATGAAGCTCTTGGAAAATGATGTAAAGACACAGTTATTTTTTAGAAAATGAACGGATTTATCCTTATGATTAAGCAAATAAAAGGTTTCAGGGCTTCCCTGGTGGCACAGTGGTTAAGAATCTGCCTGCCAATGCAGGGGACATGGGTTTGAGCCCTGGTCCGGGAAGATCCCACATGCCGCGGAGCAACTAAGCCTGTGCGCCACAACTACTGAGCCTGCGCTCTAGAGCCCGCAAGCCACAACTACTGAGCCCACGTGCCACAACTACTGAAGCCCGCGCGCCTAGAGCCCGTGCTCCGCAACAAGAGAAGCCACCGCAATGAGAAGCCCGCGCACTGCAACGAAGAGTAGCCCCCCGCTCGCCGCAACTAGAGAAAGCCCGCGCGCAGCAACAAAGACCCAACGCAGCCAAAAATAAATAAATAAAATAAATAAGTTTATAAAAAAAATTAAAAAGGTTTTAAAGTGCAAAAAGGAACTAATTAATCTTAGCATTTTTACAATTAATAGCTAAAATCTAGTCGTTTTAAACGATAAACCCATAATAATAAAAGAAAGTAGATTTCCATGGTAAATGACAAATTATGCAACATACATATAGGGAAGAAAATCAATGCAGATTTCTAGAATTTGAACATTGAACATCTGAAATCGTTCTGACAATGTATTTTCCCTAGAGAATCATTCATGGCAGGGTAAAGACGTAGGAAAATTATTTATAAGAATCTGAGTGCAAGATTTTGCTTTTCTAACGGCAAGGATATATGTTACAGACCCATTACATGGATTAAATTTAGGAGAAATTCTCTGCGAAAACTTTGGGCTATTCCTGTGGAACCAAAGTCTGGGATTCAGTGCCCTATGATACCTTCTGCATCCCCACAAAGCATTGTTTTCTAAATGTCTACCTTAACTTGTATATTTATTTACTAATTTAGTGAAATTTAACTTAGATCAACTTATATGGAAAATTCAGTCTTTATAAGGAAAACTGGCTTTTTAAATGACTTCAATATTCGAATCCAGTTTGTGACTCATGAAACTGTCCACTGACAGCATATTTATAGCAAAGTTTTCTTCCAAATCCTGCTCAATTCATGAACAGCATTTCACACCAAACCTTCGGGGGGTGGAAAACTCTGAACCAGAAAAATCAACTTCACTTGTAAGAATGGGTTTTTTTTGTTTGTTTTTTCTGTTAAGTTCTTTACACAGTCAGAATCACAGGGTGATTTTACTCTCTGCCTCTTGGGTTTACCTTTTTCCCAGGTAATCTTGACCTCTGGGAGGATAATTGTAGATCGTGAAATCTCTCTGTAGAGATGATGACCAGACTAAACAAAACAGCAGCAACTTTTAATGTATGTTGCACTTCAGAAAATAGAGAATATGATGGCAGAATGAAAGTGCAAATTACTCTGATTCCCAGGTGGAAAAACAAATGAGTGTAACATCTCTGGCAGCACAAAATAGATATTTTAAATACATTTCAAGGTAACAGCACTTTAAATTCTCAGTAACAGCTTTCATATATAAATAGTAAACTAATCCACCATGATATTTCATTCGTGATAGAGGGAATGAATGTTGAAATGGTCAGAAAATACATTTAGCAAGTTTTTGTTGTTGTTGTTCTGATGAATTGGGTTGAATTGAACATTAATGCAAGGTACCGAAATCAATCGTTTCCTAAGAGGAGATCCATCTCTTTGAACTGTGTTTGTAACTTTTAGGGCTCCTGCATCTTCATTTTCTTTTCTGGTTTAGGACTGGGTCACCGATTTTCAGGGCCACGTCCCTCTGTGTAAAGATTTCACACGCAGTCAGCTGCACCGAGGCCAAATATGTCCCGTGTGAATGCACTAAGCATTTCCATCTGCTATTTATACAAGAAGTTTGGGAGCAAGCAAGCAAGAGCACAGGTGTCATCTGTCAGCGCTTCATTGCATTGACAGGCAGGGCTGTGCTGCTATTGGTTTAATATCGCGGGCGGGCCAATCCCCAGCACTGAATTATCTTCCATCACGAATTTCATTGGAATTCACATCAGAGCCATGGTGACGGTCATCCATAACACACCACAGTGGGTGTCTGGCTGGCGTGGCAAAATCAGTGGTTTTCTATACGAGCCCTCCCCGTTGACTCTCAGAAAGCAGGAAGGTGAGAATCATGGGTTGAATTCTAATAGCGGTGCCAGGTCTCTCTGGATGCACCTGTGTCCACAGGTATCTGCTTGTCATTTATCCTGCCATCATGGGCTATTCATCCACGGTTTCAGGATTCTGATTCAAAGCTGACCGGAAAGCCGAAATCTTCTTGGAACCAGGACCAAACTCTTCCTTCTGAGCTTAGACTGAATTTATCCACCAAATATTATTTTTTCTGACTTCTACTGCAGTGGTTCCATTCACTTAAAAGTAGCAACTTTACTGTTCACGAGAGTTCTCTGCTGTGTTTCCCCTTTTGTTATTTTTTTCCTGCTATTTGCAGACATTTCAATATTACCTCAGTTCACTCAACTTCAACGTACACTGTCTGCTCAATGAGAGAGGACTAAAATACTCAACGGCATTTTTTATTACATGTTTTTAAAATGTTTTTTTAATGTTACAAAATGTCAAACATGTTTTATATCCAAAGAAAATGAAAACATTAATTTGAAAAGTCATAGGGACCCCCGTGTTCATAGCAGCACTGTTTATAATAGCCAAGACACGGAAGCAACCTAAGTGTCCATCAACAAAGGAATGGATAAAGAAGATGTGGTACATATATACACTGGAATACTACTCAGCCATAAAAAAGAATGAAATCATGCCATTTGCAGCAACGTGGATGGACCTAGTGATTATCATAGTAAGTGAAGTAGGCCAGATAGTAAAAGACAAATATATGACATCACTTTTACATGGAATCTAAAAAGTACAAGAAACAAGTGAATATAACAAAAAAGAATCAGACTCACAGATACAGAAAACAAACTAGTGGTTCCCAGTGGGGAGAGGGAAGGGGGGAGGGGCAAGATAGGGGGAGGGGAGTAAGAGGTACAAACTAGTAGGTATCAAATAAATAAGCTACAAGGATATACTGTACAGCACAGGGAAATAGAGCCACTATTTTGTAATAACTATAAATGGAGTAGAATCTTTAAAGAAGGTGAATCATTATGTTGTACACCCGAAAATTATATAATATTGGACAACTATACCTCAATTTAAAAAAGAAAATAATTACTCCAAAACATGTTTTTTTAGTACATTCACAATGTTGTGCAACCACCGTCTCTCTAGTTTTAGAATATCTTCACCCCAAAAGGAAACCCCTTACTCATTTAACATCACGCCCCATTCTCCTGTCCCCCTAACCGCTGGCAACCACTAATTAACTTTCTGTCTGTATTGATTTGCCATTCTGGACATTTCATATAGATGGAATCGTATCATGTTTCCCTTTTGTGTCTGGCTTCTTTCACTTAGCATAATAATTTCAAGGTCCATCCATGTTGTAGCCTGTATCAGTGCTTCATTCCTTCTTGTGACTAAGGAATATTCCATTCTATGCATGGACAGCAGTTTGTCCATGGATGAACATTTGGATTGTTTCTGCCTTTTGGCTGTTGTGAATAATGCTTTTGTGCACGTTATACAGTGAAGCACCTGTTTTGTTGGAGCACCTGTATTCAGTTTTCTTTGGCATATATATAGGAGTGGAATTGCTGGGTTATATGTTCCTGTTACGTGTAAATTTTGAGGAATAAACTGTTCTTCACAGACGCTGAATCCTTTTACATCTCCACCAACGATGTCCAAGAGTTCCAATTTCTCCACACCTGGAAACATTTGTAACTTTCCAGCTTACTGATTATAGCCATCCTAGTGGGTGTGGTTATATTTTAATTGAAATATTTTTCCATTTAACGATTTATAACATATTCAATGTAAAATCTGTTTTATCTTACTATACCAAATTTACCATCTTTACATTTTTCTTGGGTTTTATTTTTTTAATTGCAATAAACAAATAGCCTCAAACGATATGCTGTATTTAGATTTAGGAAAGGCCATTCTTTTCCAGAAGATTACCAAAAAAAATTTAGAATAAGAAACACAGATACTTGTATAATCTAAGAGGGTGCGACAAGAAGCAAATGGTAAAGTGACTCAGACGTAAAGATTATCCTTCACAAAGCCTGGCAGTTAGCTGAGTCAACAGACAGTAGAGTTCAAAAACTATGAGCAGTTGTCTTTTTTTTTTTTTCTCCTCCTATGTTTATGACGTTTTCATTGTTTCCTTTACAAGTAAAAAGTAAATGCGCCCATAGGAAAAACACTTTATGGTTAAACTCTCAACTTCCCCTATGCTGGTTAACTAGTTCATCTACATAGAAAGAAAAGACAAAGCTTAAACGCTGCTTTTTGAAGAACCCAAACTTGTAGTATCAAAGGTGATTTAAATCGACTGTATCTTCTGGCCAATCAGGAAACAAGGATTCTTTTTTTTTAAAATTGAACTATAGTTGTTTTACATTACTGTGTTAGTTTCAGGTGTACAGCAAAGTGATTCAGTTATATATGTATTTTTTTTTTCAGATTCTTTTCCATTAGAGGTTATTGCAGGATATTGAATATAGTTCCCCGTGCTATACAGTAGGACCTTGTTGTTTATCTATTTTTATATATAGTAGTGTGTGTATGTTAATCCCGAACTCCTAATTTATCCCCTCCCCTCTTTCCCCTTTCGTAACCATAAGTTTGATCTCTATGTCTGTGTATCTGTTTCTGTTTTGTAAATAAGTTCATTTGTACTGTCTTTTAGATTACACATGTAAGTGATATCATATGGTACTTCTCTTTCTCTGACTTATTTCACTTAGCATAATGCCCTCCAAGTCCATCCATGATGTTGCAAATGACAAAATTTCATTCTTTTTTATGGCTCAGTAATATTCCATTTTGTGTATATGTGTGTGTGTGTGTGTGTGTGTGTGTGTGTGTGTGTGTGTGTGTGTATCACATCTTCTTTATCCATTCATCTGTTGATGGACATTTAGGTTGTTTCCATGTCCTGGCTACTATAAAAAGTGCTGCTATGAACATTAGGGTGAATCTATCTTCTCGAATTAGAGTTTTCCTCTTTTCCAGATATATGCCCAGGAGTGGGATTGCTGGGTAATATGGTAACTGTAGTTTTAGTTTTTTTTTAAGGAGCCTCCATACTGTTCTCCATAGTGGCTTTACCAACTTACATTACACCAGCAGTGTAGGAGGGTGGAAATAAGGATTCTCCTATCTTTTTTTTTTTAAATAAATTTATTTATTTATTTATTTTGGCTGCGTTGGGTCTTCGTTGCTGCGCGCGGGCTTCCTCTAGTTGTGGCGAGCAGGGGCTACTCTTCGTTGGGGTGCGTGGGGTTCTCATCACTGTGGCTTCTCTTGTCGCGAAGCACGGGCTCTAGGCGTGTGGGCTCACTAGTTGTGCATGCGGGCTCTGTAGTTGTGGCTCGTGGGCTCTAGAGCACAGGCTCAGTAGTTGTGGCGCACGGGCTTAGTTGCTCTGTGGCATGCGGGATCTTCCTGGACCGGGGCTCGAACCCGTGCCCCCTGCATTGGCAGGCGGATTCGTAACCGCTGCGCCACCAGGGAAGCCCAGGATTCTTCTATCTTAATTTGCTTTATTTGACACTAGGTTTGTGTGTAGGACTTATACTGCTCTGTATGGTGCATTTCCCTTCCATGTCCTTCCATACTTCACTTTATTAGAAATTAAAGTTTATAAACAACAAAAAATTATTGCTGCTTTTGCTTCTATAAAAAAATCAAAAAATGTTGCTGCTTCTGGTTCCCTAGAAAATTGAGTCAGTGTTGGAACTTGCAGACAGCTGGGAGCTCCAGGGCAGGGACCCTGTGACGCAGGAGCTGGAGAAGAAATCTGAGGTTCAGAGAGCCTAAGACGGGGGGGGGGGGCTCGGTCTGCACAGGAGAGCAGTCAGCCCACTGCTCCAGGACCCACATCCCGGGAGACCCTCTCAAGGCCCGAAAGCAGGGCAGTGAAACAGATCCGAGAGGTCTTACCAGATACGCAAACACGAGCACAGCTCTTCCAAGACTATTTCCCAAGGGCCATGGCTCACATTTCTGTCACCTGTCTTGAGACATCATGCCCTTTCATAGGACCCCATGAAAAGCCTGGGGAGGATTTTCCAGTTGCCATAATCAACAATTTATTTTGCAGCATAGGCTGATTTTGTACAATTTATGTTCAACAAAATGCAACTCTTTTTTAATTGGAGTAATCATTTTTATTGGAGTATAGTTGGCTTACAATGTTGTGTTAGTTTCAGGTGTACAGCAGAGTGAATCAGTCATACATATACATATATCCACTCTTTTTTAGATTCTCTTCCCATATAGGTCATTACAGAGTATTGAGTAGAGTTCCCTGTGCTATCCAGTAGGTGCTTATTAGTTATCTGTTTTATATATAGTAGTGTGTATATGTCAATCCCAATCTCCCAATGTATCCCTCAACATCTTTTTTGTAAAAAACAGAAATGAGCCAAAATGACTAAAATACATATTACTTACAGTTATTTCACTATTAGATATTATTTCATTTTGCTATGTATGTGTAATGATCTTGATCCATTTTTCTTTTTCTTTTTTTTTTTTTTGGTAAGTGACTGCAAATCCTTTTTGGAAGTAGATGGGCACAATGGTCAAATATTGACTGCAAAGTTTTGTTGAGTATGAAACTTTACATGGCTTATTTATGGAACTTATTTCCTGAGATACTATGTCCATGTGATTCCATTGGAAACAAAATTCAAAAAGAGGTCATTTAATTTATACCTTAAAGCAAACTTCAGGCTGGAGGTGTGTATTTGCAGCACTGATAGACACACCGGGGGAAGGAAAATGCACTTCTTCTTGACACCTGAATCGGAGGTTATATAGCCCTTGGCAGGTGAGATGTTAAATCTGTTTCCTTCTATTCATTCCCACAGTAAAAATATAGGACCGCATTCACCAATGCCTCTTTACTTCCCTTTAAATCACGCTCAGCTCTCTTCTCCAGGCTGTATATTTTCCATTTCTCCCCTCCACTATATTTGACTCATCCTGTGCCATTCAGCTGTGAGGATTTTCAGCCTTGAATGGAAATCATCTTCCTCTGGATACCTAATACCCCGAGGACGTCTTTCCAAATGGTAAAAAGAGTACCAGCATTAAAGAATATTTAAAATCACGATTTAATAAAATTTCACCTTGGTCGACCTCTTGCTATGCATCAGCTACTCTATGTATTCTAAACATGCCTCAATGAATTATAAGTTTGTGTGTTGGTACAATTAGTATGCTCATTTTTATGAGAAAAAAAAAGGTCAAAGAGTGTCCACATGGATGATTAGAGAAGCAGCTGAGATGCAGACACAGAAAACCTACTCCAGACCTGAAGCCTTTAGCCCGGATTCAACTTGCTCCTGATTTCCATCTATGTCAACAGGAAAACTGTCACTCTCACTCATGAGTATATAGTGACTGTGGCAGAATGAAAGTACAATTCTATCAGCGTCTCAATTTTTGAGGAATTAGTCTCTGTTTGGGGGAGAAATTAAATCCTTTGGCCAAAGATATGAAGAGGCTTGTGTTCACTTTCTTCTCTTATTTGTACAAATCCCTCCCACTATTTTATTTGACTTAGTCTGTCTTACTTGTTCCTAGTTTCCCAAGTGCAAGGCATAATCCCTTGGATTTCTTTCTTTCTTGATTCCTAATGAATGGTTCAAGCTGTGGCTATTTCCTGGAATCCTACATTTACCACATCATAGAGGTTTTGATATTCGCTTGTCTTTATGGCTTATATCTCATCGACTGAAATTATAGTTACAGTTTTAACTGTTAACCGGAAAACGATTTAGAAGAGTGCTATCCATTTCCCAAGCAGAGAAGGTTTGGGTTTCTATTTTTTTCCCCTGTGTTGAAAATATTTAATTGTGTTGCATGATAATTGGTGACAGTTAATTTTTTTTTGGCAGGTGATTATGAATATGTTAAGGTCTTTTTTGTTGGCATGATGCATGGCTAAGATGCAGACAAAGAACAAATTATGAGAGCTTGTTGAATGCTTGTCTCTCTCTACTTTTCCTTCAAGACGGAAAAGGTAAAGAGGAAAATCCAGTATTTTCCATTATCAGGTTTAACCACTTGATGGCAAGATGATAATAATAAGCCTTCATTCTTTCTTGCTTTGGGGATAACTCCCTATGCATCCATAGCTTAATCATACACACGGATTCCCCAGTACTTCTGAACCGTGAATTGCCCTCTTCCCCTTTTGCTGTGTCGATTATCAGTTTACACCAGAAGTCTGCCTTTCCATCCCATTTTTAATTTATACATGTTTATCAGAGGTTAAAAACCAGGAAGATTTTTGATAGAAACACCCAGGTATACTGACATTTCAATATGGAACTTTCCACCTCAGCAAGAACACTTCAAGTCTATCTCCTTGCAAATAGAACATTTCGCCCATAATTTTCTGCATAAGACACCCCGTTTAATTCTGTGGCTTCTACAATATAAACCGTTAGCATTTAATAGTGTGTTGACAGAAACTCAGAGAAAATGTCTCTTCCATTACTTTAGACTTGGATTCCACGTTTTTCCTGGAAATATTAAAAGGCTCTCCTGATTCACCTCCGTGAAGTCAGGCTAAATTTTCTCTGAGCTATTCCCTCCACCTCCACCCCCCGACACACACCAAAAAGCACTGCTGAGGCCCTTTAAGGTTTCTCATCAGCAGCTCTGGGCAGGCCATCCTGGTTGAACACTTCTACAAAAATCTAGAAACTTCCAGGTGTGACATATTCAAAATTAGATTTCCCTGACCGGTCACTTCTTCACTAATCTTCTGTTTCATTCATCAAAAGGAAAACTTTTCATATAAAATATTTTTCAGATTCTTTTAACAAATACACTGCCTGTACTGTAAAATATATCCTTTTGAGTGCACAGTTCTATGACAATTGACAAATGCATAGACTGAAGGAATCACCTCCACAACCAACATAGAGAGTATTTTCATACCCCCCCCCACCCCAGAAATTTCCACCTCTACCTTTCGTAGGCAGACCCGCCCCTCACCTGCAGTCCTGGAAACCACTGATCTGAGCATCCTACCTCTACTTTGACCTTCTCAGGACGTCACATCCATAGGTTTAGAGAGTAGGTAACCTTGCGAGTCTGGTTTCTTTTTTTTTTTCTGTTAACATCTTTATTGGAGTATAATTGCTTTACAATGGTGTGTTAGTGTCTGCTGTATAACAAAGTGAATCAGCTACACATATACATACATCCCCATACCTCCTCCCTCTTGCGTCTCCCTCCCACCCTCCCTATCCCACCCCTCTAGGTGGTCACAAAGCACCGAGCTGATCTCCCTGTGCTATGCAGCTGTTTCCCACTAGCTATGAATTTTACATTTGGTAGTGTATATATGTCCATGCCACTCTCTCACTTCGTCCCAGCTTACCCTTCCCCCTCCCCATGTCCTCAAGTCCATTCTCTATGTCTGCATCTTTATTCCTGTCCTGCCCCTAGGTTCTTCAGAACCTTTTTTTTTTTTTCTTTTTAAGATTCCATATATATGTGTTAGCATACGGTATTTGTTTTTCTCTTTCTGACTTACTTCACTCTGTATGACAGACTCTAGGTCCATCCACCTCAAATAACTACAAATAACTCAATTTCATTTCTTTTTATGGCTCAGTAATATTCCATTGTATATATGTGCCACATCTTCTTTATCCATTCATCTGTTGATGGACACTTAGGTTGCTTCCATGACCTGGCTATTGTAAATAATGCTGCAATGAATATTGTGGTACATGAATCTTTTTGAATTATGGTTTTCTCAGGGTATATGCCCAGTAGTGGGATTGCTGGGTCATATGGTAGTTCTATTTTTAGTTTTTTAAGGAACCTCCATACTGTTCTCCATAGTGGCTGTATCAATTTACATTCCCAACAACAGTGCAGGAGGGTTCCCTTTTCTCCACACCCTCTCCAGCATTTATTGTTTATAGATTTTTTGATGATGGCCATTCTGACTGGTGTGAGGTGATACCTCACTGTAGTTTTGATTTGCATTTCTCTAATGATTAGTGATGTTGAGCATCCTTTCATGTGCTTGTTGGCAATCTGTCTATCTTCTTTGGAGAAATGTCTATTTAGGTCTTCTGACCATTTTTGGATTGGGTTGTTTGTTTTTTGATATTGAGCTGCATGACCTGCTTGTATATTTTGGAGATTAATCCTTGGTCAGTTGCTTCGTTTGTAAATATTTTCTCCCATTCTGAGGGTTGTCTTTTCATCTTATGGTTTCCTTTGCCGTGCCAAAGCTTTTAAGTTGCATTAGGCCCCATTTGTTTATTTTTGTTTTTATTTCCATTTCTCTAGGAGGTGGGTCAAAAAGGATCTTGCTGTGATTTATGTCAGAGTGTTCTTCCTCTGTTTTCCTCTAAGAGTTTTACAGTGTCTGGCCTTATATTTAGGTCTTTAATCCATTTTGAGTTTATTTTTGTGTATGGTGTTAGGGAGTGTTCTAACTTCATTCTTTTACATGTAGCTGTCCAGTTTTCCCAGCACCACTTATTGAAGAGACTGTCTTTTCTCCATTTTTTATTCTTGACTCCTTTATCGAAGATAAGGTGACCATACGTGTGTGGGTTTATCTCTGGGCTTTCTATCCTTTTCCATTGATCTATATTTCTGTTTTTGTGCCAGTACCATACTGTCTTGATTACTCTAGCTTTGTAGTATAGTCTGAAGTCCGGGAGCCTGGTTCGTCCAACTCCGTTTTTCTTTCTCAAGATTGCTTTGGCTATTTGGGGTTTTTTGTGTTTCCATACAAATTGTGAAGTTTTTTGTTCTAGTTCTGTGTAAAATGCCATTGGTAGTTTCATAGGGATTGCATTGAATCTGTAGATTGCCTTGGGTAGTATAGTCAATTTTCACAATGTTGATTCTTCCAATCCAAGAACATGGTATATCTCTCCATCTGTTTGTATCATCTTTAATTTCTTTCATCAGTCTCTTATAGTTTTCTGCATACAGGTCTTTTGTCTCCTTAGGTAGGTTTATTCCTAGGTATTTTATTCTTTTTGTTGGAGTGGTAAATGGGAGTGTTTCCTTAATTTCTCTTTCAGATTTTTCATCATTACTGTATAGGAATGCAAGAGATTTCTGTGCATTAATTTTGTATCCTGCTACTTTACCGAGTTCATTGATAAGCTCTTGTAGTTTTCTGGTGGCATCTTTAGGATTCTCTATGTATAGTATCATGTCATCTGCAACAGTGACAGTTTTACTTCTTCTTTTCCGATTTGGATTCCTTTTATTTCTTTTTCTTCTCTGATTGCTGTGGCTAACACTTCCAAAACTATGTTGAATAATAGTGGTGAGAGTGGGCATCCTTGTCTTATTCCTGATTGTAGAGGAAATGGTTTCAGTTTTTCACCATTGAGAACAATGTTGGCCGTGGGTTTGTCATATATGGTCGTTATTATGCTGAGGTTGGTTTCCTCTATGCCTACTTTCTGTAAAGTTTTTTTTATCATAAATGGGTGTTGAATTTTGTTGAAAGCTTTTTCTGCATCTGCTGAGATTATCATATGGTTTTTATCCTTCAATTTGTTAATATGGTATATCACATTGATTGATTTGTGTATATTGAAGAATCCTTGCATTCCTGGGATAAACACCACTTGATCATGGTGTATGATCCATTTCATGTGCTGTTGGATTCTGTTTGCTAGTATTTTGTTGAGGATTTTTGCATCTGTGTTCATCAGTGATTTGGACTATAGTTTTTTTGTGACATCTTTGTCTGGTTTTGGTATCAGGGTGATGGTGGCCTCGTAGAATGAGTTTGGGAGTGTTCCTCCCTCTGCTATATTTTGGAAGAGTTTGGGAGGGATAGGCGTTAGCTCTTCTCTAAATGTTTGATAGAATTCGCCTGTGAAGCCATCTGGTCCTAGGCTTTTGTTTGTTGGAAGATTTTTAATCACAGTCTCAACTAAGCCTGTGCGCCAAAACTACTGAGCCTGTGCTCTAGAACCCATGAGGCACAACTACTGAAGCCCGCGCACCCTAGAGCGCATGCGCCACAACTACTGAGCCCGAGTGCCACAACGAAGAGTAGCCCCCGCTCGCCGCAACTAGAGAAAAGCCCGTGTGCAGTAACGAAGACACAACACAGCCAAAAATAAAATAAATTAATTAAAAAAGAAAAAAACACACATCCATCCATACTCCACCCAGTGACGGATCACGTGACCACCCACAGGAGTAGCACTGTCCTTGAGGCTATAGCTCAGGGAACAAGACACAAAGACCCCGCATGTGGATGCAGGCAAAGCTACTTGGGCAGAGATTTCGAGGGTCCTAGACACCCAGTGTGGGGTCTACAGTGGGTGCAGGTTCTTTTTCTCTTGGACTCCTTGCACAGAGGCACGCGGCTGGAGAAGGGTCAGAACTGTGTCCTCGAAACCTGGGCTCGGGACAGACGCCCTTCTAGCCTCCGTTTAAGGGCGATACTAACGTTTGCCCTGCCATCCCTGGTTATCTCTGAGGGTTATCATGTACACGGTTTATCTCACAGCATCCACCCTTGGTTATTCTCTCCCTGGCTCCCTTGAGTGTCAATCACCAGTGCCAGGAACATCCTGCAAACAGCCAGGAAGGGAAGACCCACGTCTAATGTGCATGCTCGTCAATGACTACAGGAGTGTGGGCTTGAAGTTGGTGCCAGGACTAGGTTTGGACATGTCAACAAAAATTAATCAATAGTCTAGGAGAGAAGTGGAAATGTTTATTTGAGTCCAATTTGAGGATGATAATCCGGGAAGAGAATCTCAGAAAGCTCTGAGAACTGTTCTGCCCATTGGAAGTCCAGAGTTACGGAAGTTTTTTGAGAAACAGGGATGTACATTAAATGACGTATTACTGGCAGCTTTCACAATCCAGATCTTAGCATCGTCATGGCCCCTTACGAGGTCAAGAAGGAGCGTTATCTTTTCGGGAGTCGTCTCGTGGACGCTGGGAGAATACTGCTGTCTATGGTTGAGCAGATATTCCTGCTGACGAGGCAGATCTGGTCCATGCCTAATGCACACATACAATGTGGAGTACAGGAGGGAGGAGACCAAAGGGCAGAAAGAATTTTTTAATGTTTAAATTTTTCTCGTCTGGCCATAAAATACGAATCTTATGTCACAGACAGACCGCCTGGGCTGTAGGTATTCTAACTGGCACCCACTTCCTGGATAGGCTTACCTCGGCGCTGAGATTCTACCGCACACACTGGGGCTTGGGCCCCGGGGAACCGCAGCAAGCTTAGTGCTGGGCTATAGACTGAGGAAATCCCGTCTTATCACTGGGTCCTCTCCTGGGGGGGGGGGGGGCGGCTGCCATCCTCCTGTTCAGCACAAGCCCCCAAGCATGCCCGGCGGGCGGCTCTTCCTGTAGCGATTAGCCTTGGATTTTCAGCACGATTGATTCACTGAGCCGGACACTTACAACCTGTTCACATCTCTCTAAGTACGTTCTAGTTGACTAGCTCCTTTAGAAAAGGCTCTTTTTTTTTTTTTTTTTGCTTTGAGCCTTTTCCCTTATCTCCTCTGTGAAGGGGTGAGTCCATCAGGGGCTGTAGCTCTTTTTCCTTCTCCCACTATCTCTGCTCCTCCCGTTTCCATTCTGCACATTTTTATAAAAGGGATTTTTTTTTAACTTTTTATTTTAAATTGGAGTATAGCTGATGAACCCTGTTGTGTTAGTTTCAGGTGTACAGCAAAGGGATTTGGTTACACAGAGACGAGTATCTATTCTTTTTCAAATGCTTTCCCATTTAGGCTGTTACAGAATATTGAGCAGAGTTCCCTGTGCTCTACAGTAGGTCCTTGTTGGTTATCCATTTTAAATATAGCAGTGTGTAGATGTCAATCCCAAACTCCCAATCTATCCCTCCCCCCTCCTTCCCACCCCCCCCCCCCAACAACCATAAATTGGTTCTCTAAGTCTGTCTCTTTCTGTTTTGTAAATAAGTTCAAGGGATTGTTTACTTGACTTGCCTGTTCCTGTCCTTATAAACAAACTCCAGGCAATTTGCTCTCTATTAGGAGGGAAGAAGGGCTTATCTCTCTTCCTTACAAAAAGCCTCAGGGCACTTTGCTTTTTGTGTGGAAGCTTGTTTTGTTTATCTTTTCTATTGCACACAGGCTGGGCCTCTTGAGTCTAACCTTTTATCTTTCAGTACTGCCTTGGACTGCCGGCATATTTGCACACTTCTGATGCTTTTCTTTTCAATGCAGGCTTTCATTCTAAGCAGTGAGTCTCAGCGGAAACACTTCGGCTTCAAGCAGTTTTCTCCCTGTGCACTTTCCTTGTAGTTTTATTCACCATGGTCCCTCTGTTTCCAGCACTGACCGAAACCGCCCGCCCTGGCCAGGCACCATAGCAACCACTGGCATGAGTTCTCTTAGAACAGGAGGTCCTGGTAAGGAACGCGGAATTGACAAGCTACCACCAACCGGAAGAATTCGGGAAAGGGCAAAAGGAGAGAGGAGATGCCCGTCCACAGGTCCTACCAACCTCCCGGAATCCTTCTCGGGGAATCCACCTTGGCTGACCGATGCACACGCCATCAGGAAGGACCCTGAGTCAGAACGGTTGGCCAGAGACAACCCGGAAACTCACCCCATCACCATAAAACCCGAGACCGCGAGCCACGGGGCAGAGCAGTTCTCCTGGGTCCCCTTACCCTCCTGCTCTCCACCCGGGCACCCCTTCCCAATAAAGTCTCTTGCTTTGTCAGCACGTGTGTCTCCTCGGACTATTCATTTCTGAGTGTTAGACAAGAGCCCGCTCTCGGGCCCTGGAAGGGATCCCCGTTCCTGCAACAGATCTGTTGATACATCTTTACAGATCCAATAACCTCAGAGTTACATTCCAATACAACGTATTGGAGAAGCTGCTGGAAATGGATAGATCCATGTTCTGCTTTATCCCATGATTAAGCTCTTAAAAAAATGATTCTCCCATGGTAATAAGTATCTCTCTGAATATCTAAGAAGGTAGAGGAACCAAGTAGTAAGTTTACATCAAAAGGGTTAAGCCAGAGGAAGTGCATAACCACCCCTTAGGGTAACTCTCATTAAGGTACTTTTGAACACAAGGAAGGACTGTTGCCTCAGGTCTCAAGAAGGAACAAACACCTCAACCCAAGGTCTAAAGGTCCCTTAACCCTCTTGCACCTCTTCTTGCTCAAGTCCACCTTCCAAATCCCATGTATGTGCTTCTGCTGGTTGGCATAAGGGACACATGGAGAAACTTAGCCTCAGGGGGGTCAGGATGTCCTGACTCTATAGAAGAAGAAAGTCATCTAGGAAGGGATTGGGCTCATTGATGAATAAACCAGTTGGCAGAATCTTCCTTGGAATCTTCCTTGGGCTTCTCACTTCCTTACGTACTTTCTTTCCACAGATGAACTCCAAACAGCAACAACCAAACCCACAGGCATCTAACAGAATAGTCTCCCTGCCACTTGAGAATGATCAAAATCTCATTAGTCAGGACTTCCCTGGTGGTCCAGCGGTGAAGAATCCACCTTCCACTGCAGGGGACGTGGGGTTTCATCCCTGGTCGGGGAACTAAGATCCCACATGCCGTGGGGCAACTAAGCCCGCGTGCTGCAACTACAGGGCCCACACACCACAACTAGAGAGCCCACGCGCTCTGGACCCCGAGCACCACAACTAGAGAGAGAAAACCCACACGCCACAACTAGAGAAAAGCCCGCGCACCACAACAAAGATCCCGTATGCCGCAATTAAGATGCAGCCAAAAATTTTAAAAATACAAATGAATAAATAAATATTAAAAAAAAAAAAGAATGGCCACAAAGAATGGGCTGAAACAGTTTTCCATTACAATATTTAAAAAAAAAAATCTCATTAGTCACTGGAAACATCTCTGGATTTTTTCTGTTCCTTCTCTGGTTAAGTCACAACCTCACATTCACATCCCCAGGGAAGTAAATGAGGAGGTTAGTTTACCAACCCCCTATGCGAACTTGGGGAAACGGAGAGAAGGATATTAAGGAAAATGAGTAGATCCATCATTTTAGTCCATCCCTGTAGCCAACTCTCTTTCTCAGTCAGTAGACCCCAAATGACTTTCTTTCCTTCTTGCAGAGTCAATGGCACAGTAAGAAACAAGCACCACATTGCTCAACCCTGGTACTCCTTGAGCCTATTAAAATGGTTTCTTGTAGCTGTCATATGGATTGCCAATCACTGTCCCCTCTAAATACTGTAGTGCAATGAATAATTTAAGTGACTATTAACACAGCATCCAAGTATCAGTTCAAATAAAAGTAAAGCCCCCAAGAGAGACAAATACCATATGATGTCACTTATATGTGGAATCTAAAATACAACACAAATGAACTTATCTACAAAACAGAAACAGACTCACTGACAGAGAGAACAGACTGTGGTTGCCAAGGGGGAGGGGGGATGGGAAGGACTGGGAGTTTGGGGTTAACAGATACAAACTATCATATATAGGATGGATACACAACAAGGTCCTACTGTCTAGCAGAGGGAACTATATTCAATATCCTGTAATAAACCATCGTGGAAAAGAATATAAAAAAAAAGAATGTCTATATGCATGTAACTGAGTCACTTTGCTGTACAGCAGAGATTGACACAGCACTGGAAATTAACTATACTGGGCTTCCCTGGTGGTACAGTGGTTGAGAGTCTGCCTGCTAATGCAGGGGACACGGGTTCAAGCCCTGGTCTGGGAGGATCCCACATGCCGCGGAGCAACTAGGCCCGTGAGCCATAACTACTGAGCCTGCGCGTCTGGAGCCTGTGCTCCGCAACAGGAGAGGCCGCGATAGTGAGAGGCCCGCGCACCGCGATGAAGAGTGGCCCCCGCTCGCCGCAACTAGAGACAGCCCTCGCACAAAAACGAAGACCCAACACAGCCAAAAATAAATAGTTAAAAAAAAAAAGAAATCAACTATACCTCAACAAAAAAAATTAAATTAAAAAAAAATAATAAATAAACCACCCCAAGTTCCCTTACCTTCATAGCCTATTATCTGCAACCATTTCAAGAACCTCTTGGTGAAGGTTCTTCATTGACCATGGAATACACTGAACGTACTTTACGTAGAAAGATTTAAATGATGAACAATTTTCTAGCTTCACTGTTTTTCTCAAACAGAGGAGCCCAATGTCAAGCCATCCCTTCATAAAAATATTGTACTGGCCAGTGGGACCATTCCTCTGCCAGCTGTAGAGCCTCAGAACAACACAGTAGGATTGATGCTTAGAGCTCAGGGAAGTATCTGGTCTACCTCACACACGCCTCAAAGGAGGATTGAGAATGCCTCAAAGCAAAACAAACAAAAACAGAAACAAAAACAAACACAAAACCCTAGAACCTGGCCTGAGACCCACACAGCTTCAGGGGTTTCTACGATAACTAATACTTTGATTACCTGTCCGGCAAAGTTTTAGCAAGAACACCAAGGACAGAACTTGAAAAGATACTGGAAAATGCAGGAGAATATTTCAGATTTGAGTATGCTATAGTCAAGATTTAATTATTTAGCTCTGCAGAAAGGTACAGGGCACCTGATTAGATATATATTTTATATATATTGATATATATCTGACCCTGTGTGTGCATGTGTGTGTATAACTGTTGAATGAAATTAAGACTACTGAGTTCATATAACTCAGTATGGATGTATGTGTGTATGCACTCACCTATGTATTTATAATATATTTAATACACACATATAATACATGTATTTATCATGTTAAAAAAAAGTGCCATTGAAAGTGACCAAGAAAATCAATATTCAGAATGTATGAATAAATCTTTGGCCTGAAGATTTTTAACTCTATGGTTCTTTAATGCTCCCTGGCATGATTTCAAGACCTTGAGTCTGTAGGAATTCCCCATTTATGGCACACAGTCATGAAAGCAATAAAGTACAGTCTCAGCAGAAATTCACTACCTAATTTTTGAGGACACACTCCATTTAATCTACTTTCAAAATTATACTTTGATAAATACTGTTTTGACTACTAATCAGGAAATCCACGTAAAAGTCACCTTAAGCTGTTCGTCAATCTCTCTTTCATATATTCCACATTCGGTGAATATTAGCAGTGACGACTGATTCTAACATTTTTGCTGTTTTCATCCATGGTAGTTTCTGTTTACTACCCTGTCATTAATAATGTGCATCTTGGTCTGGAGGTATTTTCTAGGGCTATCTCATGACATTTCACGTTATGTTTTTCCCTTACGTTCAACTAATGTTCTTTAAAAGTGTTTTAAAGTGAGATGCGTAAACTGGAAGGGGGGGGTAATATTAGCAATTCTCCTGATGGAATGCTTTCAGCTGAGTTTTTAAGGATGGATTAATTCCCTCAAATTCCATGAAAACCCATGTGAAATGTGAAGTTGTCAGGTGCACACTAGAGCGTGGCTATCTCAGCCCAAATCTTTCTGGCAGGAAGGCTTAAGCATCAGGAGGGTTTGATGCACCGCAAAGGGGTCCTTTGTTAATGGACCACATCCGATGCAGCAGGGCTAGAGAGTGTGCGATCACTTTATACTCTGCTCGGCAGAAAGAAAAGGACATTCTGTATTCACTAACGCTCTTGCTCCAAAAGTAATTGTGTCTCCAAAACGTTAAGTGAGGTTTTCGGGCTTGTAAAATGTGACATGCATTATGACTAGCATTTAGGGGAACGGGGCATGGTGTAGTTTCACTAAAAATACATGAATTCGTCTCAATTATCCTCCCCAATCTTTGCAGGCTATGTAGCTTTGTCTTTCTTTTATTTGGCTAATGTTGAACACTGTCTTACGCAAAAATATTTTTTTAAAAATTAAAGAATTTACCTGCATATCTTTACAAGTGCATGAGATGCTTTATTAAACAATTTTTTTTTTAATTTTATATTGGAGTAGACTTAACAGTGTCACTTTAGTTTCAGGTGCACAGCACAGTGATTCAGTTATACGTAGACATGTATCTATTCTTTTTCAAATTCTTTTCCCATTTAGGTTATTATAGAATACCGAGCAGAGTTCCTTGCCGCTAGAGATGCCTTTTTGCAGCTAGTTATTTCCTTTTTTTTTTTACGGGGAAAGTAGATAAATTCCCTGTATTATTTTTACTTCCACAAAAAATATGTATTTTATATAATTCTTCCATTTATTCAAATATATAGCAAGTATATATAGACACAAATATACATCTATGAGTATATATATATACATATGCTTACTTCTCAAAGACATATAGTATGCATGCATGTTTCTCTATCTATATATACAGACATACACACAGATAGATATACGTTATCTGTCCCTGTCTATAATGTGTATGTGCGTGTGTCTGAAATCAAAAAGTATATACTAATATTCCAATATATACCAGTAACTGTATGGCCTTTGGTTGGCAACATTCCAACCCTCACATTCTACATGTCTAAACACGAGTGGAAGGGTTAACAGCCGTCTTTCATTAAATACGACAAATAATTTAAAAAATCAGTTAAAAACCACTTTTTTTTTTCCAGGCGGGCATGTTCAAATGAAAGAGGGGCGTGAATGTTTCTGAGGCTTGATAACAATAAAGATGTTCGGCTCTCCAAACCAGGTGAACATAGCCTGTGAGACACCTAGTTTCAAAGATTAGAGGGGATATATGTATACGTATAGCTCATTCACTTCTTTGTACAGCAGAAACTAACGCAACACTGTAAAGCAACTACATTCCAATAAAATACAAAAAAGGATATTGTTCAGATACTGTAGGCACCTGTCATCATATCCCTGGGATCTCATATTAAATATGCACCATAAATCAGATATATTAAAAATGAGGCAGAGCATTCTGCCGTTACTGTGATAAGAGTTGAGGTCCTTGATCTTTGCCCCCAAGATATGATAATAATATTAATAATCATCATCATCGTCTCTCAGCCACTGGCTTCATCTTGTACTGGTCAATTTCGCTCTCCTTTGTGGCGGTTTACTCCCGACATAATCCGTATTTCACGTGGTAAAGGCGTAGAAACCACATTTGCACCTAATTTTCCAACTCAACAAACAGCAAATAATTGCCGATGATGTTCCACCTTCTTGGGATATCTTTCCCCATCTTCAGTCATCAACATTCTAGGCGCCTCAAAGGAAAGCTGAAATGCTGTTATTTCATGAACCGTATGGTTTCTTTTCCTCCTTCCCAGGATAGAAGTCACGCTTTCCTTCTGTTTCCTTCAGTACCCTACTCTGTCTGAAGGACTCTATACATAGAAAGAATTGGGAAGTGCTCCCTTATCACCCATTTTGAGAGGATTATTCATGTCTAATGAAGATGATTTGGGTTTTTCTTTTTTTAATTGCAAGTGGGAGTTATGCAAGATGCATTCTACCTGTTGTCTTTGAAGCTTGCAAAATGAACACCATTTATCTCAATATGCCTTATAATAGAGTTGTTTACGTTCATGTCATTCTCCCTACCTGATAATGAATTGTAGGGAACAGCGACTATTTTTATTCATCATTTTATCTGTGACAGCCTCTCGCATAATTCAGCTGTAGGTCCTTCATAAATGTTGCATCGAATTTCTTTCCTCTGCAGATCTCACGCTCCCTTATCCAAGAAGGTATTTAATGCACACAGGAAATATATATTCTTTCTTTTATATCTCCATATTTCTGGCAACCTTCACAATCATATCCTACAGAAGAATAGCGCCTGGGGGTTTTGCATTTAGAGTTAACTTTTCTTAATGTATTTTGAGTTAGCTCAACCATCCCCAATGAGTGTCTTTCAAAATGGCAATGCCTGCTACCACTAGACACAGAAACACAAGTTCCCAAGGGTCGGTAAGGAGGGGCTTCAGACTCTTCCACGTTGGGAGGAGAGAGAAGGCAGCTTCAACGGTGGAGAGTCCAGCACCATGATAAACACTTCCCTCTCCAATAGGGCAGACCAGTGCCGGGTGCCGGTCTATTCAATATACTCAGGTTTTGCATATCATTTGCTTGAAAACATGGTTGCATTGATGAGAATGTGTAGGCACCCACTCTTGCAGACCAGAACATTACTGAACAGGGGATTATGGCTCATGGGTCTGTTCAGCTATATGGCATTCTGTAGACATAAATCAAGAGCTGCCAGATAAAATACAGGATGCCCAGTTAAATTTGAATCTTAGATAATACGTTTTTTTAGGGAAAAAAAAATTCCCACATATTGCATGGACACTCTTTATCATTATTTTTTTTTATTGAAGTATAGTTGATTTACAATATTGTGCCAATCTCTGCTGTACAGCAAAATGACTCAGTTTTACACATAAAGACTTTCTTTTTTTAATATTCTTTTCCATGATGGTTTATCCCAGGAGATTGGATATAGTTCCCTGTGCTCTACAGTAGGACCTTGTTGTGTATCCATTCTATATATAATATTAACAGTTTGCATCTGCTAACCCCAAATTCTCAATCCCTCCCTCCCCCAAGCCCCTCCCCCTTGGCAACCACATGTCTGTTCTCTATGTCTGTGTGGATGCTCTTATATTAAAAATATGCTCTGTCAATGTAAGCAACGTTTCTTAAACTTTAATCCACCTCCCCAATTCTTTTTCTATCCCAACCTCATCCCTCTGGTTTTCTTTCTTCATACTTTATGATGTGAAGTTAAAATGTTTATCCACTGTATTTACTGAAAAAAAAAAAAATTATGCTCTTCTATACTTGACATGAGAAGCTTTTAAATGTTCTAATTTGGGGAAGAAATACACTTTTGCTCTTTTTTCTATGATTTTTCTCACACAGTACAAAAACAACAACAACAAAATTTACATCAAAACACGTCACAGTTTGTGGGAAACCCAAATTGCAAATAACTTGAATCTGTGTATTTTTATGAAATAAAAACTTGATACTTACTGTTAAAAGAAAAATGCACTGTGCATCTGAAAATCAAATTTAACTGGGATCCTTATAATAGCACTGTTATTTGCTAAAACTGGCAGTGTGACAAAAGGCACTGATTAAAATGTGTTTTGACTGACTGCGTTAATGAACAATATACTGAACAGCTGAAGGAATTGGAGTCATCTAATGGGAAGATACAATGACCACCACGCAAGCATACATTAAAAAAGAAACACAGCACACTCTACTAAAATATTTCTAAAATGTACAACTTTCACCCTAAATCTTACCTGGTTTCCAATTTCAGCATCTTTAAAGAATTTGGAAGTGGCTGTTATTTGCGTGATCTTTTAAAAGTTCAATCAGTCCTCAGGCTTTCTTTCTTCAGGCTAAATTATCTCAATTCTTCGATCATTCTCTTCGTGACCTGTTAAAATATTTTAAAATAATGGTTTTCATTAATATACAGAATGGATGCTACAGAAAAATTAGAGAAAGACCTGCTGGCTTAATGACTCCTTGGAAAAGAAAGGCTCTTTCTGTGCTATTTAATAATAATGCCTCTTACCTTCTGATCAGAAGAGTATCTATGAATGATGTTAAGAATTTAGCATATTAATGAACCCAGCCCATACGCTTAAAAGTTATGAAAGTCACCGCTGGATTTTTATGTAAAATAACAGTCTCTGAAGATAAATATGTTTGGCAGCCTTTGGATAACACAGCCCTGGGTTTTTATTAATCTCACAACTGTGTCATTCAGATGTTATCAATTTGGATAGGTTTAGACATCTCAAAGAAAATACTACTTCCGTTTCTTTATTGAAAGAAAGTGGAAGTCAGATAAAAGGCATTATAGCTACAAAGTCTCAGGAGTTTAGCAGAATTACACAACAGCTGTGGAATGCTAATGCCACATCACAAATAACTCTTGAAGGTAATTCTGCTAAGGGGTTGGGGAGCTTCTAGTAGGAACAGGTCTAATTAGTCCAGCTAATGTGGATGATTCAGTAAAGGCATCTCTGGAGTGAATTCTAAAACTATTAACTTTTTCTGGCAAAAGAAAAAGAAAAGGATAATAGCAGAGGGAAAATGTCTGGAATATGATATGTGCATAAAAGAATAAACTTGACATCTCTTATATTTCTCTGAGTTGACCAGTATAAAGACTATTTTTTAAAATATTACTTTTAAAGATTTATGTTATTGAAATATACTTGATTTACAATGTTGTGTTAGTTTCTGGTGCACAGCAAAGTGATTCAGTTATCCATATATATACATTCTTTTTCATATTCTTTTCCATGATGGTTTATCACAGGATGCTGAATGGAGTTCCCTGTGCTCTGCCGTAGGACCTTGTTGTTTATCCATTCTATATATAATAGCTTACATCTGCTAATCACAAACTCCCAATCCTTCCCTCCCCCATTTCCCCCCCTCCCCCTTGGCAACCACAAGTCGGTTCTCTATGTTGTGAGTCTGTTTCTGTTTCATGGATAATTTCACTTGCATCATATTTTAGATTCCATGTATAAGTGATATCATGTGATATTTGTATAAAGAGTATTGCAGACAGTGATGTTCAGGTTGTGTAAGCTGGTAATCATGACTGTTCTTACAATCATGGAGGAATTACTCTTTCTGCAACATTACTGGTGATTTCTAACCATGATTCACTGTGGGATAGAGAAAGAAACCAGCACCTAACACACCTGAATAGAATGCTCACCAAAGGCCAAGGGGCCAGTTCTTTAAAAGTGAGATATTGGAGGCAAGAGGAACAGGAACCATCTCCAGATGTCGATTCTGCCTACAGTCATAAATACATGCAATGCAAACCTATAAAAATATATACAAACTACAGAGACTTCCCTGGCGGTCCCGTGGTTAAGACTCCATGCTCCCAATGCAGGGTGCACGGGTTCAATCGCTGGTTGTGGAACAAAGATCCTACATGTTGCACAGTGCGACCTAAAAAAATATGTATCTATCTATCTGTGTACCTATCTATCTATCTACCTATCTATCTATCTACAAACTACATTTATGGACCTTGGGAAGATGATATTAACATGTATATGGAAAAATGGGTAAAAATAACTAGAAATACACTGAAAAAAAATCAGCTTTGAGAGAGGAATAAATGTACCAGACATTTAAAAAAGAATGCAGTGTCTCTACTGTTAAAAGTGGTTAAAAAAAAAAAAAGATAAGTATGTTTTGGGACTTCCCTGACGGTCCAATGGTTAGGACTCCAAGCTTCCACTGCAGGGGGCATGGGTTTGATCCCTGGTCGGGCAAACAAGATCCCGCAAGCTGCACGGTGTAGCCAAAAAACAAATAAATACATTAAAGTGATGTGGCTTTGTTTATAATAGATAAATAAGTAGAGTACAAGAGAAACTTCACAACTAGACCCAAATCCATATGGGGATGTACATTAAAAAGATGTCATCTCTGATACTATACATAGAGAATCTTAAAAATACCACCAGAAAACTACTAGAGCCAATCAATGAATTTGGTAAAGCTGCAGGACACAAAATTAATGCACAGAAATCTCTTGCATTCCTATACACTAATGATGAAAAATCTGAAAGAGAAATTATGGAAACACTCCCATTTACCATTGCAACAAAAAGAATAAAATACCTAGGAATAAACCTACCTAGGGAGACAAAAGACCTGTATGCAGAAAACTATAAGACACTGATGAAAGAAATTAAAGATGATACCAACAGATGGAGAGATATACCATGTTCTTGGATTGGAAGAATCAATATTGTGACAATGACTATACTACCCAAAGCAATCTACAGATTCAATGCAATCCCTATCAAATTACCAATGGCGTTTTTTACGGAACTAGAACAAATCATCTTAAAATTTGTATGGAGACACAAAAGACCCCGAATAGCCAAAGCAGTCTTGAAGGGAAAAAACGGAGGTGGAGGAATCAGACTCCCTGACTTCAGACTATACTATAAAGCTACAGTAATCAAGATAATATGGTACTGGCACAAAAACAGAAACATAGATCAATGGAACAAGATAGAAAGCCCAGAGATAAACCCACGCACCTATGGTCAACTAATCTATGACAAAGGAGGCAAAGATATACAATGGAGAAAAGACATTCTCTTCAATAAGTGGTGCTGGGAAAACTGGACAGCTACATGTAAAAGAATGAAATTAGAACACTTCCTAACACCATACACAAAAATAAACTCAAAATGGATTTGAGACCAAAATATAAGACCGGACACTATAAAACTCTTAGAGGAAAACATAGGAAGAACACTCTTTGACATAAATCACAGCAAGATCTTTTTTGATCCACCTCCTAGAGTAATGGAAATAAAAACAAAAATAAACAAATGGGACCTAATGAAACTTGAAAGCTTTTGCACAGCAAAGGAAACCATAAACAAGACGAAAAGACAACCCTCAGAATGGGAGAAAATATTTGCAAATGAATCAATGGACAAAGGAGTAATCTCCAAAATATATAAACAGCTCATTCAGCTCAATTTTAAAGAAACAAACAACCCAATCAAAATATGGGCAGAAGACCTAAATAGACATTTCTCCAAAGAAGACATACAGATGGCCAAGAAGCACATGAAAAGATGTTCAACATCACTAATTATTAGAGAAATGCAAATCAAAACTACAATGAGGTATCACCTCACACCAGTTAGAATGGGCATCATCAGAAAATCTACAAACAACAAATGCTGGAGAGGGTGTGGAGAAAAGGGAATCCTCTTGCACTGTTGGTGGGAATGTAAACTGATATAGCCACTATGGAGAACAATACGGAGGTTCCGTAAGAAACTAAAAATAGAATTACCATATGATCCAGCAATCCCACTACTGGGCATATACCCAGAGAAAACCGTAATTCAAAAAGACACATGCACCCCAATGTTCACTGCAGCACTATTTACAATAGCCAGGTCATGGAAGCAACCTAAATGCCCGTTGACAGACGAATGGATAAAGAAGATGTGGTACATATATACAATGGAATATTACTCAGCCATAAAAAGGAACGAAATTGAGTCATTTGTAGAGACGTGGATGGATCTAGAGACTGTCATACAGAGTGAAGTAAGTCAGAAAGAGAAAAACAAATATCGTATATTAACGCATGTATGTGAAACCTAGAAAAATGGTACAGATGAACCGGTTTGCAGGGCAGAAGTTGAGACACAGATGTAGAGAACAAACGTATGGACACCAAGGGGGGAAAACTGCGGTGGGGTGGGGATGGTGGTGTGCTGAATTGGGCGACTGGGATTGACATGTATACACTGATGTATATAAAACTGATGACTAATAAGAACCTGCAGTATAAAAGAAACAAAAAACTAATACTAAACTTTCTTTGGGTTATTTGTATGGAAATATGTTAATATAAATGTTTCAGACATTACATGAAATTTCTAAAGATCTTATATGTTCTGGTATAATGTTATAAGTCATAATTCTGGTTATTACTTTAAAATGTATATCTCAGAAATAACTAAATTTCCTTGTCAACTGCATTATTATGAACTTACATCAAATCTTTAACTGTGGTCATTTTTAAGTCTTTTGTCATCTACAGACAGTTCTGGGTGTACTCTGATGCTTTTGCAAATATGTTCCTATAAAAGGGTTTCATCTTCAAAGAATTCATGGAAAAGACTCTGACAAGTACAGGTTTCTGGTAACTGATTGTACTGCTGAACTGAATGAATAAGCATTTTCAGAACTCTAATGGAAAACTGATGAATTCATAAAAGTGCTAACAAAAGATCAAGATGAAAAAAAAATTAATTACATGGGACTGAGTGAACTGATGAGGATGATTATAATTTTTGTGACTTTCTGTTTGAACAACAACAAAAAAATCCCACAAGGACTCAGAGGCAAAAAATATACAAATCAATTTTCACTGCAAAGTAAAGGAGCTGTTACAGTGGAGGATTACTGGACTGAATGTCAATAATATGACATAGTATGAGTGTGTTTCGTGCTTGGTAATTGCAATCATTGTTGCTTTTGTTGTGGTCATCCATTTACAATGATTGGTGTCAGTTTATTTGTCGCTTGTAAAAATAAAATACAGTGTGTGTCTGTGAAAAAAAAAAGATGTCATCTCAAATTACTGGGTACAGGTTTACTTCTTACTAAATAGTGTTGGGGTAACTGCTAGACACTTGCAAAAAAAAAAAAAACCAAACAAATCACATCAGATAGGTACTTCACATCCAAGGGAAGAATAAACTCCAAATGGGAAAATTGCATGTTAAATAAAAATACTAGTACTAAAAAATAGCTTGAGTGAGTTCCTTTTCACAATTCTGACTCAAAGTCCAGATGCATTACACATATTTTTTAAAATGCTGACTACATTAAAAACATTTTTTTCAATGGCAAAAAAACACTTTAAGTCAAAGGCAATTGAGAAAAATAGAGAAAATATTTACAACACACATCATAGATTCAGGGCTAAATACGCCAATATTTAAAGATGTTTCTTTACACTGAGAAGAAAAAACTAAAAACCATCTGGCAAATCCAAATCAAGGGGCATTCTAAAAATAAATACATCAACTAGCATCACAAGAGACAAAACCCAGCAATCATGCCAGATCAAAGGAGATAAAAGACTCATGACAACTAAAAATGAAGTGGGACCCTGTATTGTAATCCTGCAGGAGAAAATACATGATCTTTTGTTTTTGTTTTTCCCAAAGGGGAATTATTAGTGGGGCAGTTGGCAAAATTTGTATAAGGTCTGTAGGTTACATAATAGTCTTGAAGCACTGTTAATGTCCTGGTTTTGATCATTGTACTGATGTTATATAAGAGAATGTCCATATTTTTAAAAATACATACAGAAGTATTTAGGAATAAATGAAGATTATGTTTACAACTTACTGTCTGACACTTGTAAAATAAAATTAGACTCACACATGCACTTATAGGAACAGGTATAATATTAAGAAGACATAACTCCCTCTCCCTGCCCCCTCTCCTCAGAGAGAGAGAGAGAACTGTCCAGATAGAAAACAAGAAAATGTTCTTATAAACAGTAGGAGGGTGAGGTATGTGTGTGTATATGTGTTTGTAGCCTAGGACATATATAAAAAGTCTAATATATATTTATATAAACATATAAGCATGTCTATAAAAGCATATTTATATGTACATATAGATAAAATAATTTCCCCCAGAATTATAGAAATGTTTCAAATATAAAAATAAATGCTCCAAGAAATGTTGAGTCACATGAAAACAAAAGTCCCACTCCCTGGATTAAAAATTGTAAAAACTTCTAGAAAGAAAAGATCTAAGAATTTATGAAAATCAATTTGACATCATACTTCTCCTCAGCAACACTGGTACCTAGAAGACTAGCTAGAAGCTATGAAGCTATGAATCAAAGTCTTCAATCAGGTGAAGAGGGAAAAAAAATATTTTTAACCCAGAAATTTTGTAAGAAGCCAAACGTTCAAGGATGAAAGCAAAATAAATAATTTTTTTAAAATATAAGAATCCAGAATTTTTACCTTACCTCCTCCCATACATGGTTTTTGAATTGTAAAAGTGATTATTCAGGAAAGCTCCCATTAGCATGAAAAGAAATGGAAGAAATGGAAGAAATACTAGGACAGGTCATCAAGAAATGGCACCAGGCAAACCAAAATAGATGCCTCAGAAGAAACCAACCCTGCCAACATCTTGATCTAGGACTTCTGGCTTGCAGAACTGTGTGAAATCTGGGTCTCAGTAGGAACATCCATGACCTGTCCCAGAAAAATCAGACAGTTAGAAGTTAGTGAAGCTCAAGAGATTGGTTCAAGATGGCAGAGTAGAAGTACGTGCGCTCAATCCCTCTTGCGACAGCACCAGAATCACAGCTAACTGCTGAACAATCATCAACAGGAAGACACTGGAACTCACCAAAAAAAACACCCCACATCCAAAGTCAAAGGAGAAGCCACAATGAGACGGTAGGAGGGGCGCAATCACAATCAAATCAAATCCCATAACTGCTGGGTGGGTGACTCACAGACTGGCGAACACTTATACCACAGAAGTCCACCCACTGGAGTGAAGGTTCTGAGCCCCACATCAGGCTTCCCAACCTGGGGGGCCGGCAACAGGAAGAGGAATTCCCAGAGAATCAGACTTCGAAGCCTAGTGGGATTTGATTGCAGGACTTGGACAGGACTGGGGGAAACAGAGACTCCACTCTTGGAGGGCACACACAAAGTAGTGTGTGCATTGGGACCTAGGGGAAGGAGCAGTGACCCCAGGGGAGACTGAACCAGACAAAACTGCTAGTGTTGGAGGGTCTCCTGCAGAGGCAGGGGGTGGCTGTGTCTCACCATGAGGACAAGGACACTGGCAGCAGAAGTTCTGGGAAGTACTCCTTGGCGTGAGCCCTCTCAGAGTCTGCCATTAGCCCCACCAAAGAACCCAGGTAGGCTCCAGTGCTGGGTCACCTCAGGCCACACAACCAACTGGGAGGGAACCCAGCCCCACCCATCAGCAGACAAGCAGACTAAAGTTTTACTGAGCTCTGCCCACCAGAGCAACACCCAGCTCTACCCACCACCAGTCCCTCCCATCAGGAAACTCGCACAAGCCTCTTAGATAGCCTCATCCACCAGAGGGCAGACAGCAGAAGCAAGAAGAACTACAATCCTGTAGCCTATGGAACAAAAACCACATTCACAGAAACACAGACAAAATGAAAAGGCAGAGGACCATGTACCAGATGAAGGAACAAGATAAAACCCCAGAAAAACAACTAAATGAAGTGGCGATAGGCAACTTTCCAGAAAAAGAATTCACAATAATGATAGTGAAGATGATCCAGGACCATGGAAAAAGACTGGAGGCAAAGATCGAGAAGATGCAAGAAATGTTTAACAAAGACCTAGAAGAATTAAAGAACAAACAGAGATGAACAATACAATAACTGAAATGAAAAATACACTAGAAGGAATCAATAGCAGAATAACTGAGGCAGAAGAACGGATAAGTGATCTGGAAGACAGAAGGGTGGAATTCACTGCCACAGAACAAAATAAAGAAAAAAAGGATGATAATAAATGAAGACAGCCTAAGAGACCTCTGGAACAACATTAAACCTATCAACATTCGCATTATAGGGGTCCCAGAAGGAGAAGAGAGAGAGAAAGGACCCGAGAAAATATTTAAAGAGATTAGAGTCGAAAACTTCCCTAACATGGAAAAGGAAATAGCCACCCAAGTCCAGGAAGTGCAGAGAGTCCCATACAAGATAAACCCAAAGAGAAACACGCCGAGACACATAGTAATCAAATTGACGAAAATTAAAGACAAAGAAAAATTATTAAAAGCAACAGGGGAAAAATGACAAATAACATACAAGGGAACTCCCATAAGGTTAACAGCTGATTTCTCAGCAGAAACTCTACAAGCCAGAAGGGAGTAGCATGATACATTTAAAGTGATGAAAGGGAAGAACCTACAACCAAGATTACTCTACCCGGCAAGGATCTCATTCAGATTCAATGGGGAAATCAGAAGCTTTACAGACAAGCAAAAGCTAAGAGAATTCAGCATCACCAAACCAGCTCTACAACAAATGCTAATGGAACTTCTCTAAGTGGGAAACACAAGAGAAGAAAAAGACCTAAAAAAACAAAACCGAAACAATTAAGAAAATGGTAACAGGAACATACATATCGATAATTACCTTAAATGTGAATGGATTAAATGCTCCAACCAAAAGACACAGGCTTGCTGAATGGATACAAAAACAAGACCCATATATATGCTGTCTACAAGAGACCCACTTCAGACCTAGGGACACATACAGACTGAAAGTGAGGGGATGGAAAAAGATATTCCATGCAATTGGAAATCAAAAGAAAGCTGGAGTAGCAATACTCAAGTCAGATAAAATAGACTTTAAAATAAAGAATGTTACAAGAGACAAGGAAGGACACTACCTAATGATCAAGGGGTCAATCCAAGAACAAGATATAACAATTGTAAATATTTATGCACCCAACATAGGAGCACCTCAATACATAAGGCAAATGCTAACAGCTATAAAAGAGGAAATCAACAGTAACACAATAATAGTGGGGGACTTTAACACCTCACTTACACCAATGGACATATCATCCAGACAGAAAATTAATAAGGAAACAAAAGCTTTAAATGACACAATAGACCAGATAGATTTAATTGATATTTATAGGACAGTCCATCCGAAAACAGCACTTTACACTTTCTTCTCAAGTGCACATGGAACATTCTCCAAGATAGATCATATCTTGGGTCACAAATCAAGCCTTGGTAAATTAAAGAAAATTGAAATCATATGAAGCACCGTTTCTGACCACAATACTACGAGGTTAGAAATAAATTATAGGGAAAAAAGCATAAAAAACACAAACACATGGAGGCTAAACAATACGTTACTAAATAACCAAGAGATCACTGAAGAAATCTAAAAGGAAATCAAAAAATACCTAGAGACATATGACAATGAAAACACGATGATCCAAAACCTATGGGATGCAGGAAAAGCAGTTCTAAGAGGGAAGTTTATAGCGATACAATCCTACATCAAGAAACAACAAAAATCTCAAACAATCTAACCTTACACCTAAAGGAACTAGAGAAAGAAGAACAATCAAAACCCAAAGTTAGTAGAAGGAAAGAAATCATAAAGATCAGAGCAGAAATAAATTAAATAGAAACAAAGAAAACAATAGCAAAGATCAATAAAACTAAAAGCTTGTTCTTTGAGAAGATAAAAAAAACTGATAAACCTTTAGCCAGAGTCATCAAGAAAAAGAGGGAGAGGACTCAAATCAATAAAATGAGAAATGAAAAAGGAGAAGTTACAACAGACACCACAGAAATACAAAGCATCATAAGAGACCACTACAAGCAACTCTATGCCAATAAAATGGACAACCTGCAAGAAATGGACAAATTTTTAGAAAGGTATAACCTTCCAAGACTGAACTGGGAAGAAACAGAAAATATGAACAGACCAATCACAAGTAATGAAATTGAAACTGTGATTAAAAATCTTCCAACAAACAAAAGCCCAGGACCAGACGGCTTCACAGGTGAATTCTATCAAGCATTTAGAGAAGAGCTAACACCCATCCTTCTCAAACTCTTCCAAAATATTGCGGAGGAAGGAACACTCCCAAACTCATTCTATGAGGCCACCATCACCCTGATACCAAAACGAGACAAAGATACTACAAAAAAAGAAAATTACAGACCAGTATCACTGATGAATATAGATGCAAAAATTCTCAACAAAATACTAGCAAACAGAATCCAATAACACATTAAAAGGATCATACACCATGATCAAGTGGGATTTATCCGAGGGATGCAAGGATTCTTCAATATACGCAAATCAATCAGTGTGATACACCATATTAACAAATTGAAGAATAAAACCCATATGATCACGTCAATAGATGCAGGAAAGGCTTTTGACAAAATTCAACACCCATTTATGATAAAAACTCTCCAGAAAGTGGGCATAGAGGGAACATACCTCAACATAATAAAGGCCATATACAACAAACCCACAGCAAACATCATTCTCAATGGTGAAAAACTGAAAGCATTTCCTCTAAAATCAGGAACAAGTCAAGATGTCCACTCTTGCCACTATTATTCAACATAGTTTTGGAAGTCCTAGCCACAGCAATCAGAGAAGAAAAAGGAATAGAAATTTAAAAAGAAGAAGTAAAACTGTCAGTGTTTGCAGATGACATGATACTATACATAGAGAATCCTAAAGATGCCACCAGAAAACTGCTAGCGCTAATCAATGAATTTGGTAAAGTTGTAGGATACAAAATTAATGTACAGAAATCTCTTGCATTCCTATACACTAACAACGAAAGATCAGAAGGAGAAATTAATGAGACAATCCCATTCACCATTGCAACAAAAAGAATAAAATACCTAGGAATAAACCTATCTAAGGAGACAAAAGACCTGTATGCAGAAAACTATAAGAGACTGATGAAAGAAATTAAAGATGATACAAACCGATGAAGAGATATACCATGTCCTTGGATTGGAAGAATCAACATTGTGAAAATGACTATACTACCCAAGGCAATCTACAGATTCAGTGCAATCCCTATCAAATTACCAATGGCATTTTTTACAGAACTAGAACAAAAAGTCTTAAAATTTGTATGGAGACACAAAAGACCCCGAATAGCCAAAGCAAACTTGAGGGAAAGAAATGGCTCCAGACTTCAGACTATACTACAAAGCTACAGTAATGAAGACAGTATGGTACTGGCACAAAAACAGAAATACAGATCAATGGAACAGGAGAGAAAGCCCAGAGATAAACCCACGCACATATGGTCACCTTATCTTTGATAAAGGAGGTAAGAATATACAATGGAGAAAAGACAGCCTCTTCAATAAGTGGTGCTGGGAAAACTGGCCAGCTACATGTAAAAGAATATAATTAGAACACCCCCTAACACCATACACAAAAATAAACTCAAAATGGATTAAAGACCTAAATGTAAGGCCAGACACTATAAAACTCTTAGAGGAAAGCATAGGCAGAACACTCTGACATAAATCACAGCAAGCTCTTTTTTGACCCACCTCCTAGAGTAATGGAAATAAAAACAAAAATAAACAAATGGGACCTAATGAAACTTAAAAGCTTTTGCACAGCAAAGGAAACTGTAAACAAGATGAAAAGACAACCCTCAGAATGGGGGAAAATATTTGCGAACAAGTCAGAGGAGAAAGGATTAATCTCCAAAATATATAAACAGCTCATGCAGCTCAATATTAAAAAAACAAACAACCCAATCAAAATATGGGCAGAAGACCTAAATAGACATTTCTCCAAAGAAGACATACAGATGGCCAAGAAGCACATGAAAAGCTGCTCAACATCACTAATTATTAGAGAAATGCAAATCAAAACTACAATGAGTTATCACCTCACACTGGTCAGAATGGGCATCATCAGAAAATCTACAAACAACAAATGCTGGAGAGGATGTGGAGAAAAGTGAACCCTCTTACACTGTTGGTGGGAATGTAAACTGATAGAACCACTATGGAGAACAGTATGGAGGTTCCTTAACACACTAAAATTAGAATTACCATATGACCCAGCAATCCCACTACTGGGCATATACCCTGAGAAAACCATAATTCAAAAAGACACATGCACTGGGAGATTGGGATTGACATATACACACCTGCCGTATTTTAAAAAAGTAAAATAAAAAAAAAAAAAAAAAAAAAAGAAATGGCACCAAATCAGAAGAGTTAAGACCTAAAAAGAAAAAATTTTACAGAGAATCCAACAGACTTTGACACTTGGAAATGTGTTTCTTTAGCAGCAAAGTTTCAATGAGGTAGGAATACATTTCCATCTCTATGAATCCAATTAAAATGTTTAAATGAATAATATTTACATACTCTTCAAATACATTTTTATTGAGTTAGAACTTTTTTGGAATTCAACCAACCATGAAGCCCCAAAGACTTAATTACATTACGGAAACTTGAAAAGGTAACAGTGTCCTTAGAAAAACAAAAATTGGAAGGACGATGAAGAGGTGTACTAATTTCCTCACATCTTAGGGCAAAAAATCATCAGAATCAAGATTCTGATGCATCTACACTACTTAAGATTATTTGTGAAGGGTGAAATGTTAATTACTAAACAAAAATTCGAACTGTTTAATTAAGTTTGCCATTGGAAAAGGGGGTATTTTTTGATTTTTGTTTTTAATAAGAGAATTTTAATGAATTTCCATGGAAGCTGGAATAATATTCATATCCCAGTTGGAAACAACATGGGGTATAGATGAAATATGCATTCACGTGGGTAATCCTCATAACCTAAAAACACCTGTAATTAATTGGAAAACAGAGTGTCTCCTGCTGGGAATGGATACTAGTACAGCATCTCAGAATGCTGAGTGGAGTAGATAAATCTCTTCTTGGCTAAGTGGCAGTGGGCAGGTTACCTAAACTTGCTATTATATGACAGCAAATAATATAATGATGACTTAGTCGCTACATTTTTCCTTTCCTTTTCTTTTTATTATCGTGAGAACATTTAATATGAGATCTACCCTCTTAACAAATTTTTAAATGCATAAAATGTCACCTCACGCATGTTAGAATGGCTTTTATGCAAGAGAGGGAGGGAGGGAGGGGAGGAGGAAAAAAGAGAGGGGGGAGGAAGGGGGGGAAGAAGGAAGGAAAAAAGGAGGGAAGGAGGGGAGGAAGGAAGGAAGGAAGGAAGGAAGGAAGGAAGGAAACTTGTTTGTGAGGATGTAGAGAAATTGGAACCTGTGTGAACTCTTAGTGGGAATGTAAAATGGTGCAGCCACTATGGAGAACAGGATGGATATTCCTAAAAAAATTAAAACCAGAACTACCATGCGATGCAGTGACACTACCTTTCCCTCTGAGCCTTACTGAGGTATAATTGACAAATACAATCGTATATATTTAAAGTGTACAACATGATTTGATACATGTATACACTGTGCAGTGATCACCACCATCAAGTGAATCAACACGTCCAGCACCCATCACCTCGCATCCACTGACACCATCTTGATTTGTGCTAAGTCACTATCTTTCGCAGCATCTCTGTAAACGTCAACCCAGTGAAAAATAGTAACAACTTCTGAATAATGTTACGAAATAATTCTGACCTCGCATTCCCCCCAAATGGGTATTAGCGACCCCCAGGGCTCTATATACAGATGACACTTTGAGGACCATTGTTCTGCAGGAAAACCTATTTAGGAACAAAACATGCCTTGAAATCCTATGCAAAAATGAATATGGGAAACAGGGCACTTTGCCGATGATGGAATAGAAGAATTTTTTCGAGATAGGAAAAGTATATTTTATCTTCTGGATTTGTTGTCGCACTGAGGAACGCATCTCATTTATCCAAAAAAATATGTATTCACTGGCAAACGTGGGCTGGAGACACATCTTCTGGGGTTACTCAGCAGGGAAACAAGATGCCCGAGGGAAACTGGGGGTTGCTGATTACAAGAAGGGGCTTCTTTCCTCAAAATTGGCTCTAGTTTGTAGGAAAACCCCATGACATGTTTTTGCTGGACAGAAACAGGTTTGTAAATCAGTATAAAGTGAGATACAATTTATGTTCTGACATGCAAGCAAAACTGTTCCTGCAGGTAAAGCCATGATCACACATAATCCCCAAAGACATTTCCACGGATCATCTGGGAATATCTAATCACAGCCCAGATTATGTTACCCAAATTCTCTTCCTTTTGGAAACATCCAAGAAATGTCATGTTTCAATGAGGGGGGTTACATGCATCATCTCTTTCTATTTATGCAAGAGACCCGCTACCGGGATCGCTCACAGCCCAGTGGAGGTTATTATTGGTATAGCTGCCATTGCTTTTTTGTTATTTTCATTTGGGGCTGTCCTTAGCGCGTGATTCGTATCTAAGCTGAATAATAATTAGACATCTTGGAGTTTAATTTCTACCACTCCCCTTCAAGAAATGCTTCACATTTGTTCAACATGTTTTCCAGAATCCATACTTTTTCTGTTTTCTCCGCCCTCTCTTTTTTCTTTGCTTTGACTTCCCCCAATGTGAAGTATGTCTTCCAATGGCGAGCTGATCTCCTGTTGCTCTTCCCGACACCCAGACATTTTTCCATTACTGCTCAAAGCCTAGCGTTTCTAAATTAGATCTTCCATGAAAAAATAATGTCCCTGTGGTTGTGAGCCAGAGGCAAATCTGTGTGACTGTTCCCAGAACTGATCCTAGGACACTGCAATTATCAGAAGACATGTGGGTTTGGCTGATGTGTTCAGAGAAGCAAGGAGAGAATTCCTTAAATATCCCACCTATATTTCCAGTCAATTTAAAGTGAATTGCAGAATTTGCAAAACAGAGTTTTAATGGCCCTCCTCTACAAGTGAAAATGTTCGACCTGCCTCCGGCTAAACACAAAGTCACTGACTTAAGACATAGCAAGCGTCTGTGGTCATTCAGCAGTTTTCTAGACAGGAAGATCCCCTGGGGATGGAACATCTTGTGCCAGGGCCCTCAATGAAGCCCAGGGCTCAAATTCTCCTAAATACCAAGGGAAATAGGGCCAGAGTCAGAGCCATGATAAAACCAACCTTCAGGTGTGAGATTTGACCTGAAGTAATTATCAGTGAACAAATGCAGAAAATACGAATTATGGAGACTTAACAGTGAGCACATTTACATACAACATGTGCTACATGTTTTCTTAAAGGTGGAGTTAATTTGTAGGCAGGCATAAACCCATCCGCATACTAATAACTAAAACGACTCTGTGCCCTTTTCTTAACTGGGAATGAACTTTCTTTGTGTAACCAACATTATAGGTCCCTCATCCACACTTTTCCCTGGAGTGAGGCAATCAGGACCCTCCATCTCGGGCATGGATTGCTTTCCCTGGATTTACGTGATCATGGTCACCCACTTCAGTCATCAGCTAGTTTCCCTAGCTTAAGGCGATCACTCCAGACCCCATCTCGGTCAATTGTTTCCCCTGTACTAAAGCAACCATGGATGGCAATCTCGGTCATTGACTGGTTTCCCTGGACTGAGAAGATCCCGGCTCCCATCAGCTGCTTCAGTCATTACCTGAGGTCATAGTCTCCCATTGGCCGTCTCTGTCATTTGTCACTTGTTCCCCTGGACTGATGGGATCTCAGCACAACATGTCTGTGTCCCACTGCTTTTCCTGGGCGTAGAAGACCATGGCTGCCCATCGGCTGGCTGGGTCATGGACGACTCACCTTGGACATGGAAGGTCATGGCCGTCCATTTTTTAACAAAAAAATGGGATATATTCATGGAGCAACCAATGCACATGGCTAATAGGCTTCCATTACATGGAAATAAGTGGGAATGGTGTCTGGACGAAGTATATATGGTATTTACTCAGCAGGCCAGCTTAGTATATACCCAGTGATGTTTCAAGATGGAGCTGGATTTATTTAAGGCTGGTAGCAGGGCATCATTATCAATGTCAGATCTTGAATCCTTTGATTGCGTGCTGCATCTGTTTCCCAAGGAATTCTCCAGCTCATCTAACAAAGGCCATGGCAACATATGTTTAGCCTCATGTAAATGTCAACTTTCGAACCCTTCCAAGTCACACAATCCTTTATTCCCCAATCAGTGAAGGAAGAATGAGAAATTAGGATGTCAGTAGCAGTTATGAAGGTTGGTTAAAATGGAAAAAATATTCATCAGCAGCTACACAGACCAATGAACAGTGTGAGCCCTGGACACACCGGCATTTATTTCTTTAATGCAAGAACTAGAAGATACACATAAAGTGAAAAGTCGGGTGCTGAAAATATTCCTTAGTAACCAGCCTGAATAAAGAATGTTTAGTCCAAGCTGCCTCAATTTAATTCTCCTTAAATTGCAGAGGAATGTAATCAAATGTTTGGAATTATGCGGAAACACCAATACCCCTTCTCATCTGAAAAGATGATTGCAAAGGAAGTTCCTACAACTATACCTACATTCAAAGTAATGCGGGACTTCCCTGGTGGCGCAGTGGTTAAGATTCCATGCTCCCAATGCAGGGGGCCCCAGGGTTCGATCCCTGGCCAGGGAACTAGATCCCCCATGCATGCCGCAACTAAGAGTTTGCATGCCACAACTAAGGAGCCCTTGAGCTGCAACTAAGGAGTCAACCTGCCATGACTGAGGCCCAGCGCAACCAAATAAATAATAAATATTTTTACAAAAAGAAATCTATACAAAAAACAAAACAAAAACAAAAGACAAAGTAATGTAAAACCAGAAATCTTTGGAGAGCAGAGGGGTTTATCTGTAATTAAAAGCATTTCATATTTTGATAAGGTTTTTATAATACCTTATACAATGAGGTAAAAATCCAGGCATTAATTTTTGTTTCAAATTTTTGTTCCACCAGCGATGTTGACCTATTATTCTATGCTTCAGTATGCAATCATCCCTTTCTCTTTTTTTAAAAAAATGCATGAATTAAAAGAATGTAGGCAGCGGCGGCCGGGGCTCGGCTTGGGCTCTGTGGGCAGGCGGGTGGACAAAGCAGCCAGCAGGTACCGGGTGGGAGATTACGTCTACTTTGAGAATTCCTCTAGCAATCCGTAACTCATCAGAAGGATAGAAGAACTCAACTAGACTGCAACTGGCAACGTGGAAGCAAAAGTAGTGTGCTTTTACAGATGACGAGATATTTCCAACACGCTTATAGTGCTTGCAGACAAGCACGCTAAACGAATTGAGGAAGAATCTGAAACGACAGTTGAGGCTGACTTGACCGATAAAAAGAGAAACATCAGTTGAAACATAGGGAGCTCTTTTTGTCACGCCAACACGAGTCTCTGCCTGCGACACGTATCAAGTCAGGATTCCAGAATACGATCATCGTCAACACCATGATCACCATTCCTGCTCCGTAGAAGACAGGCTGCAACCACAGTTTGTCATGAACCTTTCTTGGTTTAAGTGATGCCAGGTTGCTTCTACATTGTCTCCTGCCCTCCAAAATGAGGAGCTTTCTTAATTCAGTTGAAAAAGTATCTATAGCAGCTGTTAAAAATCTTGGGTTTTATGTATAATTTCATAGGTTCTTCGTAAGTATAATTTTTAGGTTCTTCAAGTCAGGCATCGTCTTAGAGTGTGAGATTCTAGAAGCTCCTTAGTATGTCCTTTTTCTCCTTTGTCCTGCCTGCTGTGGAACACAGTACTGAATAGCCAGTTAGACTTTGAAGCTTGCATAGTTTCCATTTAATTTTATTTTTGTTTGTTAAGGAAATAAAAGTGATCAACAGACAGTAGAATAATCTCCTCTCAATTACTACTGAACTTAAATGAAGTTTTAGATTGTGTGCCTTTCTCTTTTCATGAAAATTAAAGATTGATATATGGAATCACAGGTTGCTTAGGACTCTAGAGGGAGAGTGACTTACTCAGAGTCAACACCAAGCTTTTACACGGAGGGCTAAGCAGAGGACAGGAAATCTGTTTTGTATACATATTATTTGTCACCAAACAAAATGAATTTATAAGCCATGTACAGCAACCATGAGAAAGGGAGAAATGGAAAAGTTTCCAGCCAACAAGAGGTATTTGGGGCATGGAATACTGAAGTTCCTGTGTTAACACCCAGTGTTGATGAGGGTGGGAAAATAGATAATTCGTCTATATTCGAATGTTAATATAATCAGAGAAATCAAACTTTAATGTGTGAATATCCTTTGACCCAGCAATTCCACTTTTTTGATTTTATCTAACAGAGGTTCTCATGCAAGTGTGTAGAAATATATATACTGATATGTTTATTGCAGAATTGTTTTTACTTTTTTAGTTAAAGATTTTATTGCAAATAAATGAGGTCATTTTCATTCATAAGTATGAATTAGCATCACAAATGTAAGTAGGAACTTGATATTTGATAGATTTCAGGATTGCTCTACTATCAGAAAATGCAAGCAACTTTCATATTTATGCTTTTCTATATTGCTACTTTGTCTGAAATGAAAACACATTAGATATATAATGGGAAAAGTATTATTTAAAAGTTTGTACATTTGGACATTAGAGAGGGAACATGCCATTTTGCATCCATTTTAATCCCCTGCCTTGCCTGACAACCTGGCTGATTTTGATGAAGACAGAATAGACTGGAATCTACTAAAAACTAAACTCGTCTTAATTCTCCCTTCCCCAGGAGTAGTAAAGTACAATAGAAACATTAGCTACTGTTACCATTTGATAGCAGACCTGTTTCTAATTTACCGGTACATTTTCCAAATGTTTTTGTTGCAAAATGCTGTTTCCTTCAAGAATTATTCTGTCAGTTTATATTCCCACCACAGTATATTATGAATATGCCCATGTTGTTGTTTCCTCCACATCACCGTATATTAAAATTTTAAAGTAAAAAAAAAAAAAAAGAATCTAAAAAAGAGTGGATACATGTATAATACATAACTGAATCACTTGGCTGTACACCGGAAATTAATACAACATTGTAAATCAACTACACACCAGTAAAAAACCGTTTTAAAAATGCATGAATTACCAGGCATCATGCTACATTTGGAGGCTATAAAATGAAGAGGACACAGCTCCTGTATGATAAACGTGATCCCAAATACTGAGGAGACAACAGTCACTATTATTATTACTATTATTATTATTTTCTTGGTCACCTGTTTCTGGTATTACTGCTTAGTATAGACAGGGAAGCCATATCAAACTTTCCTTTGTCGTGTCAAATGTATATTTAGTTCCAATATAGTTTTATAAGGCATCTCACAAAGGAAGCAGCTGCTTTTAAAAGTAGGACACAGTAATTGTGGGAACGTGGAGATCAAAACACCCACCTGCTGTCTCTGATCCTGGAACCAGGGAGGCTTCCGTCTGATAACCCAAAAAGACAGTTGAGGCCCCCCTAGAAGCACGGAGCAGAGGTGCACCAACCCTTATTTTCATAAGTGATGGATTATTGAAACAGTGTTTTAGATTTGGATATTCCAACTGTTTGAAATTTGAACATTGAAACTGAAATTTAAACACTTGAGAGTGATCTAACAGATGGACCCGCTAAGAACGAACACTATTTTAAAATTCCTACTTGTGGAATTATTTTCCAGAAGCCAGCAACCCAAAAGGGTGGGTAAAGACCTCTGCAGAATCTCTGGGCACAGAGCTGAAACTGGATGGAGGGATCCTGTATCTCAGCACAGGGCACTGCACATAGTAGATGCTCAGTGAATGATCCTCTCATATACAGAACACCCTAGACACTGGATGTCCTTGACTTTCAGCCCCATTCTCTTTACCATAATCAGTGTAACTGTCACCAATGATCTAGGGCTATTTTCGTCCTTTCTCCAGGGAAAGAATGCTCCTGAGTCTGAAACGTTTATATGCTGATTTTCAAAACTTAAGCTCCATGCCATTGAAGATAAAGGAGAGGCACAGTGAACAATTAGTTATAATTTGCATTCTGTATGGGAATCTTCTCGTTCATCGATCTTGTCATTTTTAATTTATATATTACAGGGATAATGAGACCAAGCAAATTAAGAAGTGTGGAGAAGTGTGTAATTCCTAGTCTATATAAATAGACACAATGCATGGTTCAAAACTAGAACAGAATGGATAATAAGCCATCAGATTGCATTGGCGGGTCAGTGGTAAACCTGGTACTGAGTGGTAAAGACACAAAAGATGTACAAATATGACCTCACGTAAAAAGCATCATCTCAATATTCATACGTTTTAGAGACATCCCAATCTGAAGTTTTAAAAAATATGTTAGTTGTTCTTGTTATTCTTTTTTTCTTTTTCCAGTCTGAATTTTTATCTTCCATTATTACCAATGGGTTCCTATGAAGGCTTGATTAATATTGCCTGATATGATGTATTTAATCTCATGTAAAAGGCAAATATGTAAATGGGATATAAAAGATCATAAGGAGGTGGAAGTGACACTGACATTAAATAAACACACTTGAAAGGTGTGCGATTTAGTGATTTTGATCAAATAAATCCCCTTTTTTAAACATTAAAAGTGGGAAAATGTGTAAGATGTTTAAGACACAACTGGTAAAGAAAGGAAAAGAGCTGGGAAGCATAAATAACTGGCATTTTCATCATATAACAAGTATGTCTTGTGGTATTTCTTTGAAATATGTTTGATGTTTGGATCTGTCGGGCACCTATGACTTTCAAACCCAGGAGCTGTTTGTTACCCACTATTAAAAATGCACATGTAGGGCTTCCCTGGTGGTGCAGTGGTTGAGAATCCGCCTGCCAATGCAGGGGACACGGGTTCGAGCCCTGGTCTGGGAAGATCCCATGTGCCGCAGAGCAACTGGGCCCGTGAGCCACAATTACTGAGCCTGCGCGTCTGGAGCCTGTGCTCTGCAACAAGAGAGGCCGCGATAGTGAGAGGCCCGTGCACCGCGATGAAGAGTGGCCCCCGCTCACCGCAACTAGAGAAAGCCCTCGCACAGAAACGAAGACCCAACACAGCCAAAAAATAAACAAACAAACAAACAAACAAACAAACCCAAGGTTTAAAAAAAAAAAAGCACATGTAACACCTCAGTACATTTTAGGGATGTACTAATCACAGCTACTAATATTGAAAGTATTTTACTCTATAAAGTTTTGTTGGTCTCTGTTGGGTCGTCATCCGAATTAATGCAGCATGACAGATTCAATCTCGATTTTTTTGTTTACCTGCGAACTCTGTACTCTCAAAACCTGAATTCATAAAAGTGTATACAGATCCTATTTCTCACTGAATACTTGTGTGTGCAACTCCCCAGCTGGTACATCACTTCAGTCTCCTTACATTCCCAGGCTAGCAGATTTTATTTACCAGCCTCCAGAAGTGAAAATCAGAATTCACTGGTTGAATCCGTCCTCCCTCTATCCCCAGGGAAGACACCTGACACCAAAGCTCTCGCAGTCAAGTCTTCAGTCTTCCTGGCTCTTCTCTAGGCCTATCAGAATTTAATTCTTCCTCTTCATTTGTTTAATCAAATAAATATAGTTTATACCTCCTGTGATCTTCTAGAGATCCAGGGGTGCTATTCCTGAGTTTATTTAACTTATACGACATGGCGTAAAACCACACGTTCCGTTTCATCTTATAAACCGAGGTGACACTGGGGAAGGGATAATGCCTTACTAATTATTTTTTAAAGGCATAGCAGTAACAGACATAGATGAAAACAAGAGCTTATTGGGTAAAGGGAGAGTAACAAAGCATAATCAAAGGCAAGAGATAACATGACCGACCATAGTTTATCAGACATTCTACTAAGAAAAAACAAAAAACTACTTGTGTGAAAAAAGGTGCTTGGTGCTCCCTAAAACATAAGCAAAGGATTTAAACTTCTAACAGTAATATAATGGATTCCCATCAGGAATTAAAGGCTAATCATTGAAAAACATATATATATATAAATATATATGTGCGTGTATATATACATATATATGTTTATATGTGTATACATACATATATGTATATGTGTGTATAGGCATAGATATACATATACATGTATATACACACACACATTTTTTACATGTGCCTATATATACACACATAGGTACACACATAAATTACATATACAGGTATCGAATCTAATTACATACACACATAATATTATATATATGTGAATATATATGTGTCTAAAATCGACATATATCTAAAATCAATAACTGTATCTGTCTATCCATAGATAGATTATACGGAGGATGAGATACAGATGTAGATGTACATATAGATATTGATATACATATATAATCAATGATTAGCCTTAAACCTTGACGGAAAGTTATCAAAAATTCATCAAAGGTGGAACCAGGAGCCAAAGGGAAAACAAATTTTTAAGGAACCATCGTTCTGAAAATGTCAATGTTTGCCCAACTTTCATGTATTTATATAAATGAACATCTTAAATACATTGGCATTTTCCACATCTGCGGCTCCTTGAAAATTCTTACACCTTTTACCCTCCCAAGTCCCTCCCTTGATAACATCTGGTGCTTCGATTTCTCTTGCCGAGAGCCTCGCCATGATTAAAGAGCTGACATCGCTTCAAAGGCGCCCCTGTCCTCTGCAGGGAGCCACGGCAGTGGGTGTGGTGACCCGAATGCAAGTGCAAAGAGATAATACATCATAAGAACAGAGTGGGCGGGGCCTGGCGCTGATCCAACGTCCACAGGGAACCAGCTGCTGACCCAGGAAAAAGAGACAGCATGTCAGGTGAAGTCACAGAAAGAGCCCAGCTAATGAGCCAGCTCAGGGCAGTTCCGGGAAAGGTTCAGAAAGTTAATAGGGCTGCTGTGAAGTGTCTTGTTATGTAATGTAAACCCTACCGGGGCTCTCTCAGAATACCTGCCGGATGGAGCTGCAGCTTTTACAGGGGCAAGTGTGAAACACCTTTACACATCAAGAGAAAATCTCCGAAACAGGCATAAAGTGGGGCACTGAGAAAGCTCCGGGTGGTGGGAGGTGTGAAAATAGACAATTCAATTCTAGGTGGCCTCGGTGCCTGAGGAATGTCAGTTAGGGCAAATGCTCTGTCCTCATCGAGGGCCTTTCTGCAAGTAAGATTATTCATTTACACTCAATAGCATGGCAGCGCTTTTATATCATGCCTCAAAATGGTGGGGATGCAAGAATTCTACCTGAGTGCCCATACGATGGTGCTGATAATCAATGACACGTGCGCCGTCACTAACCATCATCAAAGCACTTTCATATTTACATAATTTGATGTTGATATCCACTTTGACAGGTAGGGTAGTGGGGTGGATACCAATTCCATTTGAGAATCCGTGTTCAGATATTCAAGTTCCCAGGCAGCAACTAAGTGGTGTCTTCAGGACTAAAGCACAGATCACTTTTGTGGTTATAGAGCTAGGATTCACATTTCCAAGACAGAAATGGATGCAGGAAAAGCTTCAGTGGGGCTTCCCTGGTGGCGCAGTGGTTAAGAATCTGCCTGCCAGTGCAGGGGACACGGGTTCGAGCCCTACTCTGGGAAGATCCCACAAGCCACGGAACAACTAAGCCCGTGAGCCACAACTACTGAGCCCGCGCTCTAGAGCCCGTGAGCCACAACTACTGAGCCCACGTGCCACAACTACTGAAGCCTTCACGCCTAGAGCCCGTGCTCTGCAACAAGAGAAGCCACCGCAACGAGAAGCCCGCGCACCGCAACGAAGAGTAGCCCCCGCTCGCCGCAACTAGAGAAAGCCCGCACGCAGCAACGAACACCCAACACAGCCATAAATAAATAAATAAATTTATTAGAACAAAGAAAAAAAAAGCTTCAGTGTACCGCATCTTTGCTGGAGTTCGAAGAGTCGTGTCCTAAAGGCTTTCAGTGCTGAACTTAAAGCCGCAAAGCTAGTTATAGACACTGAGAAATAAAATTTATATTTTATGGCAAGACAAGAAAAATTTAAACATAAATTTTCGGCTTCTCTGGTGGCACAGTGGTTGAGGGTCTGCCTGCCAATGCTGGCGACACGGGTTCGAGCCCTGGTCTGGGAAGATCCCACATGCCGTGGAGCAGCTGGGCCCATGAGCCACAACTACTGAGCCTGCGCGTCTGGAGCCTGTGCTCCGCAACAAGAGAGGCCGCGATAGTGAGAGGCCCGCGCACCGCGATGAAGAGTGGCCCCCGCTCGCCGCAACTAGAGAAAGCCCTCGCATAGAAACGAAGACCCAACGCAGCCATAAATATAAAAATAAATAAATAAATAAAAATTAAAAAAAAAAAACCATAAATTTTCTGTGCCCATGGGCCTCCTCTCTCCCTGCACTGAGCGTCGTGTATCCGCGTTAGGCAAGAACCAGACCTCCCCCATCAGCAGGAATATCTGCTCAACCATAAACAGCAGCGTTCTCCCAGCATCCACGAGACGACTGCTAAAAAGACGACATTCCTCACTGATCTTGTGAGGGGCCACGATGACGCTTAGATCCGTCACTAACACGTCATTTGTGGTACAGCCCTGTGCCTCAAAAAACTTATACAACTGGGCCTTGACTTCTAATGGACGGAACAGTTCTCGGAGCTTTCTGAGATGCTCTTCCTGGGTTATAATCCTCAAATTTGGCTCGAATAAAATTTTCCACTTCTTTCTTAGATCAACAGATTAGTTTTTCATCAACAACACTAGGACTTTTAGGACAGCCCTTTTGTTATTTGGGAGAATCCTGGTGGGATGGAAAAGATTTCGAAATGATATCTTGATCAAGTCACACAATCGGAATTCAGCCCTTCACCAATTCCCCCTCTGTGCGAGATCCCCAAGTAAAGCGCTAACACCGCCTGATGACCTACGGAACAAAGGGAATCAAAGCGATTGCTGAAACGGGGCAGGACCCTAGGGTCCTTGCCCCCCATGTCCTCAGCCTGCCTTTTTTCTGTGGAAAAACTTTAGCCAAAGAATAAGTTTAATCAGAGAAGTGAGAAAATGCAGAAACAAAGGAAAACAGTCCCACAAGAATAAATAATAACAGTTTAGTCATTAAGCAAAGTCAAGGACCTTTAGTTCCTCCTCAAGGGCTATAGATCATCTTTTGAGCCACATCCTGTGAGCTGTCTTATAGATACTGAAACCCCACTAGGGGAAGACGTGAACTACATGACGACCAAACTGTAGCCACGACATAAGCTGCCACAATTCCGAGAACTGGCCTCAAGAAAATGCGAACAAACCGACCCTGGAACTGGAGACTAACTGTACTTAAAACGATCAAGATGATGCTGGTCACAGCTCATGCTTTGTGACCACCCAGAGGGGTGGGATAGGGAGGGCGGGAGGGAGGGAGACGCCAGAGGGAAGAGATATGGGGACATATGTATACGTATAGCTGATTCACTTTGTTATACAGCAGAAACTAACGCACCATTGTAAAGCAATTACACTCCAAGAAAGATGTTAAAAAAAAAAAAAAGATGACGCTGGTCAGACCACCGCAGGACCAATTTCAAGATGACCGTCAGAGCTGACCGTACCGCTTCTGCATGGGGCCGCCTCCCGCTGTCTATAAAAGCTCTTGTGCCCTGATTTTCAGGGCGGGGGGAGTCGGCCCTTGGACAGGTGTCCATACCCCCCTCCCACCCCCGCCGGTTGCCAGCCTCTGAAGTAAAGCAAACTTTCCTTTCCACCAACCTGGCCTCTTTATTGGCTTTTGAGGGGTGAGCATCCGGGCCCCACGTTCAGTAACCTTATCACCTGCGGGTTTGATTCCAGTCCTAACAAAGACGAGAAGCACCACATAGGAGACTTCATTTTTCAATGCCAGACAGAGTCAACGAATGTCAACCCGCAGCAAGCCAGGAGCCGGCTCCTTTGGTGTCACTGCTCAAAAAACCCACAGAACCTACGTTTAGCTCTCACTACTCTTTTTGCATAAAGGAATGTCCAACACCACCAGTGATAACAGACCCAAGGAACCCAGTACTGACTTGGACACACCGATGCCTTTTTAACCTCACACAACGGGGCCCCAGCATGTCCAGAAATCCATTCAACCATTGTTGGGTTGGAGAAGATGAAAAAACTTTGAACACACTTGAACACACACCAAGGACCCAGATAACAGGTCCTTTCTGTGCAGAGATGCAAACAGAGGTACAAAAAGACCTGGGTCAATTGTCACCACATCTGAAAGGGATTGTCTTGACAAGCTGATGTAAAATATAGCCAAGGTGGCATACAAATTCAGGTCACCAGGGAGTATCCCGAAGAGGGTTAATCCATCTTTTTTGGCTGTTTCTACTTCTCAGTATTAGTTTCCCTTGGCTCTTACTGGTTTCTACTGGGATGAACTTTTTCCTGAACGCACCTACATATGAATTCTCACTTCTCACTGAAACCTAAAGGGTTGGCTGCTACAAAACTACAACACACATTGTGCCTATTGAGAGGAGATGCATACCAAAAATATACATCATAGATGTCCACTTCTGGTTTTAGATGTATTACTCCCATGACAATACCAAGAAACACCCAGAATAAGGGGAGGTCCCACAGATTTATGGGGCTGTGGAAGGGAAATGGACACAATGAAGTTTTTAATAAATGACGTACAGAGAGAGAAGTCCTTCATAGCTGAGGAGTGACCTGCAAGAGCTGGCAGGAAAAAGAGAAAAAAAAGGAACATAGAAGTCTATAGGCAGTGAATATAGTCATTCAAACATGAAGTTGATATTTTCTGAGTAGCTAAAGCTTAGAGACTCTCAGTGTGACTTGAGGGACATTGGTCTCTGATCTGGAAGTTACTGAATGATTAGTTGCTGCAGTTTTGGTCAGACTGAACGCATGACTTTGAGAAGGAATTAGGAATGATCCCAATTAATAAAAGGCATCCTCCCCATGTGCTAGTGCCTGTTTATTGCCTCCTGTGATCTAAGTTTAAAACAAGGTAACTCAGCCATGTCTGAGCGGCAATGTTGTGCTTTACTTCACAGGGAAGTTCCAGAAAGAAACGATGGATTTGCTGCTGGAAAAGGCAAACTCCCTGTGTTAACACAAACTTTCAATCCTAAATTCGGGAGCCCTGTCAACATGTATCATTTCGCGCAAAAATAAAGGAAGAAAATGCAAATTTCAGGCTGTGTATTTTTTAAATAACCTCTTTGCGTGTGTTTTACAAACACCATCAAGTTATTCATGTTCCTTGCATTTTATGTGTATAACATTTTACATACATAATGTATTTCATAGATGCTGATGCCATTATTCATGCTTCTAGCATGATGTGCATCTCTCAAAGTAGCTAATGTGTTCTACCCTTGCACACAATGAGACACTGCACACAGTGCTGCCTGTTTTCATTACTGTTCAGGGGTTTTAATACGCGGGAGTCGAGTGTCTTTTTTAGATGTATCTGACAGAATAGCTAATTTAGAGCTCGTACCTGGTGTTCCACGACACTGCATTTTATAAGGAAGTTTTACACATGGGAGTTAGCTACCACATTTTCTGCTACAGGTTCTACACTCACCAACCGGTTTTCCCGGTGAGCCTAAATGCAGCGGCAAGGACGGTCAAGGTCAACTGGAATAAGTTGGCCAGAGCCACATACCCTCATTTTCATAATGCATTTCATACTGTACAGCTGCTACTTCTCTTCCTGGATCTCAGTTCAAAGAGGACAAATGATGATCTGTCCAGGGGGAGGGTGAAATGGAGACACACTTCTATTTACATATGTAAATCCAGTTGATATTTAAAAAAATAAGGATAGAAAAAGAAATTTCTGTTTCTCTTGGTCCAGGTGATTTTTTTTCGTTTGTTTGTTTGTTTTTTTAATTGAAGGAGAGTTGATTTATACTATTGTATTGGTTTCAAGTGTACGGCAAAGTGACTCAGTTACATATATATTACTTTCTTCAGATTATTTTCCCTTATAGGTTATTACAAGATATTGAATATAGTTCCCTGTGCTATACAATAGGTCCTTGTTGATTATCTGTTTTATGTATAGTAGTGTGTGTATGTTAATCCCATACTCCTAATTTATCCCTCCCCTCCCTTTCCCCTTTGGTAACCAGAAGTTGGTTTTCTACGTCTGTGAGTCTGTTTCGGTTTTGTATACACGTTCATTTGTATTATTTTTCAGATTCCACATATAAGTGACATCATATAATGTTTGTGTTTCTCTGACTTAATTCACTCAGTATGATAATCTCTAGATCTATCCATGTTGCTGCAGATGGCATTATGTCATTCTTTTAAATGGCTGAGTAATATTCCATTGTATATATGTACCACATCTTCTTTACCCATTCACCTGTCGATGGACACTTAGGTTGCTTCCATGTCTTGGCTATTGTAAATAGTGCTGCTATGAACATAGGGGTGTGTGTATCTTCTTGAATTAGAATTTGCATTTTTTATACAAAAAATGTGGGGTGGGATTGCTGGATTATATGGTACTTCTATTTTTAGTTTTATGATAAACCTCCATACTGTTTTCTGTAGTGGCTGTACCAGTTTCTATTCCCCCAGGTGATATTTTAAAAATAAGAATGTAAAAACCAATCTCTGTTTCTCTTGGATTTCCAGGAACATGTTTCTATTCAATCTTCAGTTTTCTAGAGTAAAATATGGAAATGGTCCTTCATTCACATGTGCAGTAATAAAAGCTGAAATCCTGTGGCTACATCCCTTTCCTTTTTCTTAGAAAAAGTGCCTGTGATTTGCATGGGAACACCTTATTCCACAAGTCATACTGTATTTAGTTTCTTAGGTCTCCAAATATTTCAACAGCAAACCCTCCCTGTTCATTAGGAGATGAGAACATAAGACACTTGTTACTTATCTAAAAGCTGGAGCGGGACTTCCCTGGTGGTGCAGTGGTTAAGAATCCACCTGGCAATGCAGGGGACACAGGTTACAGCCCTGGTCCGGGAAGATCCCACATGCCGCGGAGCAACTAAGCCCATGCACCACAACTACTGAGCCTGTGCTCTAGAGCCCGCGAGCCACAACTACTGAGCCCATGTGCCACAACTACTGAAGCCCGTGCACCTAGAGCCCATGCTCGGCAACAGGAGAAGCCACCGCAATGAGAAGCCCACGCTCGCCGCAACTAGAGAAAGCTCACATGCAGCAACGAAGACCAAACACAGCCAAAAATAAACAAATAAAATAAATTTTTAAAAAAATAAAAAAATAAAAGCTGGACCTTGTGTGTAGACAGATTGCATCCAAATATTAACTGCAGTATTAAGGGTCACATGACTGTTCCTGGCATCTCTTTGTGCATCATTTGGAATGTGGAGACTTAACATCCAGGGATACTCTGTGCTCTCTTTCCTTTTCTGGCCAGTAAAACAAAATCAGATTTACATTGGAAATCTTTCCCCAGATATTTTTGGAAATAAAACTGGATAGTGGAGGACACATAAAATATGGCTCAATGACCTAAGTACAATCCTGTCTTTTTTGGGTTTTTTCTTTTGAGATCTCAGAATCAAGTTAATTGGTTTGTAGAGGGCAGGTTGGGGTCATTGCTTCAGGGAAATGGATTTTTAGTTCCCAGAGGCTCTTTAAAACAACTTCATTTGAGTTTGTGATTTCCTTCCATCCACACTTGCTGAATTTTTTTTTTTTTATCAGGCATGAGTCCATAATGCAGAGACAGTGCTATAGAGAGAAATGGAGTTCTCCATGCATAACCTCCACGTGAGCTGCAGTGGTCCATACTATGAGGGGCAGATCCCAGGCATATATCAAGGCCTCGCAAGGATTCTGGCATTCCTGGAGATGCTTTGTTTAATGTGATTCCAGTGAACAATGAGAAAGGAAGAAATGAAAGAGGGAAGGAAAGAAGGTTGATTAATAGATGCCTTATGGATTTCCTTCTTTTTTAAGGCAGAATAATATTCCAGTGTATTCCATTGTGTGTGTGTATGATGTGTGTACGTACATATGTATATATATGTGTGTGTGTGTGTGTATATATATCACATTTATTTATCCATTCATCCATCAATGGATACTTGGGTTGTTTCCATGCCTTGCCTATCGTGAATAATCTTGCAATGAATCTGGGGATGCAGAACAAGATCCTAATTTCCATGTTTGAGGTCACGTACCCCAAAATGGGATTGCTGGACCATATGGCAGTTCTATTTTTAGTTTTTTCAGGAGCCTCCATACTGTTTTCCATAATGGTTGTACCAATTTACATTCCCACCAACAGTGTAGGAGGGTTCCCTTTTCTCCACAGCCTTGCCAACATTTGTTATTTCTGTTCTCTTTGAGGATGGCCGTTCTGACAATTGTGAGGTGATATCTCATTGCGGGTTTGATTGGTGTTTCCCTGACGATTAGCGATTTTGATCATCTTTTCATGTACCTATTGGCTATTTGTATATCTTCTTCGGAGAAATGTCTATTCAGGTCATCTGCCCACTTTTAAATCAGGTTATTTGTTTTTATGCTATTGAATTTTATAAGTTTCTCATACATTTTGGATAGTAACACCTTATCCTACAAAGTTTTCATTATGCAAGATGGTTAAGTTCTGTATAACGTGGTACCTATACTTAACAATATGCTATCGTACACTTTAAAATATGCTAGGAAAAGTCTCGTGTTAAATGTTCTCAACACACACAAGAAAAAGAAAATGGAGATTTTTGGAAGTGATGTATAGGTTTAGTACTTTGATTGTGGTGATGGTTTCATGGCTGTATACATATGACCAAACTCATCTAGATGTATACAAATTAAATGTGTACCAATTTTGTGCATGTCAATGATACCTCAATAAAGCTGAAAAAACAAGAAAATTCAGTACCAAAAAAAAAACCCCAAACAAAAATAAGTATGCCTTACGGGGTTCACCATTCAATGGGCAACTGGTGCTGGATTCCCCAAGACCTTTTGAGGAGCCTTATGAAAAATGGGCCAGAATTCTCTACTCTTTGGGCAAATGGGGGAATCATGTGTCCATTTATTCATTGGACTCTGCCTCTCCTTCATCATGCCTGGTCTCTGGGAGGCATTTCTCTTTCGAAAAAAAGAAACCGTACAAGGAAGCAAGAAATATAAGGTCAAGTATTGCAAGGACATTCGTGCAGAAAGCTGGTGATAACCTACATGGATGAGCCATCACCAAACAAGCTGTAGAGGAAGAAGTAGGAAAAAGTATAGGAAGAGACTCCATAAAGTATCTATGTTTGCACTGACACTCTCACTTCCTCTTCCTTAATTCACTTACATTCAGCAAATATTTACAGAATGCCTGCTATGGGGAAAGGTCCATCTCTTAATTTAAAAAAAAAAAAAATCTCAAGCAACTTTATCAACCTAATAAAAACCACAGTTCTTCCAGGACCAAGGCAATAAACGTGAAGCTTTGCTCTTAATCTTTGAAAGTTTATTTGAGCCCCTGGAAAGCCATCTAGCTCACAAATAAACACCCATCTACTGAGAACGAGTAAAACCTGAATTCTGTCATTAAGAGGGTCTGAATGGGTGCAGTCGACAGGTAGGCAGGCGTCCACTGATATTGTAAGCAAAGCTGAAGTAAGAGCCACACTAGAATTGTAGATAAATTTCTAGGAAAACCACAGAAGGGAGTGTGGGATTCCTTCTAACAGGGAATGACCTCTTCTTGGGGTAGAGGTTACCCATTTGGGGTCTTCAAAAGCTCCTGGCTCAGATGAGAAGACAGAGGATGTCACTCTGCACCTATCAAATAATAACCCAGCTACAGTTTCTACCCTCCTGCTCCTCACCAAACATTATTGACACAACACAAATAAGTAATTTCAGATTCCCAGTCTCTGACACAGAAGAGGAGAGAACAACTGCAATTTCTTTGCCCAAGGGAACAAAATAACATCTCAAAAAGTACTGGTGGGAACGTAAACTGCTACAGCCACTATGGAGAACAGTATGGAGGGTCCTTAAAAACTAAAAGTAGAGCTGCCATATGATCCAGCAATCCCACTACTGGGCGTATATCACGAGAAAACTCTGATTCAAAAAGATCCATGCACCCCAGTGTTCACAGCAGCATTATTTCCAATAGCCAAGACATGGAAGTACCCTAAGTGTCCATCAACAGATGAATGGATAAAGAAGATGTGGCACATGTATACAGTGGAATATTACTCAGCCATAAAAAGGATGAAATAATGCCATTTGCAGCAACCTGGGTGGACCTAGAGATGATCATACTAAGTGAAGTAAGTCAGACAGAGAAAGACCAATATCATATGGTATCACTCATATGTGGAATCTAATTTTTAAAAAAGACACAAATGAACTTATTTACAAAACAAAAACAGACTCAGAGACATAGAAAACAAACTATGGTTACCAAAGGTGAAAGGGAGGGGGAGGGATAAATTAGGGGTTTGGGATTGACATAGACACACTACTATATATAAAATACATAACTAATAAGGACCTACTGTAGAGCACAGAGAACTCTGCTTAATATTCTGTGATAACCTATATGAGAAGAGAATCTGAAAAAGAATAGATACATGTATATGTATAGCTGAATCACTTTGCTGCACACCTGAAACTAACACAACATTAGAAATCAACTCTACTTCAATAACAGTTTTTTAAGAGTACTGGAAATCAATACAGGACTAAGGTATGCTTTTAGGAGAAGGCAGCAGGAAGGAGGTTTGGGGAAAACAAAAGTCATTGAGAGGAAATTGGTCGTGAAAGTGGAATTTAGGAGAATCCAGAACTCCATACATGATTCTACTATAAAGCCCACCACTTTTAAAAGGTGCTGAGAGAGGTAGGTAGGGGCTAGCTTTGGCTCCAATAACAGATTAAACATCACACGGGTGTAAATAAGAGAACATCTCCTTCACCCCAGGGATTTGTCCTAGCATAAGCAGTCCAGATTGATGATGGTGCCAAGGTGGGAAGGATCTGGGCTACTCTGACCTTGCTGTGTTTCTATTCCTAGACGTTACCCATGTCTGCAGATCCAAAGGGGTGTTACCGTGATGTCCACCGTCCACCCAGGTTGCATTTCCCTTGTTCTAAGCCAACCAGTTTGTGGTCTGTCTTCTCTGTTGTTCTTGTTGCTGCTGCATGGCATGCGGGATCTCAGTTCCCCGACCAGGGATTCAACCTGTGACCCCTGCAGTGGAAGCGTGGTGCCTTAACCACTGGACCGCTAGGGAAGTCCCTGTGGTCATTTCTTAGAGCAGGTCCAGGAATATGCAGTGGTTCAATAATCCAGGACATACCCCTTTTTCTCCTCCACCATTCTTAGTAAATACCATTTTGTCCCCATAGTCTCAAGGAAGCTGCTGTAGTTCCAGACAAAGCATCTACATTCCAGGCAGGAAGAAGAAGGAAGAGGCCAGTGGCAAAGAGTGTGTGCAAACTGAGGTGGCCCTTTTTCACAAGCCAGATACTTGTTTTAAAATAATGCTTTTAAATGATTTAAAAGTGGACACACCGTAATGGAAAAGAATATCAAAAAAAAAAAAAAGAATGTATATATGTGTACAACTGAATCACTTTGCTGTTCGGCAGAAATTAACACAACATTGTAAATCAACTATACGTCAACTAAAAAAAAATACTAAAATAAAAAAGTGGACAGCTGCATGAACCACTTGTCTGTTTTTATTTCATTGGCCAGAATATGCCCCATGGCTTCTCCTCATTGAAAGGGAAGCTGAGAAATTGAGGGTTTGGTGTCTGTCTGTATGTCTGTGGCTCAGTACAACGTCCCTGGAACAGAATTTCACTTCTGTGGGTGAGGGAGAACGGGCAAATGCACGCTGATAAGGCAGGCGGCACCATATGATAATCCATTCAAATCCAGATGTCCTCCTCAATGCTAATCATGCTAATAATGCATGGTTACGTTTCTTGGCTTTTTATATTCAAAAAAGAAAGAAAGATCTACATGGAGCTTCACCGTCCTCTGCATTATGCTACAGGACCCCCCGGCCCACTGGACTGAAAGAATGTCGTTTCTGGAATATGGATACAAATAACTACCTATAACAATTGATCTGTTGGGAACGAATTTTTGTGCACTTAAATATAAACATATATAATAAAATATATATATTTAAGTGTGTGTGTGTATATACATATGCATAAAACATACATAAGTGTACGAGAATTCTATCCCAACAGATCCGACCTTGTACATATATCTAAACATATACATATACATAAAATACATAATACACATATTTAAGTATACAGGGATTCTATCCTAACAGATGAATTATTACATTTCAGTTATTTTAAGTAAACGTTTACCTTTCCCAAGAGTTCCTTCTGTGTCCTGGGTGAAAATGGACAAAGGAGAGAGAGAAAGACAATGAAACTGTACATACCATGAGGTTCACCCTGGTGATTCTAGGTTGATGTGATTATAAATAAATTGTGTTTTTTATAGAAGGTTGGTTTTCTCTGCACATGTTTCCTCAAGAAGTTGATTTCTTTTGAAATAGGAAGGTTACTCATTTAAAAATGACAAGTATATAAATGTCAATATTTCAGATGGAAAAAAAAGACGTATGCATTCCTAAATGCATCTTTATCTAGCCCTCATTAGGTACCCAGAATCTCTTGGACATGAATGATCTTGGCTCTCTTGTTTTCCCACTTAGGAAGTAAGAGAGAAATTATATTTTTCGAAAGCCCGTGGAACGAAGGAAACATGCCAAAATGATGTATCTGCCTCCATGACATTCTTAGCAAGAGACATTGGCCCTGACAGTCTTTACAAGTTGGAGGGTAGAATAATACAAGTTGAGAGCCTTTATACATCAATGTAATGTGAGACTCAAGAATAAGAAACAGGGACCCCCCCCCCCGGAGGTCCAGTGGTTAAGGCTCTGCACTTCCAACGCAGGGGGCATGGGTTCAATCCCTGGTCTGGGAGCTAAGATCCCACAAGCTGTGTGTTGCAGCCAGAAACAAATAAATAGAAATTTTTTTTAAAAAGGAAAAAAAAAAAAGAATAAGAAACAGCTGTTCATGGAATGCTTGCTACTTTGAGCCTATCGATCCAAGAAAAGTTCTGAGAACTCACGGAGGTGGCTTCCTTACTCAAGTGTACTTCTCCTAAGAGGAGTGGGGTGCATGTAAAAGACACGAGCTCAGAACTGCAGGGCCTTAGAAGGCCTTGTTTTCCCAAGAAGTTCATTGAGACTCTTGTTAGATGCAAGAGGTGTGAGGCATTCCTTACGGAGTGCAGTGGAGGGACGGTCTGAAAATACAACTAACCTTGAATCCGTTTCTGATTTAAGACCTCTGTTGAGTGTATGTTCAATGAATCTACACCAGGGCTTTCCTCATGGGTGGTGCAGAGAGATGTGGTCCCCGAGTATCTCGGTGTCCCAGACCTTGCTGATAACCTACACACCATCCTCCTCCCTTTCTCCTTGAAAACACAACCCCAATTTCATACATGGATAAAGCACACGTGCTTCATGGAACTGGAACCCATCCCCATCCCCAAGGGGGAAGAAAAGGGGGAGAGGGTAGATTCAGTTCCATCTAAGCCAATCAGGTTGCTACACCCATAGTTTGGTTTCGGAACTGAATGGAGAGTAACGAGACCCAAATTCTAACCAAAAAGACAGGACAGAAAGGCTGCTGGAATGATTCTATGACAGATTTCCACAATCCTAAGACGACCCTAAGAACAGACACCCTAATTTATGCTCCTCTGGATTGTGACGGAGAAAGTTTGTACCATGTCCAGTTGTGCCCGCCATCTTGGCAAGAGCCAGATGTGGAAACCAACACCTAGGACGGCAGGGGGGGAAGCATGGAAGGTACTGTCAACATCAAAGATATCGTTCAGCCTGAGCTACTTCTGGCTATGTGGGATCATTCAGGTTTTAAATTGCTGATGACAATGGATTTGGGGTTTCTGAGCATTGCAGCTGAAAGAGACCCAAGACTTTCTCATGGTCAACAGTTCAAAATTTTACTCCTTGTCCAACATGGCGGGCCAAGAAGAGTGAATGCAAGATGGTGAGATTGCAGTATAGTGTCTGGAATACATGCTTGCTCGGGAAAGCGTTAAAGTAATACGCCTGAGGTTACCACCTTCAGAAGGACCTGCTTATGCGACCAGCTCTCGACTGGCACCTGAGAACTTGACATTCTCAATAAACCCCGCATTACTAAGCGCTGAGGTTTGTATGGGCATGTGTGCGGAATCATAGAATTCTGCTGTGCCTAGGCAGTTTCTGCAAACAATGGCTTACCTCCAGGGAATCCAGAAGTTGCATGATTATAACCAATGACTCGGGCAGAGAGTACCTTTGTGAGCCACCTTAATGGGGCTTCCTTTGGGCCAAACTCTGTGTGTGTGTGCTAAAGGAAAGAGCAAACACTACACAAAAAGCCGTGGCCCCAGACAACTGGGGTGTCTAGACGTCTGTGCTTGCCAAACTGTAGCTCCCCAGCGGTGATTCCATTGGGGGATCACTTGGGGAGCTTGGAGTCCCACGGGCACCTGGCAGTTAGTGGGGTGTTCTGTTCCGTTCACACTGGGGTGGTGTCAAAAGAGGTTCAGTGGGGATCAGGAACTTCACCACCAGCCAGAATTAATGAGGTCCCCCCGCACCACCGGTGTGAGCAGAGACCATTCGGGAAGCAGCGAGGATGTACTCCTACCCCTGCCACCCAGGGAGACACTGGGGAGGCTTACTGGGGACGTGGAAACTCCACTTCCAAGGACCAGTACCAAGTAGCATCTCTACCTTGTGTGTCACTGGGGGCTGAGTAGGGGACCCGGACTTCTGCACCCACTTAGCTGTAACTAGACATCGCCCCGCACCTCCCAGGTCATAATGCTGTCACAGGAAGCCACCTAAAACAGCAGGGTTTACTAAGTTCCAGACTCTCTTATCACAATGTCCAAAATGTCCAGCATGCAATAAAAAAAAAAAAAAAAATCACTCATCAAACCGAGAAGCAGGAAGATCTCAAACTGAACAAAAAAAGACAATCAAGGCCAACAAGATGCCTGAGGTGTTAGAAACTGGGTCAAGGGCACACAGGAATCTCTCAGCATTATTTCTTTGCTTGTTTGTTTCATTCTGCCTCACCGTGCGGCTTGTGGGATCTTACTTCCCCGACCACGGGTCGAACCCGTGCCCCCTGCAGGGGAAGCGTGGAGTCTTAACCCCTGGACGGACAGGGAAGTCCCTTGACGTTATTTCTTATAATTGCATGCGATTCTATAACCATCTCAAAATAAAAAGATTAATTAGAGACGTAAAGTTTACTAAAGTTAAATTACTGAGTTACTTTTAAATTGTAGGACATCGTTTTTAAAAAGAAAATTATGTGTGTCAGCCCAGGATTATATATAAATATATATAGATATTTGTGTGTGTGTGTGGTATGTTAGACATACATATGTATATAAATATATACATGTGGTGCATTTATATATCTATATAAAAATACATAAGTGTGTTGTGATATATATACAGAGAGAGAGCAACTACAAAATTTCTTCTGCAACAACCTGGACCTGGAAAGATGGGCTTCTCGTGGGAGCATCAGCTCCGGCTACGGATGGGCTTGGCCCCGGCAGACTCTTATATACACGGATGGATTTACAATAAAAATCAGAACCTGGCAAGTCAGCCCAAGCCGGGGTTGGCCACCGGCAGGTTCCAGAGCGGACCTGTGTACCAGTGGGACAGGGACCCTATGGGAAGGGTGAGTTTGCTCCCTGGCATGGGGCCAGAGACCCGGGCAGGTTTCAGGAGGCCAGAGGGAGGGGCTAGGGGTGCATGGTGAGTGTCAGGAGAAAAGAGTGTTCTTTTTTACAGCAGAGTCCAGGGCGGCTCTAACAACCACAGACTGAAGGCCTAAAACCACGGGCATCCATCCTCCCCCATCCTGGGGACCAGACGCCTGAGGTCAAGGTGTCCCAGGGCCCTGCTCCCTCCGGAGGCTCCAGGGGAGGGTCCTTCCTGCCTCTTCCAGCTTCTGGGGGCTCCAGGCGTCCCTGGGCTTGTGGCCGCGTCCCTCCCATCTCTGCCTCTGTCTCCTGTGGCTGTTTTCTTTCTGTGCCTACCTTTTTCCATATTTTTCTCTTCTCATAAGGACACCAATCATATTGCAGTAAGGTCTACTCTAGTGACTTCATCTTAACTTGATTCCATCTCTTAAGACTCTATTTCCAAACAGTTCACATTCACAGGTACCAGGGATTAGGACTTGAACATGTCTTTCTTGGGGAGAGGGGAGGGACACAATTCCACCCATCACACACACAAGTTTTAGAAATGAGGGTTCTGGGAAAGGGGTGTGGACAAGTTGTATGAAAGAGGAAGTTAGCTTTACAAAACAATCAGCAGTGTTATTCATTTAAATTTTGGAATTAACATCCGTATAAGTTCCCATAAACAAGCAGTTAAGAGTCCTGTGCTGGCACCAGAAGGCTTTTGGCGGTGGAGTTGTTCCTCTTTTCCTGCCACTGCTTTCTCGCTTCTGTACCCCAAGTTCAGCAAGGATAGATTTGAATAAGTAAATCCTCTGGATGACAGCACACTCCATCAAATATACTTGAAACACCCTATTCTTTTTAAAAAATAATGTGTTTGACCAGGATGCCAATTTTGCTGACAATTTCTAAAACGTATTTGTTTGAAGATGCACTCTTTTTTTTTGAATATGAAAAGAATGGCCAATCCAAAGAAGTATAAAATAAGGCTCATAAAAGTAGAAACTCAAGGGACTTCCCTAGTGGCACAGTGGTGAAGAATCCGCCTGCCAATGCAGGGGACATGGGTTTGATCCCTGATCCGGGAAGATCCCACATGCCACAGAGCAGCTAAGCCCGTGCACCACAACTACTGAGCCTGCCCTCTAGAGCCCACTCGCCACAACTACTGAACCCACGTGCCACAACTACTGAAGCCCGCACGCCTAGAGCCCACGCTCCGCAACAAGAGAAGCCACCGCAATGAGAAGCCCACGCACCGCAACGAAGAGTAGCCCCTGCTCGCCGCAACTTGAGAAAGCCCACGTGCAGCAACAAAGACCCAATGCAGCAAAAAAAAAAAAAAAAAAAAAAGGTAGAAACTCAAGGGTGTACATTTTCAACAGGAGAAATGGAGCAGACTTACACCCTCAGGAGTGATTCCAGCTGTCAAAAGCCAGGCAGTCTAGGCTGCAGGTCTTCATATTAACAGAATAATTACCTGCTGACTTTGATGAAGAAAGAGAAAGAATTTGCCCAAGGAGATGAGGGCCCCAGGTAAACAGACGAGGAAAGCAAAACTGAGCAACAAGACAGGCATCTTGCATCTGTGCCCACCCGTTATTCCAGCTCCATCACTTTTTGCTTAAACCTAAGCAAAATCTGAACTTTGCAGGACTTCAGTGTGCAGGGAACTTCCAGAATGTTACATACAGCCAATTAGGGTTAGGGTTTACCATCTCACACACCCTCACCAAGGAGCTGTGTGCTCTACTGAGCAATGAGTGAAAAGGAAGGTGATGTATGCAATAAAATGAATAAAATCGCCATAGTCGGGCAGACAGGAAGATGGTCTACTATTTAGTCGAGACAGTGGAAGGAACTCAGAAGCACAGACACCAAAAACGAGGAAACTGGTGGTTTTCTCATTCAAGGAAAAATACATATCTGGGAACTTCCCTGGTGGTCCAGTAGTTAAGACTCCACACTTCCACTGCAGGGGCCGCGGGTTCGATCCCTGGTCGGGGAACTAAGATCCTGCATGCTGCGTGGCATGACCAAAAAAAAAAAAAAAAAAAAATATATATATATATATATATATATATATATATATATATCCGTATGGACATTTTTCCAAACCATGCATTTGAAAATACATTTATAAACCCTGCAGAAGTTCAAATACACCCTGGTCTTTGTGTATTCCTCGAGATCCTGGACGTACTTCTGTTTAACATTGAGCTACCAACCTCCCTTAGCTGCTCTACTTAGTGTGATAGCTCTTTTTTTTTTTTCCTTATGGATATTTCAGAGCCTGGGTGGACAGTAGGTACGTTTCTGAGAAAAGCAAGAGCAAAGAAGCTTGTGTCTTACCCCTTTTACATCATCTCTCTCATCCTGGCCATGGAAGTGAGGGACCAGTTGATTCCCAGTCTCTGATAGGCAAGGAGATTTGGAAGGGCCCATCCAGCTCATCATCCTGGATCATCCTGGCTCCAAAGCACGAGCAAAGGACAGCCACCAACTCACAGACAGACTCCATCACAAGGACACCGTCATCGGGCATCGATCATTCCAGCTGTGAGAACCCTGACGCTGCTAAGAATCTAATAGTTCTCCCAAAATACATCTCAAAGACCAAACCCACAAGACCTGTGAATGTGACCTTATTTGGAAGTAGAGTCTTTGCAGATGTAAGTTGTTAGGTTAAGATAAGGTCATACCAGAGCAGGGTGGCCCCTAATGCAATAGGACTGGTGTCCTTATAAGATAGAAAATTTGGACGCAGACACACTGGCAGAACAGCACGTGAAGATGAAGTCGGAGATTGGGGTGATGCTTCTATAAGCCAAGGAGGACCAAGGACTGACAGCAAACCACCAGAATCTGGGAGAGAGGCATGGGCTGGAATCCCCTTCAGAGGATCTGAGATGAGGTCCTCCTGGATGAGGGTGGCCCTACATCCAATGACAGGGTCCTTCTAAGAGACAGAAGAGGAGAGACACACACACAGAGGAGAAGCCCCGGGAAGACAGAGGCAGAGACGGGAGGGAGGCGGCCACAAGCCCAGGGACGCCTGGAGCCCCCAGAGCTGGAAGAGGCGGGAAGGACCCTCCCCTGGAGCCTCTGGAGGGAGCGCGGCACTGCCCACACCTGGATCTCAGACTTCTGGTCTCCAGCACTGTGAGACTATACATTTCTGTTGTTTATGGCACCCAGTTTGTCATAGTTTGTTATAGCATCCCTAGCAGACTGTCACACAAAGTTACGGTCACCCCTGAATTGCCTCCATCAGGGATTAATTTGAACAGCCTCAGATGGTGTCTCTTTATCTCCTTGGGTCCATGTACACCTTAGGGGACCTCCCAGAAACACCTCTGCAGCCCTGCTTGCCCCATAGATTTAATTTCCTCTTCATTCTGAAAGGGACAATAGCAAAAGCAAAGCACAACTTCTTAACTTGAGCGGGGTGGTACTGAAAAGAAAATTCCCAGATTCACGCGCTCTAACAGAATAGAAGCAAATATGAAAATAAACGGCTTTTGCAGTCAGCACCCGCTGGAGAAGTTTGCATTCTGATAGACGACCATCCTGCTTCTCTCTAATATTTGTTAGGTCCTCTAAAGACATGGGTCATGATTTGCGGAGCACCTCTGTTTCCGTGAAAGGCCAGCTATGTTTATCTCTGCTCACACACAAGCAATTTGAATGCAGAGGACTCGCAAAAGAGAGCTCTTTCGGTATGGATTTGTTTTCAGAGAGGATTATTTTCCCTCTTAAATGGGTGTTACTGCTATTTGATCAGCTGTATGACTTCTCTTCAACATATTATTAAAATGCAGCAATGACCTTCAAGTCAATTATGCTATGTCAAATTCTCCACGCCAGCACTGAAATGAACACTTCAGAAATACAGAAAGAAGCCTCTCAACACTAATTTTTTAGCGTGGAAAGCACTGTCAATTCTCTCTCTCTCCCCCCGCCCCTGTAAACATATTTGTGTGTGTACAGGGATGGATGGATGGATAAATGTGTGTGTGATTATGTCTCACATCTTGAGATGCTAAATCGACCAGTTTAAAGGAGAAACATTATAACTAAGAGCCAGAAGCATCTATTAACAGCTGCGATGAAATACTTCAGTTAAAAATCAGAGCCTGCTGAACGAGCATTAGGATATTTATATCTCCAAGTACAGGAGCGACCAAGGAATACTCAGAGTCACCGTTTCTGCTTTGAACATAGTCAGAAAATGTCAACCTTAGGAAAAAGCAGAGGCAGCGTCACGTCACACATTAGCAGGGCAGACCAGTGGACGTGACGTGGACAGAGGTCACACGTTGAGGGGGGTCACAGGGTGTAGTAACAGGCCAGCACTTCACCTCCGGAACCGACCCGTCTTCTACAGTGCGATTTTACTTCACCTCATCACAAGGTGGAGTTTAAGTCCTTTCCCCTGGAATCCAGACAGGTGCGTAGTGGCTTCAGCTAAGGGAAAGGTGCAGAAGTGCCCACCTTGAACAGAACTGTGCCCCTCAAAAAGGGTACGTCCATGTCTTAACCCTCAGAATCGGTGAAAGTGATATTTGGAAACAGGGTCTTTGCAGATGTGATGAAGGGTCTGAGATCAGGTCCTCCTGGATGAGGGTGGCCCTACATCCAATGACAGGGTCCTTACAAGACACAGGAGAGGAGAGACACAGACACAGAGGAGAAGCTCAGGGAAGACAGAGGCAGAGACGGGAGGGAACGTGGCCACAAGCCCAGGGACGCCTGGAGCCCCCAGAAGCTGGAAGAGGCAGGAAGGACCCTCCCCTGAAGCCTCTGGAGGGACCGCAACCCTGGAACACCTTCTTCTCAGACATCTGGTCCCCAGAAGTAAGACAGGATGAATTCCTGTTGTTTTAACCTACATGGTTTGTGGTCATTCATTATCGTGAGAGAGGATGAATTTCTGTGGTTGTCAGGCACCCACTCTTCATTATTTTGTTACAGCAACCCTGCGATTTCCTGGTATTTTCATCTGAAACCGTGAGCCACCATGTAGAACCTTCTACCATCCTGAGTCCACACTACAATGAAGCGACTGTCCCACCAGGAGAGTGTTTATGTGGGCTCCATCATCCATTTTCCTAATCCCAAGTTATCACACCCCAAGGGTCAGAAATGGGAGTAGATGAGACTGCCTGCAATCTCACCCCCAAATGCCATTTGTGAAGTTGACCCCAGGCTTTCAGTTTTCCCAGTTGAGGACCAAGAGCTCCAGATACCCTGAAGCAGAGACACACCATCCTCCCCACACCCAGTCCAGATTTTGGCCTCACAGAATCTGTGGACACAACCACATGGTTCTTTTAAACCACTGAGGTAGGGGGATATTTGTTACATAGCAATACTAACTCCAGCAAGATGACGTTGATCTAATCTCCAAGGACAGGCGTCAGAACAGAGGTTACTTGGACCAGGCTTGGAGCTGCTGGTTGACCAGGAAGGGGTGGCTATGAGGGAACCTTCTCAGGTATTTTAAATGCCCATATCTTCACATGAATGCTGGTTACACGGGCGTACGCTATGGCCCTTAAATTCTGTGCACTTTATCCCATGTTGGTCATACGTACTTGGATTTGGCAAACCCAAACGTGATGTGCTCCAAGGGGGACATTTCTTTGGAAGACCCTTCAATCCTACCTGGTGTCTCCTTCCCCCAAATATGGAGAGAGACAACTGCGTATGTCAAGTTCATTAAAATAGAGGGGAACCAAAACAAAAAGACAACCTGCCGAATGGGAGAAAATATTTGCAAACAAGGCAACTGACAAGGGATTAATCTCCAAAATTTACAAGCAGCTCGTGTGGCTCAATATCAAACAACCCAATCAAAAAATGGGCAGAAGACCTAAGTAGACATTTCTCCAAAGAAGACATACAGATGGCCAAGGAGCACATGAAAAGATGCTCAACATCGCTAACTATTAGAGAAATGCAAATCAAAACTACAATGATGGACCACCTCACACCAGTCAGAATGGCCATCATTAAAAAGTCTACAAACAGTAAATGCTGGAGAGGGTGTGGAGAAAAAGGAACCCTCCTACACTGTTGGTGAGAATGTAAACTGGTGCAGCCACTATGGAGAACAGTCTGGAGGTTCCTTAAAAAACTAAAAATAGAACTACCATATGATCCAGCAATCCCACTCCTGGGCATGTATCCAGAGAAAACTATAATTTGAAAAGATACATGCACCCCAATGTTTATAGCAGCACTATTTGCAATAGCCAAGACATGGAAGCAACTTAAAGGTCCATCAACAGAGGAATGCATGAAGAAGATGTGGTACGTATATACAACGGAATACTACTCAGCCATGAAAAGAATGAAATAATGCCATTTGGGGCAACACGGGCGGACCTGGAGATGATCATACTAAGTGAAGTAAGTCAGACAGAGAAAGACAAATATCATATGATATTGCTTATATGTGGAATCTTAAAAAAATAATACAAATGAACTTATTTACAAAACAGAAACACTCACAGACTTAGAGAATGAACTTATGGTTACCAGGGGGAAAAGGTAAGGGGGAAGGGATAGTTAGGGAGTTTGGGATTAACACATACACACTACTATATTTGAAATAGATAATTAACAAGGACCTACTGTATAGCACAGGGAACTCTACTTAATATTCGGTAGTAACCTATATGGGAAAAGAGTCTGAAAAGGAATAGATACTTGTCTATGTATAACCGAATCACTTTGCTGTACCCCTGAAACTAACACAGCATTGTAAATCAACTCAACTCCAGTATAACAACAATGGAGGGGAAGCAGCGTGGAATTTACATAGTAGAAGGCAGGAGTGGGAAGAAGCACAGTGTGTTTCCAGCTGGGGTCCCACATCTCTCAAAAAGGGCCCTCCTAACCTCCCCCACTTGCTGTGGAACACGGAGTCCTCCGTGCCATGAGTACCCTTTGAATTTCCCCCACACACCTGCACAAACTCTTCACCTGGGGTGCTCTCAAAAACAGGTATGGCCAAGATACCCATCTCTATCCCGAACTCAAGATGATACCCAACCAGTGTTTAGAATAACGGTTGGCATTAATGTATCCAAATTACAATGTCTTTCTACCTGGACTCCTAAAACTTCAAGATAGGCTTGTATACTTTTTAAATGCAAAACAGATGCCTGAGCATCAGTCCAAATATTTTTTAACGGATGCCATCATTATTACTGTAATCACTGCAGGTTCCAAACTCCTGTCGTCTCTCACCTGTATCAAATCGGTGAAACATTCATTTCCGGTTTCATTTTAGTAAGCTAAATGTCCGCTGTCCGGCACCATGGCCGTCAGCCACAGGTGGCTGTTTCAAGTTAAATTACAAGGAAGCATTCAGCTCCTTGTGGGACTGTAAAATGGTGCAGCTGCTGTAGAAAACAGTTTGGTGGTTTCTCCAAAGATTAAACACAGGATTACTATATGATACAGTAATTTTACCTTTGGGTATATGCTCAAAGGAATTGAAAGCAGGGACTTGGACATATATTTGTTCATTTATATTCATAGCAGCATTATTCACAATAGCCAAGCATATGAGCCTTAAAAAGGAATATTATTCAGCCTTAAAAAGGAAGGACATTCTGACACAGGCTACAACTTGGATGAAACTTGAGGACACCTTGCAAAGTGAAAAAAGCCAGACATGAAGGAAAAAATGCTGTAGAGCTGCACTTTCATAAGCCACCTAGAGTTGTCAAATTCATAGAGATGGAAAGTAGGATGGTGCGTGTCAGGGGCTGGGGAAAGGGATGGGGTATTAGGGTTTAAAGGGGACAGAGTTTCAATTTGGGAAGATGAAACAGTTCTGGTGATGGATGGTGGGAACGGTTATAGAACAATGTGAATGCACTTAATGCACTTAATGCCACTGACTTGTATGCTCTAAAATGGCAAAAATGGTAAATTTGATGCTATATGTTACCACAATAATAAAAAATAAAAGTTTAATTCCCCAGTTGCACTGGCCACATGTCCAATGCTCACGAGCCACAGGTAGTTAAAGGTACCACATCAGACAGCCCAGATGTAGAATATTCACACCGTCACGGAAAGTTCAACCACACAGAATTGCTCTAGTGGGTAATGGATCAGAAAGAGAAAAAAAATAATAAAGCAGACCATTTCCTAAGGACAAATTTACTGGCTCAGTCAACATGGCCACAACACAGCCCACTTGGTGGGAGAAAATTAGCACCTTTAAAGTTCGTTTCAAAGAAGTTCCTAGATTTCTAGCATTTAGTGCTTAAAAAAACAAAAAGGTCCCTGTGACTTCTCAAAACAAGAAGCTGAGATATGAGAACAGCAAAAATATTAGCAGGAACAGCACAATTTCCAATACAATGACAGTTAAACTGTGTTTTCTTGACTCACGTTGGTTGAATCAGCATCTAGATTCCAAGTAGGTTCCAAGATATATATAAAAAAAGGTATCAATTCTTGGTACAAACTATTATGTACAAAATAAGCTACAAGGATATACTGTACAACAGGGGGGATACAGCCCATATTTTATAATAACTATAAATGGAGCATAACCTTTGAAAATTGTGAATCACTGTATTGTACACCTGTAACATATAATATTGTACAGCAATCATATCTCAATTTGTTTAAAAAGGTTCAAAAAAAATGGTAACAATTCTCATTTCAGTCAAGAAGCTAGAGATACATATTAGAGACTCGTCTTGCCTGAGGAAAAAAACCTTCCTCCAAAATGGGATTCTTATATATTCATGATCCATATTATCACATGAAAAAGGAAATGGTTGAGAAACACTAATCTCTTTCTCATAGAATATGTTGAAGTTGATAGAAAACAATTGCCCAGAATATCGCTAAAGAAAGAAGTATCAATATCCATTAAATAAGAGGAAAAAAGGGTTAAGAAAAACAACTGTGTTTTTCTTTTTGTATATAATGGGAAGAGATGTAATGGGAGAAGGAGAAATTGTTTCCAAGGAAGAACCTCAAGCCAAGCAGAAAAGAAAGGGAGAAGATGTAGTAATGTTAAAAAAATGTCAGATTATAGCTACAATCTATCCCTTGTTGAACAGACGATTCACAGATAGATGATAGAAGATGGATAGATGATAGGTAGATAGCTTAGGGACAGATTCTGATAGATAACAGATAGAGATCATGATAGATAGGTGATAGACAGAAGATAGATAGATAGATCAGATAATATAATAGAGATAGATCATGATAGCTAGATGATAGGTAGTTGATAGTTGACAGACAGATGATAGATAAGTAGACAGTATATAGAATGCATATAATAGATACATTTCCATTTCTCATAAATTATGATATATACATATATGTGTGAATGTATAATACATATAAAACATATATATTCCTCCTAATATATTGTGATACATGTATGAATGTATGTGTGTATATCATTATCGTGTGTACGTGTATGTGTATATATATAATATACATATTATCACCACATAATCAATATGTGAGAGTCAGATTGGGAAGTGCTACAGTTAAGCAAGGACTGAAAGAAACCTTCTGTGGACCATCTGGTCTGGGGATGAGAATGAAGGGGGTCCAGCAAAGATTCTCATTATTCCAAGAGCGGCCTTTGGACGGGCAGCATCAACCTCTCAAAGAGCTTGCTAAAAAAAAAATCAAAAAAAAAATCACCATCTCTAGCTCCTACACGTGCTCAATGGAAACCCGTATTTGAACAAAATTACCATGTGATTTTCGTGCGCGTGAAAGTTTAAGACTCTCTGGACCAGATGGTGCCTTATTTTCTTAAACAGTACACTCATATGATTCTCTACAAACTCTACAAAGTTAAGTGGAGACTCCCAGCTTGGAGGTGACAATGACTCCGCCATCTCGGTTTTGCTCTGGTGCGTGGCGATAAGATGAGGATTCCCCAGGGGGATGGTGGTCCCGACAGCCGAGGGTGCCACCAGCCCTTCTAAATGCAGCCCCACGGATGAAAAACTATTGTATTTTGATCTCACTTGATATTCGAAATCTCCTTCTGCCTAATTAATTTGCGATTTGTACACAATAGCAGAAAGAAGGTCTTTGATTAACTAAGCTCTTTTTAATTAGAGCTTTACAGATAGAGGAGAGAAAACAAAGAACAGACAACTTTTCTGACGAGAATCCTTCAGCCTGAGAAGAGACACTGCCTATAATCCAAAATAAAACCAACACCAACAACAAAATCACAAGGAATTCCTTTACTCGAATCAGTTACTAATACCCTCTGTGATGTGGTGAAAATACACCCTGGTTATGGATCTCTACATCGCCATTCAGTACTTCCTAAAATTTAGGCGGGTCAAATAAATTTTAAATGCCTCCATTTTCTTGAACTTATTTACAAAACAGAAACAGACTCACAGACACAGAAAACAAACTTACCGTTACCAAAGGGGAAAGGTTGGGGGGAAGGATAAATTAGGAGTTTGGGATGAACAGATACACACGACTATATACAAAAGAGATAACCAACAAGGACCTACTGTAGAGCACAGGGAACTCTACTCAGTATCTTGTAATAACCTATTGTATAGTGGAAAAGAATCTGAAAAAGAATATATATATATATAAAACTCAATCACTTTGCTGTACACCAGAAACTAACACATTGTAAATCAACTCTACTTCAATTAAAAAAAAGCCTCCATTTTCTGATCTCAAATTCTCACAGTATTTCACTGCTCATCTCAGAAAACTATCATGATAAAATAAAATTATATCATATAGGTACACATATATATGTGAAGATATTTCTAAAGCACTAAGTGTATGTGTAAATTCTTATTCTTATTATTATTTTTTTTTGGTGGTGGCACTTTTAACATATTCCTCCCCCCCCCCAGCTTTATTGAGACAAACAAAAATGATACGTATTTAAGGGCTACAAAATGATGTTTTGATATATGTATACATTGTGAAATGATTACCACAGTCAAAGTAACTAATACATCCATCTCATCACATAGTTACCATTTTGGGGGCGTGAGAACACTTAAAATCTACTCTCCTAGCAAATTTCAGATCGTATACAACATAGTATTATTAATATTAGTCACCATGCTGTACATGAGGTCTTTTTTCCTGTACTGAGAACTTTCATTATACGTTGAGAAAAGTTCTTATTATTTTTTAACAGAAACGAGTTTATCAATACCTTACTTTCCACGTCAAGATTTTTAAATTCCACGCAGGTGCAGGGAGTGAGACACATTCGGGGCTGCGTTTGTCAAAGGTGCAGGGTAAGCAATCCCTCACGTATTAACAATACACGGCAGGCGATGTGTGTCCTGATGCCTCCATTTCACACCACTAAAGACATACCCTGAAATATTAATGCACGTAAACTGTATCTTCCGGGAATCCCTGAGTTTGGATCTCATTTCTTTCACTTTGAAGCAGCTGTGTTGGTAATGGAATTTGGCACCAAGGGACTTTCAACCTTTCCACTTTTCACTGTGCACTTTCTAGATTTACTTGAATTCCCTTTCACCCTTATCTTCTGCCAAAAAAAAAAAAAAAAAAAGGAAAGTAACTGGACAGAGGAGGGAAGGAAAGAAGGAAGACAGGGAGGGAGGGAAGAAAGAAGGAGAAGGAAGGAAGGAAGGAAACAGCACATTTCCAGATAGAATTTCCTTCCATAAAATTGCATGATTTACTTGCTTCAACATGGCAATACTTTACTCTGAAATAAGAATGCTATGATTTGGGGTTTATAAATCAGAGGCAATTGTAATAACGCTGTATTTCCTTCTGTGGTGAATATGGCCCCAGGGTTTTCTTGGGACTGAGGAAAGAAACAGACACAACGTTGTCTTGCTTGATTCTGAAGCCGTGTCTTGATAAAGTCACTTCCCAGCCTCCAAAGCCCTGGGTGCCTCCTTCTTAACCTATCTTCTGTCTCCTACCCTTCCACAGCTCTTGACCACCACATAACTACCTCCCTTCACCTCCAGACCTCAATCCATTTTTCTCACTCTTACGCCCCCCAGTGAACTCAGTGGAGAATTTAAAGGGTGTATTCCTGCTTCATCCAGAACTTTAAATGTCCCATCACAATTAGAGATCTAAGTAAAGATAACACTCAAATGAACTTATTTACAAAACGGAAGTAGAGTCACGGATGTAGAAAACAAACTTATCGTTAGCAGGGATAAGGGCGGAGAGGGATAAGTTAGGAGATTGGGATTGAGATATACACACTACTATATATAAAATAGATAACTAATAAGAACCTACTGTATAGCACAGGGAACTCTACTCAATACTCTGTAATGACATATATGGGGAAAGAATCTTAAAAAAAAAAGAGTGCATATATGTATAACTGACTCACTTTGCTGTACACCTGAAACTAACACAACACTGTAAATCAACTATACTCTAATAAAAATTAAAAATAAATAACTAAAGACAACACTGGTATTGCCTGGATTATATAAGGGAGGACTGAATGATTTCAAGGAGAGATTCTAAGAGCATACTGCAGTTCAAATATAAATTGTGACAGATGAAAATTGCTAACCTAGTTGGAGGAAAATGGGAATGAGACATGGAACCATAAGAAAAACCATATGAAAGTTATGGCTTTCTCTTTATATATTTCTTCAGGTAGCTACTCTGGGCAAACATCATGGATGTCCATTTCCATCAAGACTGGTCCAGAAATAAGACGTCTCTTCCGCGGTCAATCAGGGGCAAGATTTTTTTGAGGTTTCTCTGACCAAAGACATTGTCTTCCTTCATTCCCTCTGTGAACAGGAATTAGAAATTTTCTGAACCTCAAGGTCCATCCATGCTGCTGCAAATGACAAAATGTCATTCTTTTTTTACGGCTGAGTAACATCCCATTGTATACAGACCACATCTTCTTTATCCATTGATCCACTGTCTGTCAGTCAGACTTAATCAAAAGACCTGAAACCATAAAAATTCTAGAAGGAAACACAGGGGAAAATCTCCCTGTCATTGGTGCTGGCGACAATTTTTTGGATATGACACCAAAAGCGCAAGCAACAACAGCAAAAAATTAATACACATTTAAGGACTATATCGTCATTAAAATTCTAAGGAAATAGAATTAGCTATGAAATGTAGCTGACTGATTTTTTGCCTGAAGATACTGATTTTAAATCTCCTCCTAATGATAATAGTGATATTGCTTTAACCTGATTTGTAGAAAAGAAAATGTTAGGCTTTCTGTCCGTGGATTTACCTATTCTGGACATTTCCTATAAACGGAATCCAACAACATGTACCCTCTTATGCCTGGTTTCTCTCATTGAGCATCATGTTTTTGAAGTTCCTTGCATTTCTTTTTGGTTGACTGAGTCAGCTTTCCCAGGGTTGGGGGAACTCTCCTCACCCCAGCCACTGGTTTTACCCAAGAACCCTGACTTTTTTCCCCATTGGTCATGAAGGACATTTAGACGGTGTTACCACAACAAAGTCAAACCAGCGGACCCCTCTATCTGTTTTCTAAATGAGAACCAAGACAAGCCCAGAACACCGGGTCCGCTCTCTGATGTGTATTTCTGTACCACAGAGATGCTTCACCCTTTTTCTTTTTTAAAAAAATTTTGGGGCTTCCCTGGTGGCGCAGTGGTTGAGAATCTGCCTGCTAATGCAGGGGACACGGGTTCGAGCCCTGGTCTGGGAGGATCCCACATGCCGCGGAGCAACTAAGCCCGTGAGCCACAACTACTGAGCCTGCGCGTCTGGAGCCTGTGCTCCGCAACGAGAGGGCGCGATAGTGAGAGGCCCGCGCACCGCGATGAAGAGCGGTCCCCACTTGCCGCAACTAGAGAAAGCCCTCGCACAGAAACGAAGACCCAACACAGCCAAAAATAAATAAATAAATAAATAAATAAATAAAAAATTAAAAAAAAAAAATGTTGAGGCTGGCTAAATCTTGTTAATGTGTTTTATATGTTTTGTGCCTTGTGAGGTGACAGGGAATAAGTAAATGTTTGAGTTTCCTATACCGTCTTATCCAGATCACCCTCTTGTGTATCACTGTTAGCTGAAAACAGAGCAGGATGCGTGCTTATAGAAATGCCCAAGTACATGGTGAGTTCGTAAAAGTTCATGGTGAGTCCCTAAAAGTACACGCCGAGTCCATAAAAGCCAAACATACGGATGTCCGTTCATCTCTGCAACCCCTGCACTCAGCACAGAATCCAGCATCTACCAAATTCAACAAGAACTGCTCCTAGACAAACACATTTCAAGGAAATGATCCCAAGTACTTCCTAGGAACACAAAAAATCATAGATAATCCTATCTCACATTACAATACCCTGTGCTTCCCAGCGCTTCCAAATCTCTTCATCCCATGCTGCTTTTCTTTTTTACGCAACACCCATCAACTTCTAGCATACTCTATAAGTAAATCATTTAATTTATCTATTGCTTCTTGGGTCTTATCTCACTAAGAAGTTAATGTTGAGTGTTGGGACTTTTTTTTCTTTTCAGTTTATTATTTTATCTCCAGTACCTCGATAACTGCCTAGCAAAAGTAGGCATTTAACAATACAGTTGAATTTTAATATGTTATACTATGTTACATTATGTTATTACATTATGTTGTATTATAGATTATACTATATATCTATATATATACTACACGACGGTATGTTTTATTCAAACCTACCCATTTGTCATCACTCTGTTCTTATCTTCTACATTTAAAGCACAGATACACATTCTTATATCACCTCACACTTTCACCCATTTTCTTTTCCATAAAGGTTTTCTCAAACCTCTTTGTTTTTTAACTTGTCAAGCTGTGTCCAGCAAGTTTATTGCTTCATTTTATTATAATGTTTTCCATTCAAAGATTAATTAATTAAGTTGCTGGCCACGCACCAGAAAGTAAAAGAGTTTCTTAAGCACTATTTTTTTTTAATTTATTTATTTTTATTTTTTGGCTGCGTTGGATCTTTTTTTTTTAAATAAATTTATTTATTTATTTAATTTATTTATTTGGCTGCGTTGGGTCTTCGTTGCTGCGCGCGGGCTTTCTCTAGTTGCAGCGAGCAGGGGCTACTCTTCGCGGTGCGTGGGCTTCTCATTGCGGTGGCTTCTCTTGTTGCGGAGCACGGGCTCTAGGCGCGCGGGCTTCAGTAGTTGTGGCTCGCAGGCTCTAGAGCGCAGGCTCAGTAGTTGTGGCTCACGGGCCTAGTTGCTCCGCGGCATGTGGGATCTTCCCAGACCAGGGCTCGAACCCGTGTCCCCTGCATTGGCAGGCGGATTCTTAACCACTGCGCCACCAGGGAGGCCCCTTAAGTGGTATTTTAAGCAGTGATGCTGATTGTTGTGTAACTTCTCTATCACCTTCTGAAGTGCCCGGGGCATAATATCGAAGTAAGATCCAAAATTCCAAGCAGAGGCATCAGCCCCATTAATCAGACTACAATATCCCTGACAAGTGTCCAGGTTCAGCAGGTCAATGCGCTCATAGTTTACAAGTCATTCTCACTCTCCATAAAATGCTCTCCTCTCACCCCTGAAATGACCACTGGCTCCCACCATGACAAGTCTACAAGCTCAGGAAGGTTCACATACACAACCAAATTACCGCAATGACCTTATACTGTAAGCTTTACAGTCTCAGCCCATGCATCATACATGGCCTTCAATTCTGTTCACCCTTCCTCAACTTTGGGTTCATACTTAATCAGGACAGCACAGGCAGACCTGCCTTCTCAGACAGATAAGTGACAACCATGCTTCCGGCCATAAGCAAAAGCACAGAGACCTGAGTTGCCAGATACTGTAGTGATGATGGAGACATTGCCTGGGTTTGGAATATTTCGGTTCAGAACCATTCCTCCCACACCATACCACTGGCCCTTGGTTCATCATGGCATTTGTTTTCTTCTCTTAATCACGGCCTGATAGACAGCCCTCTGATGCGTTTCTACCAAAGAAGCATGTGAATCGATACCTGAATACACGAATCAGCACGTAATGCCTGGGCCACTCTTGGCCATGTCCACTGTCTCTATGGTCAAAAGACTCATCTCACTCATGTGTGTAATGTCTGTTAACATCTTAACATTTCAATTAAAAAAAAACGTTTTCTTGCCTTTAGTTTCCAATATAATTCTGCTTCTCTTCTTACTACTGTTACTGAACTGAGGTTTGCTGCTTGTCACTCAAGAATCCAATATTGAGACACAAGTGTCAGGTAAAAGGAAAGAGGACTTTATGGAGGAAGCCGGCAGTCCTGGGGAGAAGGTGGGCTCATGTCCCAAAGAACCAAATCCCCCCTGCTGGTCAGTGGGACGAGCTTTTAAAGGGGCATTTCAGGGGTGCAGAGGTGGGGAGGGGGCCCCATGCAGAAACAGCACAGTCAGCTCTGACCTTCATCTTGAAATTGGTCATGCGGTGGTCTGACCACCATCATCTTGATTGTTTTAAGTACAGTTAACAACCTTCAGTTCCAAGGTCGGTTTGTTCCCATTTCCTTCATGCCAATTCTCAGAATTGTGGCAGCTTATGTCATGACTACAGTCTGGTCATCATGTAGTTCACTTCTTCCACCCGGTGGGGTTTCAGTATCTACAAGACAGCTCACAGGACATAGCTCAGAATAGTATCTACAGCCCTTGGGGAGGAACTAAAGGTCCTTGACTCTGTTTAATGGCTAAACTATTATTATTCCGTCTTGTTTGACTGTTTTCCTTTGTTTCTGGATTTTCTCATTTCTCTGAATAAATTTATTCTTTGGAATTCAGGGAAGGCCTAGGAGGCTAAAGGTTTCCTACAAACAAGAGGGGCAGGCAGACAACTTGGTCAGGGGGTCTGTTCCCAGGAGGCCCCATAGGCTCCTGCTTGGTTATACTACCTCACTGAAACTCCCACTGCTTTTCTATAGGTCACATATGATGGAGCTTGCTCAGAGATATGTTCCTGGAATGGTAGATAATTATATTTCATAAGTCACAAAGCCAGAAGGAGCATGCAAGTATGAGGCAGAGAAAGCTCGCTGCACAGGGGCTGGCTGTATCGGTCCCTTGTTGAACCACCACTGCTGTTCCCATCTTGTTTCAGTTCACCAGAACCCATGAACTAAAGAACAAACTCACAGGTCAGCAGTCTTTACTCTGAAATAGAGGATGGAGGAGACCAAAGTCACCTCTGCGGTTCATCTTCTGATAAACAGCCCTTTTCGAAACAAGGCCTTATCTCATTGACACAGGCCAGACAACATCCAGAAGTAAACAGAAGGCATTGGTGACCGAGCTACCAGGCAAATCTATTCTCACCCCTGGCTCACGCCAGATCAGTGGAAAACTCCCATCGGAAACTGGGCTGAAATTTCCAAACCAACATATAAAACCATAGCCAGATGAACAGCCAGTCTTGAGCTGTTCTTTCTAATGCATCATATCCAAGCAGATATTCTTTTCTGAAAATGCAGGTTGTGACACCAGAAAGCCTGTGGCCACCCCCCAATCAGCAAAGGTGGACCATGTGGTAGATACAGGAATCCCTATTCTCTGCTGCAGATGTGTGTACCCTTCATTATAGTCAACGGAAGACCAGTTGGTTCTTACTGGCCTCACCATTCATGGGTTCCTTTGTCAACTCTTAAAACATTTCACTCAGCAGGCATCAGAATTATGATCCACATACAGAAGTATGGACGGTTCGATGATTAATACCAGCATCTGGATCTGAACCGAGTGGCCTCGCTGCATGGCTCGTGGGATCTTAGTTCCCCAACCAGGGATCAAACCTGCACCCTTGGTAGTGAAAGCCTGGAGTCCTAACCACTGGACCGCCAGGGTATTCCCTGAGTCTTCTGACTTATAATATGCTATGTGTTCCCCCATCCTTCCCTCGCAAGATGCCAACTCCTTAATAAGTCGGATCATAGCATCATGTCTGGGTTCTTCACTGTGGTTATCCCAGTGGTAGATATTTCACACAATAAATAATTGTCAAACTAGAAATAAGGAAAACCGTTGACTTGGGAAACTCAGCAGAGAGGCAAGGGATCAGCGTTCCCTCTGGGTGCACCAAGGGCGGCCAGAAATCTTGTTTTCCCATAGAACGATGACTAGACTCTTTAAGTGTGAACTAGAGAGAAGTAGATGTCTCGTCAACACCATTGCCGAAGAAGCCAGTTTGAGTGTGGAGACTTTGAAGAGCAGAACAGCAGCAAGAAGCAATATTAGCACTGTCCTGATTTGAGAATTGTCCCATGGAGCGTTCACACTGGATTTAAGAAAAAGAGCAGGTTGTTTAACAGGTAAAACTGTACATGAGTTACGAGACAATCGACCTCGTCATCTCACAAGGGGGACCATTAGTGAAAAAATCAAAGGATGTTGCATTGTATCTTCTGTAGCATCCAGCAGACTATCTTATACTAGCTGTTGTTCACCCCACATTTCTTTAAAAAATATGGGGTTTTTTTGCTTGTTGGTTTATTTGTTCGTTTAGGACTTAGGGGAGTAGAAAACTCCCATTAGAATATATTTCCTTCTTTTGAAGAAGTTAGCCTTCTCTATCAAAGAATAAAACAAACAATCAGGAAAAGATTAGACATTAATTGGATGTTAAGCTGTACGGGTATTTCTGAAAAACAGAGTTGTGAATATGGGCTTGAGTATTTGGGGAAGGCAGTATAGGGATACTGTTCGCCAAAGTTGCAAAAGTTGATTGGATTTTATCGGGTTGTTTTATATGTCATCATTTGAATGGTGTCCCCCCCCCCACAAAAAAGATATGTTTACGTCTTCACCCCCAGCATCTCAGAACATGACCTTATTTGGAAATGGGGTCTTTGCAGATGTGATGAGTTCAGTTAGGATGGGTCTATAATCCAATATGGCCGGTGTCCTAATAAGAGGAGGGCCATATGAAGAGAGAGACACACAGCCCTGTGAAGACAGGGGCAGAGATGGGGGTGATGCATTTATGACCCAAGGGGTGCCAAGGATTACCGGACATCAGCAAAAGCCAGACAGAGGCAAGGAAGGATTCTACCCTGAGTTTCAGCCCCAGTGACATCAGTTATTCCTATCAAGTTTCATACGAAATATTCAGAAGGATGGTACTGAATCTAAAACCAAATCTTGATAGACCTAGAGATTGTCATACTGAGTGAAGTAAGTCAGACAAAGACAAATATCATATGACATTGCTTACATGTGGAATCTAAAAGAAAAAACAAAAAACGGTACAAATGAACGTATTTACAAAACAGAAATAGAGTCACAGATGTAGAAAACAAACTTATGGTTACCAGGGGGGGAGGGGGGGAGGGATAAATTGGGAGATTGGGATTGACACATACACACTACTATATATAAAATAGATAACTAAGAAGGACCTACTGTATAGCACAGGGAACTCTACTCAGTACTCTGTAATGACCTATATAGGAAAAGAATCTAAAGAAGAGTGGATATATGTATAACTGATTCACTTTGCTGCACAGCAGAAACTAACAGAATACTGTAAATCAACTATACTCCAATAAAAATTAATTAAAAAAATAAAAATAAAACCAAATCTTAGTTTTTATTAAATTCACGGAAAGGCAAATATATTCCAACATAATTATTATATATCGTTAAATGATCACATCTCAATTTATTTTAATGTAAATATTTTTATGTTACTGTTCTGAGCCAAATTCTAAAGAAAAAGTAAATATATTTCCTTGTGGAAATCCTGGATAAAAAGATTCCAGACCTGTCGGCTCCAGAATTGTGAGATGATACATTTTTGCTGTAAGCCACCCAGTGGTCAGTCCTTTGTTACAGCAGCTCTAGAAAACTAAAACAGAGGGTGACCATAAAAAGGAAATTAAGTCAACAGACCCAGCTGAGTGTGAATTTGAACTTTAGAATCCTAAAAATCAGACTTCCTGAATCCTACATTTAAGAAATCTCACTTCTCTTCTTGATCGAGTCTGGATCTGCTTCATCAAATCAAACTCAGATGTCCTCTGAGGAACCAGGTCCTTACCACACTTGGGACCCCACAAATAAATCAGGGATTCCGATCAAAAACGCTGTATCCCATAGCGTTCTGTGGATGTCCGTCAAACTGCCAATTCTCAAAGGCATTTCTCTTCAGCATCTCAGTCAGACTCCGGAGTCCACTGCGAGTTGTAAAAGTTATTCTCAGTGTCTCTGCCTCACAATTCAGTGTGACGTTCTTGATTAAAGCATCCCTTCCCCATGAAGGCTATCAAATGGTACTTCAGAACAGCTACTTGAATTTTATGACAGTTTTGACTGAAGCCAGCCTCTCTCAAATTGTAATCAGGCATAGGCTTGGGGGGGAAAAGCCACTGAATGCCCACGATTCCCTTTCAGAATGGGGAGACCAATAACACTTGCATCTCGGGAGGACACAGATGGATATTTCTTCAGGGACCTGAGCGTAGGCATCAAATGCTTCCAGCCTTCCGTTTCTGCATTGTTCTCATTCTTTAGATTCCACAACCGTTACACATTATATGCTCACTCTCTAATTGAAAATAAACCCTTCCTGTGTTCTAAGCAATGAGTTTTGCACTCATTTCCTGGGGTGAAATCAGGGGGCAAAAGATCAAAAGTATTTTCCAGGAGTGACAGTGGAAAGAAAAGCTGAGGAATATTGTTATGGATTGAATTGTGTCCCCAAAAAGGATACAGTGAAGCCCTAAACCCAAGTGCCTCTGAATAAGACGTTACCTGGAAATAGGTCTTTGCAGATGTAATCAAGATGACGTAGTGCTGGATGAGGGGGACCCTAATCAAAGGACGGGTTTCCCTATCATAAGAGGGAAATTTGGCTGCAAAGAAGGGAAGAAATTCAGGAACAGCTGGGGGAGAGGCATGGAATGGATCCTCCCTCAGAACCTCCAGAAGGAACCAACCTGCTGCTTTCTGGCCTCCAAAACTGTGAGCTGATCAACTTCAGGGTGTCTTTAAGACCCACAGGTTGAGATATGATCCATCAATCCCTCTCCTGGGCATACACTGGGACAAAACCATAATTCAAAAAGATACATGCACCCCCACATTCATAGCAGCACTATTCACAATGGCCAAGACATGGAAACCACCTAAATGTCCACTGACAGATGAATGGATAAAGAAGATGAGGTACATATATACAGTGGAATATTACTCAGCCATGAAAATGAATGAAATAATGCATTTGCAGCAATATGGATGCAACTAGAGATGATCATACTAAGTGAAGTAAGTCAGACAGAGAAAGACAAATACCTTATGATATCACTTATATGTGGAATCTAAAATATGACACAAATAAACCCATCTATGAAACAGAAACAGAATCACAGACATAGAGAACAGACTGGTGGTTGCCAAGGGGGAGGGGGGTGGTGGAGGGATGGATTGGGAGTTTGGGATTAGCAGATGCAAACTATTATGTATAGGATGGATACACAACAAGGTCTTACTGTAGAGCACAGCAAACTATATTCAATATCCTGTGATAAACAATAATGGAAAAGAATATGAAAAAGAATGTACACATATGTATAACTGAATCACTTTGCTGTACAGCAGAAATTAGCACAACATGGTAAAGCAGCTATACTTCAATTAAAAAAAAAAAAGACCCACAGGTTGAGATAATTTGTTACAGAAGGCTCACGAAACTCATACAGGTGGGGTTAACAGAGGCAGACAATTGGAAAACAAGTTGATTTTAAAAGATTTTACAGTGTTGCAAGATGCATGCCATGCACCTGTTGTCTTTAGACAGAACAGACATTTTGCCTGGTTCCCTGCTTTGATTTCCAGCAAATCTATTTGTAGACAAAAATCTACAACTACGTTGCATATGGACACAGAACATTCAGAAAGCTAGCTCAGAGATCACACATCACGTCATACACTGTTTTGCAGAAAACTGGACCTTTGGGACACCTAGTAGAGATTTTTAAAACTTTTTAAAAGCTGTTTGGCTGCTGAATTATGCCCGAAACAGTCCATGCCTTGAACAACGCTGGCCAGTAAAACTTTCTGCAGTGATAGAAATGTCCTATAATCTGAGCTTTTAAAAGCGTAGCCATTGGTCATGTGTGTCCATTAAACACGGGAAACATGGTTAAAGTGACTGAGGAAGTGGGTTTTGCATTTGATTTCATTTTATTTCATGGTAAGGAGTCACACGTGACTCTTGGCTACCACACTGGACAGAGCAGATGTGTAACAATTATTCAAGTCAGTAGCAATGTGTTCTACAAAAATTGGGGCATCTTCAGGTGTCTATAAGCTCACTTCACATTCATAGGCCATGAGCTATGAATACCTGGGAACCAAAAATACTGTAAACAAACATCTAATAAAGTCGTTTTTAGTGGATGAAAATAACATGTGCCTACTTCAAACTCATTGTTTACAGAAAAAAGAAAAAAGAAAAACCAATGGGGTATGTGTGTGCGTGTGTGTGTGTGTGTGTGTGTAAAAACATGAAATGGTCTAAGTGAAAATGATAAGATCATTTTTTCATTAGGTTCAACATAGTAATCAAATAGATTTAAATGTCTTGCAGGTAAAAAGTTATAAAAATGTGCTCTATATATATGATAATGGGATGCCCGGTATTTCTCCCAAATATCTCAGTTCCTAAGAACAGACATCAAACACAAAAATCTGGGTCCTTTTTTGGCGTATTCTGAAGACCATAATATATATGACCTTGGGTATGTCCCTCTAGGAAATGACCACCCTAGACTCCTAATGTTTCAATATCTTTCTGCCCCAGCTTCCCCCCAAATATTCTTCAAGAGAACTAGCTTGCCCACCCCTTTGAAATTATTTTAGTGCCTCCTTTCTAGAAGCAGTTTATAAAAGGCCTTTCTAAGTCTTTAAAAATAGCATGAGGTATTCCATTAAAGGATTGTTCTACAGCATAAATAATGAATTTCAAAAGTGCTTCCACCATGTCATAATAAATGTTAATACAAGAGGACCTCTGCGGTTTCTGAATTGGAGCTTCACACTAGTACTAAATTCACTGTAAGACAGACCTGAACATGAACCAACACAGCAGGCACCTGTGCAAATGACTATCTGATTAAAACAAAATAGAAAGCACAATTCTGGTAAGAAAGATTTTTTGTTGTCGTTTCATTTATTCTGATTAAGTGTCTAAATGGTTTAACTTAATGGTAAAATAGGTCCACTTTTCTTGGTCTAGGGACAACTCCCTTGGCAAAGCTGTAAGTGTCGACTGGCCTTTTAGCTGTTGAATTTGCAAATGGGTGATGAAATATTATATAGGAAAGGAGGGATTAATTTTTCAAAGTGGTTCAAATATATGTAAAGGAAAGTGTTATCCATCTCTAAGTTTCCGTAACTACTGATATATACAAATCTCTGTCTCTCTTGATCTATCTACCCATTTATCTATCTACCTTGCCTTTCTGTCTGCCTGCCTGTCTGTCTGTCTATCTACCTATCTATCCATCCATCCATCCATCCATCCACCCATCCACCCATCCATCCATCCACCCATCCATCCATCCATCCACCCATCCATCCACCCATCCATCCACCCATCCATCCACCCATCCACCCATCCATCCATCCACCCATCCATCCATCCATCCATCCATCCATCCATCCACCCACCCACCATCCATCCATCCACCCACCCACCCACCCATCCACCCATCTACCTGTCTATCTATCTATATTTCTATAGATGTATCTATTTCTGTATATCTGCCTCTATATATTCTGTATCTCTCCTTGTCTCTCTAGACGTATCTAGATGTATGTATGTAGATAGATATAGATATATACATGTACAAAAAGAAGAAAAATGAAGAAACAATGAAACATAGTATGGAAGGCAAAAACCATAGAGTTTCCATTGCATTACACACAAACACACACCTCTTAAGGGGAGAATTGATTTACTTTTTTATTGAGATAAACGGTTGGTTTCTTGAACAGAAGGAGATTTATAGTGTATTTCTAGAGAGCCCCACATTGGGACTAGAACACTTTACCGTCCAACCTTTATGAATGATGCATAAAGGGCTTTGCAGGGGTCCTGGTGATTCATCTCAATTGATCTAACACAACGAAAGAGGAGAAACCCTAGGAAACACAGGATATATGATTCTATAGGCAATATCAGAGGTGTTTCAACTAAAAGTGCTGCAAGGATCTCTTGTCTGGAGGAGGAGAAAGGCAGTATATCACACTTCCAATATTTCTGTGAATATCCAAAGAAAATTTGTACTTATGTAAGATGGTCTGGTCTACAAAGAAAGGTAACATGCTATCAATATATTATAAAATTACACACATAGACACATAATTTTTGGAGAAAAGTAATGCCAAAAAATTCTATTTCTTTTTTTTAATTAATTGATTAATTTTATTTTTGGCCATGTTGCATCTTCGTTGCTGCATGCGCGCTTTCTCTAGTTGCGGCGAGCGGGGGCTACTCTTCGTTGCGGTGCGCGGCCTTCTCATTGCAGTTTCTCTTGTTGCGGAGCATGGGCTCTAGGCGCGCAGGCTTCAGTAGTTGTGGCTCACGGGCTTAGTCACTCCACAGCATGTGGGATCTTCCTGAACCAGGGCTCGAACCCGTGTCCCCTGCATTGGCAGGCGGATTCTTAACCGCTGAGCCACCAGGGAAGTCCCTACTTCTTTTAAAATAGAAACTCAATAGGGCAACTTTTTTTTTTTTTTTTCAAGTTAAATCCGAATTGTGGGGGGTGGGAGCCACGTGTCAGTACTTTTTTTTTTTTTAATTTTTATTTATTCATTTATTTATTTATTCATTCATTCATGGCTGTGTTGGGTCTTTGTTTCTGTGCGAGGGCTTTCTCCAGTTGTGGCAAGTGGGGGCCACTCTTCATCGCGGTGCGCGGGCCTCTCACTATCGCGGCCTCTCTTGTTGCGGAGCACAGGCTCCAGACGCGCGGGCTCAGCAATTGTGGCTCACGGGCCTAGTTGCTCCGTGGCATGTGGGATCTTCCCAGACCAGGGCTCGAACCCGTGTCCCCTGCATCGACAGGCAGACTCTCAACCACTGCGCCACCAGGGAAGCCCTTTTTTTTTTTTTAAACGTTAACAATTTTCCAAATTGTTGACACCAGGCACATCTTCTAAAACATTTCATCCAAAGCAGACAAACTCACGTGGCCCTCATCAGCAGTGTTACTATTGTACAAATGTAGTTCCTTCCCCCAACCATCCTCTAACTCTGACAATTTTATTTCCTATAAGAAACATATTTGTAAATGTGGGTGAAGTGAGAATAGCATCTGAAGTGTGATATGACAAGTGAGGCTGTACACACACACACACACAAACACAAACACATAAACACAGTCTGAAGTTTCAAGAAAATTAATGGGTCTTTGTCTTAATGGATGTTTTCAAATGATGCCTTTTAAATTACTTTCTATATCCTGCACCCTTGAACACACACACTCACATATCACATTGGTTTTATCATTGGAATTATTAAAACATGAAGATATTGATTTGGGGTAGGTATATATCTTTTTTATTAATTTTTATTGGAGTATAGTTGCTTTACAATGTTGTGTTAGTTTCTACCATATAGCAAAGTGATTCAGCTATATGTATACATATATCCCCTCTTTTTTTGATTTCCTTCCCATTTAGGTCACCAAAGAGTAGTGAGTAGAGTTCCCTGTGCTATACAGTAGGTTCTCATAAGTTATCTATTTTATACATAGTATCAATAGTGTATGTATGTCAATCCCAATCTCCCAGTTCATCCCACACCAACCCCCTCTCCCCCGCTTGGTGTCCATATGTTTGTTCTCTTCATCTGTCTCTATTTCTGTTTTGCAAATAAGATCATCTATACCATTTTTCTAGATTCCACATATATGCAGTAATATACAACATTTGTTTTTCTCTGTCTGACTTACTTCCCTCTGTATGACAGTCTCTATGTCCATCCACGTCTCTACATATCACCCAATTTCACTCCTCTTTATGGCTGAGTAGTATCCCATTGTATATATGTATCACATCTTCTTTTTCCATTCCTCTGTCGATGGACATTTAGGTTGCTTCCATGTCTTGGCTATTGTAAATAGTGCTGCAATGAACACTGTGGTACATGTCTCTTTATGAATTATGGTTTTCTCAGGGTATATGCCGAGTAGTGGGATTGCTGGGTCATATGGTAGTTCTATTTTTCATTTTTTAAGGAACCTCCATACTGTTTTCCATAGTGACTGAATCAATTTACATTCCCACCAATGGTGCAAGAGGGTTCCCTTTTCTCCACACCCTCTCCAGCATTTATTGTTTGTAGATTTTCTAATGATGGCCATTCTGACGGATGGGAGGTGGGGTAGGTATATATTTTAAGGAAATCAGTTTTCCATGGACTTCCTTCCAAATAAGGACCATGACATTTTCCTCTACTTATTAAGCTCTTCTTTACATCTGTCAGTAAAACTCAGTATTTTTTCACTCGCTTGGATGACCAACAAAGTTGAGCACTTCCATCTTTTGAGAATTCTCTGATAAATAGAATTATATTGATAATAACTTAACAGACATGTACTGAAGACCTACATTTTTTATTAGCACCATGCGAAGTACCTGAGTGCATGTTCATTTGAATAAATATTTCTAATTAAAAACCATGATGTCACATAGAAGCAACCTTAGTATCCATTGATGGATGAATGGGTAAATAAGTTGTGATTTACACACATATATAATTTATTGTACTAACAAAAAAGAAGGAAGTCCTGTCATTCACAACATGAATGGACCTTGAGGGCATCGTGCTAAGTGAACTAAGTCAGAGAAAGACAAATATACTGTACGATCTCACTTATATGTGGAATCTAAAAAACTACGACAAAACAATGAACTCATAGATACAGAGTACAAAATTCCAGTTATAAAATAAATAAGTCCTGGGGATATAACATACAGCGTGGTGGCAGTCGTTAGTAATACTGTGTTGTATATTTGAACACTGCTAAGACAGTAGGTCTTTAAAGTTCTCACCACCAGAAAAAAGTATATAACTGTGTGGTGATGCATGTTAACTAGACTTATTGTGATGATGATCTCAGACTATATATGTATCATTATGTTGTACACCTGAAGCTAATATAATGTCATATGCCAATTATATCTCAATAAAAAACATGATGTCACTTTATGCTACCTAATACAGAAATACACTCTCAGTGGGGAAGAATGGAAAGAGTTTATGAAGAAGAACATGAGAACATGGGTCTAGAAATGTGGGTAACACTCCAGTGAAAGGGGTTATGTGTGCAACATTTTAGTTCAGTAATTTTTTCTTGGGCCTCTGAGATAAAGTTAATTCTGTGCATTTCACAGTACACTATCGTATATGTATTTGTTTCCACTTACACCTGTTTGACATACCTGGTGAAATAAAAATTTATATTTGAAGGCAGGACAAGAGAATGTAAACATAAAATTCTCTCTATTTGGGTCTCTTCCCTCCATCCCTAATGCGCAATGTGTATCTGCATTACACATTAACCAGACCTCCTCAAAGATGGGATGCCTGCTTGATTGTAAAGATCAGTTTTTCACCTTTCTTCTGACCACTCAGCAATGTAACTTCTTTTTTTTTTTTCTTTTTGGCTGTGTTGGGTCTTCGTTGCTGCGTGTGGGCTTTCTCTAGTTGCGGCGAGCAGGGGCTACTCTTTGTGCGGTGCGCGGCTTCTAATTGCAGTGGCTTCTCTGTTGTGGAGCTACGGGCTCTAGGAGCACGGGCTTCAGTAGTTGTGGCACACGGCTCAGTAGTTGTGGCTCGCGGGCTCTAGTGCGCAGGCCTCAGTAGTTGTGGCACACGGGCTTAGTTGCTGCGCGGCATGTGGGATCTTCCCGGACCAGGGCTCGAACCCGTGTCCACCTGCCTTGGCAGGCGGATCCCTTATCCTATGCGCCACCAGGGAGGACCCTGTAATCTCTTATGAGATTAACTCCTTTCCCAGCTCTGTAAGGGGTTCACGGTGACTTACTGCTCACTCTGAGGTGCCTACCTGGACCATGCATCCAGGTTGAACTTTAATGTGAAATATCAGTATGTCATTCATATACGATGCCTCTGTGTCAAAAATATGTACGACTGTGCCTTCAACTTCTAACAGGCAGGACAGTTCTCAGAGCTTCTGAGAATCTGCTTCTGGTTATAATGCTCAGTTTGGCCGGAATAAATCCCTTTTTTCTTCTTAACTTGATAGGTTCATGAATTTTTCGCCGACCTACCCTGTTCGTATTAGATCAGGGGTCCACAGGGCACAGCCTGAGGCCGACATCCAGCCCATCACTGCCTCTCTTATATAAATAAAGTTTTATTGGCACACGGCCGTGCACACTGGTTGATACATCGCCTACGGCTGTTTTCACACAAGAGCAGAGCTGAGCGGCTGTGACACAGCCCGCGTGGCCGTCCAAGCCTAAAGCCTTTATCAATGGGCTCTTTACAGAAGAACTTTGCCAACCGTGGAAGCAGCTTTGGAAGCAGGAAAACGCACTGGCTTCTTGGAGAGGATTCTCTGACCTGAGACCCCTACTGACTTCACCGAATTTAGCATCACAACCTCATGCCTTCATCCCTCTGATACCCATAGCGTCTGACTTTCACCTGCTTGAACCCCACTGCCTGACACACCCAACCCCTGCAAAAGCATTGAGACATTATCAAAGACATATTTTACATCTTTAAAAGTTGGAAGAAGGCCTAATAAATTATCAATTCTCTTTGAAACAGGATTCAGCTGGATTTGTGAAAAAAGGCCAATCGGATTTATGTTACTCAGGCTCTGTAACGTTTTCAATAGAGAACCCATCTCCACTCCTTTTTTTTTTTTTCCGCTGCATAGCGTGGCTTGTGGGATCTTAGTTCCCCAACCAGGGATTGAACCCAGGCCTTGACGGCCAGGGAATTCCCTCCATTCCATTTTTAAAGACCTCAAGACCAAGGTTTTCTTTCCCCACCCACCACCTCTCCCCAGATGCAGTATCTTAAAAGACGGGTCTGGAATTGTAATTTGGCTCCACCTGTAACCAGATGCATGACCTTGAACAAATGGAGCGATCTTGAAAGATGCAGTTTTCTCATGGGACACACAACCCGCCCACCTCACAAGGTTGCTTTAAGATTTAAGAGCACGAATAACAATGAAATCTAGAACAGAGAGTGATAGAAAAGTGCTGTCTTCCTCAGTTTTTCAGCAAGAACAGACCTAGAACTTGCCTGAGAGCTGATGAGAGAGGATGGAATCTGTGCCTGATGGGGTCAGATTCCTTAATTCTGTAATTACATTTACATAGGGTCCTTCAAAGGTAAATTAAGGGCCAACTCTCTCTCTCTCTCTCTCTCTTTTCTTTCGAACAGCATTTATTTTCAAGGCGTCCAAAGACTGTCCACATTTAGACAACTTAAAATCAGCTTATGAAGTATATTACTGAATAGAATAGAGAAAACTGCACAGAATGTAAATAAGTAAATAGTAAATAAGGGTTTGAAGCCGCAGGACAGAAACAGATTATCCTGGAACCAACGAGCCATCGTGTCGCCAGCCTAGGAACACAAGGCAATGCTTTCACCACTTATTTAAACATCAGTTGGTCACTGACGCAAAGCAGAAGCTGGCTAGAATGACTCAGAAATGAAGTTCACCACAGGGGTCCTGCTTCCCTGTCTCGTTCTTTGTGCGGGTCTTGTCCTGGTGAGTTCCCTGAGGTGTGAATCTTTCTTGACTTGATAAGCGAACTACAGACTTAAAGAAAATTTAGAGCGACAGCATTGCATGATCTATGGACCTCGTGAACCCATGTAAGTTAAAATCTCTCTCTAGAAACATTTAACTGGTTCACTCGTTAAGTTCATCATAAAATAGTAAATGCTAAAGTCCACAACCGGCAAATGCATTTACATTTTACTATTTACAAAGCAAGTGATTTTAGAAAGTAAACTGATTGTAGCATGTGTTAAAGAAAAACTAAAGAAACAAAAACTCTTCCCGTTTTCCTTAATTTGTTGAAAATATTTTTTAGGAAATGCATCTCTAAAAGGGACGCTACTCTTAAAACCCAACACAAGGTTCCTTTTCTTTCTTCTTTGGAAAAAATGCATCCAGGAAATGCATGTTATTTGTCTCCTAAGAATAAACCGTAAGCAGATATTTGACTGATTTTTCAAAATAAATTCTGCGGTTTCAAACCTTTATAGCTTAAAATGTATTAATGTGTCAGGTAGTTGAAGAACAAATATTTTAAAAATCTCAGGCACAAAAATGTTAGCTCATGGAAAGTAAGGCTTTAGCGTGTTCATTTTTGTGTTTCTCAGAACTTTTGCAACTGGCCCCCTCTCTATGAAGCATTCATCTAATGAGAGGACATGAATACGAATGAAAATGCGGAAAGCAAATAGTAAATTATTTTTTAAAATGCAAAGTTTGGCTATGGTGTATTTTAACCATGTTTTGACTTACATCTATGTAAGAACACAGTTTTCCATCCTTCAGTCTGTTAACGTTGCTCTGGATATGGATATATACATATTTATATACATATCTAAATATTATATGTAACATATATATATGTATTCATACACACCTGTGTACTATTCTTTTATTTTAATCTGAGCAAATAATATTCAGTGAAGTTTTAACCAAAAATAATGTTTAACCAAGAAGGGAGACTTGCCTAACCTTACAGACCACAGGAAAAGAGAAGAATTAGACATTTAAGAAGAAACGGATACAGTACTTTAATTTTCTGACCACAAACGCTTTTATAAAAAGCTAGTAAACATTATCTCACCCACTCTGCATTTTACAGATGTGTCCTATTGTCTCTTGACTATTGACTACACTTAGGCAGAGATGGGGTGCCCTCCAGGCAATGACAGATAATGGTAATCAAGCCTAATTCTCTGCATCTAGTGAATTCACATGCCCAGTGGGTTGGACACACAATCTTGACGCATTTGCAAAGAGAGAAGGGATGATCATCTTTTAATATCGCAGAGTCTGAAAACACCTATTTAAAAAAAAAAAAAACTTTGCAACTGGATTTCTTTTATGTTCCCGGTATCCTAGGGTCACAGGAGGTCTTATCAGAGGCTTTTTCAGTTTCTGGCTCTCTGCTGCATCCCCAGCAGCCTTCAACTTTCTGGAAACCTGTCTTTCTGTGCATCTTGTTCCTAGGACAATTTCTCCTAGGACATTCTTCCCCTCACCTGACAGCAGCAGTTCTCTCTGCCCAATTATGTGCGACAGGGGAGACAAGAAACCCTTACTGCAAGAAGACATCACAGTCTCTCAAACTGGGAAGCATACTTTGCAAGGAACGCCAAAGAACCAGCATGCGAATAAAAACAACGTGGCTTATGGTACCGTACACTATCTTTTGATTGAATCAGGCAGGACGTAGATGCCAGGCATCTTTAGTATTAAGTCAGGGGACTCTGGCACAGGAGAAATGTCCCTTTTAGCTATTTCCTTCATGCCCAAGTGATTTAAGCCCTGCTTCTCTTTCTCTCACAGAAATATCCTTAGGGAGAAATAATCCCTTCAAGAATTATGGATTAAATTGCATCGGTGCCTTTGGCTAGTGATTTGAAACAAAATTGGACTTAGGTGTTTATTATGTAGCACAGTGATATATAAATAAGACTAATTATACATCAATGCACAGAAACCACCATAAATTGTTTATATAACCTATAAACCACTCTAAATGCACAGAAAACAGAGTAGACTGTTACCAACTATTTGGAAGGGCAAACATCCAAAATCTCTCAGTTGTAGGAACCACAAAAACAGTAAAAGCAAACAAGAAACTGTAACTTTGAGGGTCATACATCCTGAAATGACGACCACAATAAGTTTCGTGAACATCCATCAACTCGTATAGATGCAAAATGAAAGCAATAAGAAAACTTTTTTTCTTGTGGTGAGAATTCTTAGGATATACTCTCTTTACAACTTTCCTATATAACACGCAGCAGCGTTAATTATATTCACCATGTTGTACATTACACCCTTAGTCCTTATTCATCTCTCTTTTTTTTTTTTTTTTTGCCGTGCCGGGTCTTAGTTGCAGCATGCAGACTTCTTAATTGCGGCATGTGAGATCTTAGTTCCCCAACCAGGGATCAAACCCGGACCCCCTGCATTGGGAGCGTGGAGACTTACCCACTGGACCACCAGGGAAGTCCCCTTATTCATCTTATAACTGGATGTTTGTACCTTTTGACCACCGTTATCCAATTTCCTGTTCCTTCAGCTCCCGCCTCTGGTAACTACAAACCTGATCTCTTTTTCTATGAGTTTGTTTGTTTTTGAAGTGTAATTGACCTATGACTCTAAGTTAGTTCCTGATACACAAAACAGTGATTGGATACTTACATACATTTCAAAATGATTACCACGATGCCTAGTTAAGGTCTGTCACCATACAGAGATATTATACATAATTAGGTATATTAAAAATTTAATATTGTGCATATTATGCATATATTATATAATTATAATATTTAATATAATAGTATGTATAATATAGACAACAGATATGTTATATAAATATATATAATATAGATATATCTTGCATGTATAATGCAATACAATGCATATAAATGTAGTATCAGAGAAATCATAAATCATATTGTAAATAACATATTTCTCATAATATAATAAAATATCTTCATTTTACATTATTTTGAAACACTGGATGTTAAACTAAACATATCGTGGAGATTTCTCAATGTATACATAAGTCAAATTCATTCTGTTGTACCCCTTCAACTAATGCAATGGTATATGTCAATTATATCTTAATAAAACTGGAACAGAAGTTTTAAAATTAAAAAAAAAAAAAAAAAAGAAACTCTGGTGGCCTCAGAAGTCAATCATAGGGAGGGGGGGAGGGAGATGCAAGAGGGAAGAGATATGGGAACATATTGTATATGTATAACTGATTCACTTTGTTTTAAAGCAGAAACTAACACACCATTGTAAAGCAATTATACTTCAATAAAGATGTTAAAAAAAAAAGAAGTCAATCAAAGATTTATTGCTGCATCGTGGCACTACCCAAGTAAGTCAGAGTTTCCACGCTTTGAAAATCATGTGTGCCTGTCTTCACTCTTCTCCATATTTGGTGTTTTTCTCAGCCAGGGGTTGTATCAGTTAATGTCTGTGGAGTCCCATGTGCTAAATAATTTTCATGTATTGTTCCCCAGAACCTCATCTACTGTATACATGCGCATTTTACAGGTGAGAACACTGAGGTACAGAAGATTCAATAACGGCCCAGACCCGTGTAGACGGCTGGTGGTGGGATTGGTACCTGCAGGCGGCAGTTTGGACAGGTTGCATTTGCCAGCAGAGAAGCTGCTTCCGCTCCCAGCGTGAGGTATGGGTCACGGGTGGCAAGGGGAAGGCACGTAATAGTTCAGAGTAAAATACAGACAGACTGGGAACCAGGACGTTATTAGGAGAACCCCAAGGTTGGGCCGATGGACATCTTTTTTAAGTGATGAAATCCCATCCATTTTTAACCTCAGACACGTAGATAATTACACCCAGCCCTTGATTTAAACTCTACAAGCAGGCTGATGAAAAAAGAAATGTTACAAGTCGTTCTAAAAATGACAGACATCATTTGTAGAAAAATGCATTTACCAAGCCGTAGGCATGTCATGTTTTGTCATGGGATAAAAAGGGTGACTTCTCTGTGGAGGGTTTATTGCTCATAAAGATGTTTGTGCCTCAGGCCTGGCCACAGGCAAGACTCTAGTTTATGACAGGTGTCCACTGCCCGGACATTGATGTGGCCAGGGTACCATCAGGACCCTGAATCTTTCTACAGGACAGTACACACACACAGGCGTGCACACACACACACAGATCTGCGCGTTTCCAGTTTGATGGTCTGCAAACAGGCAAGACTTGCCCCAATAAGGAATGAGAGACTAATGAGGTCACAAGGAAATCTCAGACATCTTCAAGTCGGCATTTGGGGAAAACAAAAAAAGAGAAACTCATCTTTCAAATCTCACACCACCCTAGGTATGAAAACAAAAAAAGAGCTGAAACATATCAGAAGAGAGTGACTGCAAGCGAAAAGACCGACGTATCCTGAGGCTGTTGCCTTTTTCTTCCCCCTTTTAATTTTTTTGTTTCTTTAAATTAATTTTTATTGGAGTAGAGTTGCTTTACAATGGTGTGTTAGTTTCTACTGTACAGCAAAGTGAATCAGCTCTACATATACATATATCCCCTCTTTTTTGGATTTCCTTCCCATTTTTTCCCCCTTTTTAAAACATACAATATCTGTCTCAACTATTAAAACATACAATATCTGTCTCAACTATTTCCTTTTCTTAGTTGTTTGCCTCTTGCTGTCTTTAAATATCTGATCCTCCTTTTAACTGGTAACTGGTCAGGGAAACCATTCGTTTTTAGCCCACCCCCAAACACCTACCTTCAAAGACAATCTATGAGGCACAAGACTGTATTTTCAGGTTTCTCCAGAGCAACAAATCCACCAATAGAACATATATTAACATAGATATACAGATACAGATGGCGGCTATGGATAGATATAGGTATAGATTTAGATGCAGATATGGATATGGATATAGAGATAGCTATAGATATAAAGCAATTCATTACCAGGAACTGGCACATGCAATTATGGACGCTAAGAAGTGCCACCATATTTCTCCCCCTTCCCCCAAAACAAGCACACACGAAAACTCCCCAAAGTAAGACCGTGTCAATGAAAATAGGAATGGGATAGATATGGTGAACTTGAGTCGATGTTTTCCAAGACTCAGTGGCATCTGAGGGACAAAATCTGTTGACTATACAGGGATACTAATTAAGATGGCCAAATTTAGCAGTATTTATGGAACCCCCTGATTCAAACACACTGCTCTTCTGTCTCCCAACCTGTGCTAGTACTTTCTGAAAATGGATGTTGGCTTTTCCCCTTGCAAGCACCTCTTGGGTAGCCTGTTGATAAGCCCCTGTCATCTCTTTCTGAACTCTGGTTGCTGATCTGTGACATTCTCCCAAATGCTTTGCTTCTCAGAACCTTTAAAACGAGCAGCCCATAATAGTCACCAGTGTGTCCACCTTCTCTCATCCTGGCTTTCACGTTGTCCACTCTCCCATGCACAGAAATTCAAGAAGAGTTTAAGAAATTATGATCTTTCTTTTTCCGGTAAGCAGCCTGAAATGACCTCTAAAAATGGGTCGCTATTCACTTGACCCAGAAAACCCTACAAGATCATGCAAATCAAGAGGTTCAAATCTTTGTGTTCACTTTAAAAACACACAGGAAACTGCCCAGGCCATTAAGGGTAGGCATATCTAAAAAGTCACCAAGTATCTAAAGGACGTCACTTTACAGAAGCAATGGGAGCCATTTCATCGTTACAATGGTGGAGTTGGTTGGTGTGTCCAGTGGGGCTGGATGCAGGGTCGGTGGCCCAGAAAAGAGTGCTGAGTCTTTACTGCACATGCTCACAAATGCAGAGAGTCATGCTGAACTTAAGGGATTAGATGTAGATTCTCTGGTCATCGAGCCCATCCAGGTGAACAAAGCCCCCAAGATGCAGCTCAGGACTTACAGAGCTCATGGTCGGATCAACCCATACGAGAGCTCTCCCTGACACACTGAGATGACCCTTACTGAAAAAGAAGAGATTATCCCTAAACCAGAAGGGGAGCTTGCACAGGAGAGAAAGATATCCCAGAAGAAACTGAAGAAATAAAAACTTACAGCCCTGGGAATAAATGCTGCAAAAAGAAATTATGATACATTGACCTCGATAAATGCAGGTCCATCAAATATGCAGAAGTTATAACTATATGAAGGATATCGGTCCCTGAAAGGGATTCTAGGCGTGATCATTTTACAACTCCCTGCATATATACTCTACTGGTTTGTCTTTGAATGTGATGACACCATTCAAATTCTTTTCATTTTTTTCTGATTGTCTTCACATCATTAAGGTGAAGGGAAAATGATTCATAATACGCTGTAAGCATCTAAAGGAATGCTCATCTATTTTACTGCTTGCATCTAGATACTTGTTAATTCAAAATTTATGGCTTAAGTTGAGATGGATTTTGAATTAGCAATGATTTTAGGCTACTGCTACTTTTATCACACTGCTCATGACAACCCACTTAGGAATTCTGGGGCATTCATATCACCTGTCAGGTATAAATGGGCGTAGAAACACGGGAAATGCTGCAAGAACACTCAAATCTCGGGAAATGAGCTAACTTAGCAAGTTGTGCTTGCTTCAGACTATTTAGCAAACAGTGTAAAGCAAACTGGTTTTGTAGCAAGGTGCAAGTGGGCATGTTTTGCTCTTAAAATAATGTAAAAACCTATAATCCAAAGAAAGGAAGAAGGCAATGGTTTGTATCATAGACAAATGCTGTGTTTGGTCAGCTAATTCCAACATACACGTGAATAAGCTGCTTGGGTTTTGTTTGTTTTGATGAAGCAACACTGAGTTGCTTTAAGCCACATCCTGCAGGGTCTGATAAGTGCCTTTCGAGAATGGAGGTGATACTGACAATGACCTTCAAGATAGGAAAGGAAGACATTCACACTGCATTTTGCTAGTTTTCCTTGAACGTTTCTGGGGCCGTGTACAAAATACATTTTACAGTAGTAATATGTCAGTGACAAGATTGGTTTTATGGCTAAAGCCATCAATGCAGTCCTTGTGACAATTTCAATAATCTATGCAGACTGTTAAAAATTTGTTTAGCCACAGTAATTGGGAACAAGATAGAGTAATGTTGGCAGTGAGAATAAACTCAAGAAACAGACCCTTGTATGGACGGAGGGAAAGGAGGGAAGATGGTGGCATGGGGGTGCCCTCGTGAAGACCAGTCTGATTCACGGGAATATTCTCCTTGCCTTTGACAATCTCTCTCTTGGGATGACAAAGGGCCAGGACAATGGCCCCGTCTTAGCAGGATCAGGATGGGATGGAGAGGGGAAAACATTTGGTGAAGTGGCAGGGTTAAAAACAGGTGATCTTTTACATCTTTTTGCTTTAAAAGATTGGGTACTGTGTACATTCCCGTCGGATGGGGATATTCCTGGAAATCTTGTCCCGGTTACAGCACTGATGGCTTATACCAAACAGACGATCAGCGTAGCCCTCGCTGGTCAAGCCCACACTTCTTTCATTTTTGAACCCAGACAGGACCCTCCTCATGGGAAGGTCTGCAGGACCCCTCTGAGGCCGGCTTCCTGAACCCAGAAACTCAGTATGGAACCTGAAGAACTGAATTCCCTGCGTAAGTCACAGTTTGCCATCAGATCATCACTCCCCTCCCAACTCAGCTTATATAATAAAAACTAACTTTATTCTGCCCTCCCCAGATGAAACAGAACTTTATCCACACTCATTATCTCACTTAAGGACGTTAAGATTTAGTTTGATAGGTGGAGATGTTGAAAGAGAATCCTCAAACAGAATCACCTCAAAAAACAAAACAATGGCAAATCCATGGGAAGCAAAACATGGTAACGTTTTTTTGTTGATTCCTCCATCTTTTTTGGGGGGAGGGGCTAATATAATGGTATACTATATAACATATTGTAGAATATATTCCATAAGCATGTGTGTTTAACGCACTTTGACAAAGGGATATTGCATAAGATAAAGGGAACAGTTATCACATGGCAATCCCCAAACTACAATTATCTACAGGCAATAAGAATGTAAAGTGAGCACATGTTTATCAGGCAATTAGTTTGACTGTCAATTTTATTTTGTGTAGGAGCTGATAACAACCATTCTTAGCATGTGATAAACTTTTTTTTTTTTTTACCATATTCTAAGAGGTATGTAATATCTTGATCTTTTTATGTAATGGATACTTTTATTATTTATTTCTATTGATGTATAGCTGATGTACAATATTATGTAAGTTTCAGGTGTACAGTATAGTGGTTCACAATTTTTAAAGGTAATATTCCATTTAAAGTTATAAAATATTGGCTATATACCCTGTGCTGTATAATATAGTCTCGGAGCTTATTTATTTTATACCTAATAGTTTGTACCTCTTAAGCCCCTATCCCTTTATCCTGACCCTCCCCCTTCCCTCTCCCCACTGGGAACCACTAGTTTGTTCTCTGTATCTCTGTTTTGTTATATTCATTCATTTGTTTTCACAACTGCATTTTTATGTGTTTCTGATTTGCATCTTCCTTTCTGTGTGTCCCTCTCTTGTTCCCAACCACATATCCTAATTTATGTCAACTTAGTTTTTTCCTAATCTTGCTTTATTCTTTACAATTTTAACAGGGCAAATCCAATCACTCACAACCCACATAACACACAGCACAGCTTTTCAGAAAGCTTAATACAGAAACACCTAAACAATTACTAACCTTAGGATATGAAGAATTTATATTAGATTCCATGGTGGTTTTTTTTCTTCCAACACACCAAACTTAGAAAAAAATTTTTTTCCCATTAACGTAAGAGACCAAAGACCAGCCATGAGGAGCAGAGAAGATGTAATACCCTCAACCTCAAAGGGACAAAAATAGCATTACTGCCATTTTGGTGATTTTTATCTCCAAGACATATTATAATACAAAATCTTTATTTAAAAAATCCACATTTTTTCTGAAGATGCTGAGTGTGGGTACTTTCCAGAAGGTCTGGTGTGAAGAGGACTAAATAATAAACAGGGAAAGGGTTTCCATAGTCACAAAGGGCAAATTATCATTTTACATTGCGGGAATGCATTTTGAATATACTGTAAATGCTAACACTTGGGCTTTTAAGACTTTATGATATGGCCGTATTATTAGCACTTTTTCCAATTCCTTTAAGACTCAGGGACTCAGTATTCCAACTCAGCTCATACACTGTGCTTAAATTTTCATGTTAAATGCTAGCCTTCAATCGAAAACACTGCTTGGCCCAGAAAGGTAAAATGCCAGCTAGGAGTATGGAGCGCTTCTTATCAGGGATCGCGACTTCAGGTCTTAGCTTAAGGAAAGTCGCACACAAATGCACTACAATGTGCTGAAATTAAAACTGCCAAAGCCACCAAAAACACAGAGCATTTTGAAAATTGCATTTTATTCCCCAAACTGAGGAATAATGCGTCGTGGTATAAGTTACAAGCCTGAGGGTCATTTTATGAATCCTAACATATGCAGATTCTATGAAAGGGGCCCTCATAATGAAAATAATGGATACATTTACATGGAAGTATGTTCTAGAGAATGTATCTTGTAGTTGCTTCATCTGAATTTCTTTATGCTCTTTCTAGTAACACAAAAATACTGGGAGTGGAGGGACTTCCCTGGAGGTCCAGGGGTTAAGACTCCGTGCTTCCACTGCAGGGGGCAAGGGTTGGATCCCTGGCTGGGGAACTAAGATCCCGCATGCCACGTGGTGCAGCCAAAAAAAAAAAGTATTGGGAGGAGAGAGTTACGGAGGGAAGTCTTTGGTGCAGAGTGGTCAGGGAAGGCGTCTCTGAAAATGTTACACTGCAAAGGAAGTGAGGAAGCAAGTCATGCTTGTGGAAGGGAAAAGGAACAGAAACATCAAAGACAAAATTTCTGAGGTTTGCGTTTGATAGTGATGTTCTATGAGCTACAGCGAAGCATGTGAGAATGTGGGGGGAGCCCAGAAAGTACGTCTGGTGAGACATGGGGAGCAATGAGCTCAGAGGTGGAGAAAGTTCTTGTAGGACTTCTGAGGACTTGATTTCACCCTGAATGGGACACGAGTCATTGGAGGGTTTCGAGAATAAGACAGGCTTCCCCTGACTTGGTCTAAAATGATCACTCCATCGACAGACTAAATGTCCATCAACAGAGAAATGGATAAAGAAGATGTGGTACATAAATACAATGGAATACTACTCAGCCATAAAAAGAATGAAATAATGCCATTTGCAGCAACATGGATGCAACTAGAGATCATCATACTAAGTGAAGTCAGTCAGACAGAGAAAGACAAATATCATATGATATCACTTGTATGTGGAATCTTTTAAAAAATGATAAAAATGAACTTATTTGCAAAACAGACTCACAGACTTAGAAAACAAGCCTATGGTTACCAAAGGGGAAGGTGGGGGGTGTGGAGGGATAGACTGGGAGTTTGAGATCAACATATACACACTACCATGTTTAAGACGTATAACCAACAAGGACCTACTGTATAGCACAGGGAACTCTGCTCAGTATTCTGTGATAACCTACATGGGAAAAGAATCTGAAAAAGAATAGATACATGTATATGTATAACTGAATCACTTTGCTGTACACCTGAAACTAGACAACATTGTCAATCACCTTTCTCCAATGTAAAATTAAAAAAAAATTTTTAAAGAGTTACAAGGATGAAAGAAAAGACATCAGATATGAGAATATTACAGTTGGTAATGTGAAATATAATTGGGGCATGGAATAAAAGGATAAAAGTGTGGTAGTAGGAAATGTTTAAGATTCCAGACATATTTTGAAAGGAGAATAGAATATGTTGATCAATTGAATGTGCATTATATATTAAAAGAGCAGAAGAAATACTTTAAGATTTTTGGTCTCAGCAACTGTTAGCCCAGCAGGATAATTTTCATGTGTATATGAGAAATACCATGGAAGGACTAGAATTGAGAATAAAGGAAGGACTTAAGAATTCATTTTTTTAACATGCGAAACTGGAGATGTCTGTAGGGCGTGTAAGGTTTGCCAAATTGGCAATAGGATATGTAAGTTTAGACTTTTCTAAAGTTCTAGGGCAAGCAAAGAATGAACTGAGGCTGGATAGAAACTTGGGAGTTACCAGGGATTAAAAGGTATTTAAAGCTGTAGAACAGCATGATATTAAATATGAAGTGAATGTATGAAAAGATGAGTTCATCCTATGAATGAGCCCAGGAACCCTCCAAATTTTAGAGTTTGGGGAAAGCAGAAGGATCGCCAGAAGTGCTGGAAAAGAAGTCTAGAGGAGGTCCAAAATAATAGCAACATCTTGGGGGCCAAGTAGAGAAAATGGTCAACTACTTCAAATAGAGCTGATAAACCAAGCATAATGAGGGCAAAAAATAACCATTGTATTTGTCAGCAGAGACAGTAGTAACCTGGATAAGGGTGTTCTTGGTGGAGTGATCCTTCCTTTAAGAAGGGAAATCTGGGGCTTCCCTGGTGGCGCAGTGGTTGAGAATCTGCCTGCCAATGCAGGGGACACGGGTTCGAGCCCTGGTCTGGGAAGATCCCACATGCTGCGGAGCAACTAGGTCCGTGAGCCACAACTACTGAGCCTGTGCGTCTGCAGCCTGTGCTCCGCAACAAGAGAGGCCGCGATAGTGAGAGGCCCACGCATCGCGATGAAGAGTGGTCCCCGTTTGCCGCAACTAGAGAAAGCCCTCGCACAGAAACAAAGACCCAACACTGCCAAAAATAAATAATAAATAAATAACAAAAAAATTAAAAAAAAAAAAAGAAGGGAAATCTGTGCTTGCTTTGGTAGCACATATACTAAAATTGGAACAATACAGAGAAGATTAGCATGGCCCCTGGGCAAGGATGACATGCAAATTCGTGAAGTGTCCATATTTTTATATGTATAACTGATTCACTTTGTTATAAAGCAGAAACTAACACACCATTGTAAAGCAATTATACTCCAATAAAGATGTTTAAAAAATAAATAAAATAAATAAAATGAAAAAAAAAGAAGGGAAATCTTATTGGAGTAGATTCACAGAGAAGTTCAGGAGAGGAACTTGATATGGCGGGTACAATTGAGCAGAGCTCTTTGGCAATACTGAGGGATAGCAGTAAGCTTTCCAGGATCTCAATTTTTTTAAAGTGGTATATATTGCAGCACATTCTATGTTGATGGAATGATCCTCTTGAGGAAACAGATCATCAGTTGAGAAGCAGAGGAGAGTGTATCCATGGAGCATTGTTCTTGTGTAGGTGAGAGAAGATAAAACCTAGTGCCCTAGGAGGTGGATCGAAAAAGATCTTGCTGTGATTTATGCCAGAAAGTGTTCTGCTTATGATTCCCTCTAAGAGTTTTATAGTGTCTGGCTTTACATTTAGGTCTTTAATCCATTTTGAGTTTATTTTTGTGTATGGTGTTAGGGAGTGTTCTAATTTCATTTTTTTACATGTAGCTGTCTCACTTTCCCAGCACCACTTATTGAGGAAACTGTCTTTTCTCCCTTGTATATTCTTGCCTCCTTGTCATTAGGTGACCACAGGTGCTTGTGTTTATTTCTGGACTTTCTATCCTGTTCCATTGATCTATATTCTGTTTTTCTGCCAGTACAATACTGTCTTGATTACTATAGCTTTGTAGTATAGTCTGAAGTCAGGGAGCCTGATTCCTCCAGCTCTGTTTTTCTTTCTCGAGATTGCTTTGGTTGTAAGGGGAGGATGGGTAAATTGGAAGACTGGGATTGACACATACACACCATTATATATAAAATAGATAACTTATAACCTACTGTATAGCACAGGGAACTCTACTCAATATTCTGTAATGGCCTATATAGGAAAAGAGTCTAAAAAAGAATGGATATATGTATAACTGATTCACTTTGCTGTACACCTGAAACTAACACAATATTGTAAAGCAACTGTACTCCAATAAAAATTTTTAAAAAAAGAAAAACAACCTAGTATCCCAGTGGAGGGGGTGAGTTTCGGGAAGAAGAGTGGAGAAAAGACATCCACAGACAAAGATTAGACAAATCAAAGACAGTCTGCAAAGTCCCCCCTCCTTTTCTCTACTGTGGTCACACAGGACATACTTTTCTCTCCTGCTCTGAACTACTGAGACATGTAGCAAGATGTCCACTAAGAGCATCCAGCCTTGGGTCCTGAGGGTCTAGAGTCCTAAAAAGAGGCTAGTCACACAGGTGCACACTGATGGATGACCCCCCGTGGGGCTGAGCCCAAACGTGGCTCCAGATACACATCGTCCATCTTCATGTTTACATCAAGTCATGTTGTCTGTCTGGTTCCTCTAACCCACAGCCCTGGGTGTACAGAAGGACGTTATGACCCGGTCATTCTGTGAACATTCTATTGGTCTTATTCTCCAAGTCTGATCGAGCCTCATCGTCATGGCTACAGAGATAAGTAAGAACTGAGTAAAATCTATGACTGAGCCACTATATTAACACTTTCCTCAAGCTGGATCTATATGGATATGATAACATGGTCACGTTCACTTGAAAACCTTTCCATTTTTCAGGAAAATGAAAAGCAAGTTCAGGGAGTTCCCTGGTGGTCCAGTGGTTAGGACCCCACACTTTCACTGCAGGGGGCGCGAGTTTAATCCCTGGTCGGGGAACTAAGATCCTGCATGCCATGCAGCAGGAAGGCCAAAAACAGAAAAAAGAAAAAAAAAAATGGCAAGTTCATCGGCTCACTGTGAGAAGGTGTTGGAGATTTGATCAGAAAGGAGAAGTGAAAATTCAGTCTTGGCAGAATGAATTAACTAAGAGAAGAGAAGAGAACTTTGGGGAATGACTGCTGTTTACTGTGAGAGTAGCTATCATAATTTAAAGTTAGATCATTTGATATGTTGAGTGTTTTTCTCCAGCACCCTCAGGTCGGGGTTAGGAAAAGCTAGTCCAAGCAGGATTGGGGCTTGCTAATTGTCAAGCTAGAAAGCGGAGGAAGAAGCCAGCATGGGGGGTAAAAAGCAAGGATCATGGATCAGGGAATCCAAACCATATTAGGAGGCAGGGGAAGACCTTTGGGGGTAAATGCAGGACCCTTATATTTCATAGCGCTTCATAGTTTCTATAGCTATCTCACAGGCAGCCAACCACTTTATAGCCATGGTCACCCAAAGAGACCTGTGGGACAAATATTTTATCCTCACCTTTCAGATGAAGGATCTTGGAGACCCCTTATTACAACATGGTGCTCTAAAATTCAGTTCTGACTTTCCAACAGGGAAATGAAGAAAGAGATCAGGAAGCAGTGATGTTGGCATTTGAGTGAGCCCCTCTTTGGCATAACGTGGACGTCTTGCCATTTTCCTCCCTTGTGAGGAAGTAAATACATTCACAGTAAATCCCATACCATCATATGTAAAGTTCTATTAAGGAACCAATATCCATCATTTTGCTTAAGTTTCAACTGTGCTTAATAGATGGTGGGGAGAAAACCATAATTCGAAAAGATACATGCACCCCAATGTTCACTGCAGCACTATTTACAATAGCCAAGACATGGAAGCAAGCTAAACGTCCATCAACAGATGAATGGATAAAGAAGATGTGGTACATATATACAATGGAATATTACTCAGCCATAAAAACAAAGAACAAAATAATGCCATTTGCAGAAACATGTATGGACCTGGAGATTGTCCTACTGAGTGAAGTAAATCAGACACAGAAAGACAAGTATCCTATGATATTGCTTATATGTGGAACCTAAAAAAATAAGGGTACAACTGAACTTACTTACAAAACAGAAGTAGAGTCCCAGATGTAGAAAACAAACTTATGGTTACCAGGGGGTAAGGGGGGGGCGGATAAATTGGGAGATTGGGATTGAGATAAACACACTACTATGTATAAAATAGATAACTAATAAGGACCTACTGTATAGCACAGAGGACTCTACTCAATACTCTGTCGTGGCCTATATGGGAATAGAATCTAAAAAAGAGCGGATATATGTATATGTACGGCTGATTCACTTTGCTGTACACGTGAAACTAACATCACATTGTAAATCAACTGTACTGCAATAAAAATTAAAACAAAACCAAAAAAACTGCTAAAAGAAAAAATAGATGGTGGGTCCCACTTGATAAATGTCTTACCCCTATGCAGGTAGGAGATTAATACATCACCAGATAAAACACTGCCTTTTCCTGTTTTCAGCACACTCCCTAAAAGGACAGACTTATACTTCCACACTTCTGAAATGGCTGGATGGGCACCCTAACACTGAATTATTCATTAGCCAGGAGAGCTGGTTTCACCTCACCTCTGCTCAGAATGGTGCATCAGGCAGGAGGAGTAGTCATGGGGGCCAGTGTTTTTTTCAGGGATTTCTTTGTACCAGGAATTGCCGCATTTTTGCCTGCATCACTTAATTTTAGTCTCATAACAGGTATACAGCGGACCCTTGAACAACACAGGGGAGTTAGGGGCGCCCAGCAACTACCCAGTCAACAATGTTCCTATGAATTTACGAAAACATCGGACCTCCATATTCACGGTTCCACATCCACCAAGGATTCAACCAACCACACAGATGGGGCAATACTGTAGGACATGATTTTTTTTTTTTTTTTTTTTTAGTAGAGAAAGAATACAGTTCTATTACTGAATGGGCTTTAAACCAGAATGTGATACACATCACAGGCAATCTACTAAGAGATTGCAAAGACAAAAAGAAATCTCCCCCTTTTATAAAGCCAAGCAGGTACAACCCATTCCATACACATGTTCAAGATAAACGACAACTAATCCTCAGGTTAGAGGACTTGGTGACGCCATGTGTCACATAGTTCACCCTAAATTTTCCTGGTAATTGAGGTGACCATCTATGTTAGCTAACTGGCTTTATCCAGAGGAAAGACAAATTCTCATGGTCTACACCTTGGAGCTCAGTGACCACTGAAGTTAGGCTCCCACCCTCCCACCAGCAAGAGGAGGGTGGGGTGGTATATCCCCTTGACATTTATATTTCAAAGCGATGGCTCCCAGGTCCTAGAGAAAGACACGCCTGTGTTACAAAGCGGGCAAAAGGCCTATCTAGTTCTCAAAGAGGATTTATACGCATTTCAAAGGAGGAAGAAAAAACCCTACAATCACAGGTTTTCTTAAGTAAATTCTTTTTTTTTTTGCCATTACTCTGTTAAAAATTTATTTTAAATGTAGGTGTAAAAAATAAAGAAGAAAAACACCAGACAGCATTTATGAACTAACATTCTCAGACAATCCCCCGTCCCAAATGCATGAAGATTTATGGTGCATCTGGCATCATACAACACGTTTTACATTATAGGAGAAACTCTAGCTGTTTCGTATTTTAAGCTGTCAAACTAATTTCAGTATACACAGTGAAAAATGTCTAGATGTTTGAGAGGTAATCATTTTTTCATTATAAATTAATTTGTCCTTTACGATTTGAAATAAAAATTTTACTTTGAGCATTTAGAGGTTCTAAACTAGTACTTTTTTTTTTTAAATGAAGGGAGGGAAATCTCTTCCCTTATTTTCCTTTTTCAATTTTTATTGGGGTATATAGTTGATTAACAATGTTGTGTTAGTTTCTGCTGTACAGCAAAGTGAATCAGTTATACATATACATATATCCACTCTTTTTTAGATTCTTTTCCCACATAGGTCATTACAGAGTATTAAGTAGAGTTCCCTGTGTTATACAGTACGTTCTTATTAGTTATTCATTTTATATATAGTAGTGTGTATATGTCAATCCCAATCTCCCAATTTATCACTCCCCCCCCTTTACCCCCAGTAACCGTAAATTTGTTTTCTACATCTGTGACTCTATTTCTGTTTTGTAAATAAGTTCATTTGTACAATTTTTTAGATTCCCCATGTAAGTCATATCATATGATATTTGTCTTTCTCTGTCTGACTTACTTCACTAAATATAATTTCTAGGTCCATCCATGTTGCTGCAAATAGTATTATTTCATTCCTTTTTTTTATGGCTGAGTAATATTGCATTGTATATATGTACCACATCTTCTTTCTCCTTTCCTCTGTTGAGGTTTATTATAATAAACCTCTTTCTCTCTATATATACACATCCTACTGGTTCTGTTTCTCTGAAGAGCCTCGAGTAATCCACTGGTGCATACAATTCCATGTTTTGCTTAGGTTCACAGATCAGCTTCTAAGGGATACAAAGGTGTTAATGCGAACACTGAGAAGAAGCACCTTCTACTTTCTCCTTTGAACATCTACCAATTAAAGATATCAAACAATCCATAAAACATCAAACAATTCAGTAGCAGAAGTAAGGAAAGAATAGAAAAAGCACATGCAGAAGCATAACTTTCATGACTGCTTGAAAAATAAAACAGTGTATAGCTCACTTTAATTTTTTTTTTTCACTGACAAATCACATGTCAGTTTCATTTACAGTCACGAATGAAAATTGCTGGGGGTGGTGTGTTATTATTGATTGTTTATTAGAATAGGCTGCTAAACCTTTCCTCATACAAAGAAGTCAATTTTGCTTCAATGCCCTCATCTTTTAGAAAGGATCATTAGCTTTTTTCTAGCTGTTTGAACAATTCACAAAGCATGATTACCTCTTAGATATGAAACTCAAGTATTCTGGTTACATTAAAATAGACTAAGTATATTTTGGGGGGCTCGTTTGTTAAAGAATACTTTTACAACCTAGAATACGTAAAGCTGACTGAGTTGAGAATGACTGTGCATGGTGGGGTAGTGCAGCAAACATCATTCTCAATGGTGAAAAGCTGAAAGCAATTCCTCTGGAATCAGGAGCAAAGCAAGGATGTCCACTCTTGCCTTTATTATTCAGCGTGGTTTTGGAGGTCCTGGCCATGGCAATCAGAGGAGAAGGAGAAGTGAAGGGAATCCAGGTTGGAAAGGAGGAAGTGGGACTGTCACTCTTTGCAGGTGACATGGTGCTGTGCATAGGAAGTCCTAAGGATGCTACCAGAAAACTACCGGAGCTCATAGATGAATTTGCTAAAGTTGCGGGATGCAATTAATACACAGAAATCTCTGGCATTCCTATACACTAACAATGAAAGATCAGAAAGAGAAATTAAGGAAACAATTCTATTTACCATCACAACAAAAAGAATAAAATACCTAGGAATAAACCTACCTAAGGAGGCAAAAGACTTTTACTCAGAAAACTGTAAGCTACTGAAGAAAGAAATCAAAGATGACACAAGCAGATGGAGAGATATACCATGTTCTTGGATTGGAAGAATCAATATTGTGAAAATGACTATACTACCCAAAGCAATCTACAGATTCAATGGAATCCCTAACAAATTACCAAGGGCATTTTTCACAGAAATAGAAGAAAAAATTTTACACTTCATATGGAAACACAAAAGACCCCAAGTAGTCAAAGCAATCTTGAGAAAGAAAATGAGGTGAGGAATCAGGCTCCCTGACTTCAGACTATACTACAAAGCTACAGTAAACAAGACAGTATGGTACTGGCACAAAAACAGAAATATAGATCAATGGAACAGGATAGAAAGTCCAGAGATAAACCCATGTACCTATGGTCACCTAGTCTATGACAAAGGAGGCAAGAATATAATACAGTGTGTATCTTAATAGAAATGAAAATCTTCCTTAGACTTTTAAACTGGAAAGTCAGTGGTTAAAGCAGCAGACCTTCCATAAATTCCCTTCATTTCTGAGGGTGTCAGAGATCTTTAGGGAGAGAAAGGAGACAGGAGATTGAGTCTCATCTCATTGTGATCACCCTACTGGCAGACCTCATGCTGAGCAAGCCAAGTGCTAGCAAGACAATGCTTGTCTACAGAATGTTGTAGCATGATGCATGTCATTGTTTAGGATCGCTTTATGGTAAGGGAACCCAGCATCTATGGATTTAGGTGATGTAGCTTCCGAGAAAGTGTGCCCTAAGCTAGCAACTGAGTATAAAAAGAAGATGTTTCATGACCTAAAAATGTTCCTTCTGTGAAGGCAAAATGACTGTGTACCTTTGTTAGAAATCTCATGTGACCTTAATTGGAAATAGGGTCTTTGCAGATGGAATCAAGTGAAAATGAGGTCATACTGGATTAGGGTGGTCCCCAAATCCAACAACTGGTGTCCTTATAAGAGGGGAAACATTGGGATACAGAGACTGCGTGAGGAAGGCTGTGTGACCGAGAAGCAGAGGTTGGAGTCATTCAACTGCAAGCCCAGGGACACGAAGGATTGCAGCAACCACCAGAAGATAAGAAGGCAAACAGAAAAAGACAAAGACAAAAAATGGCACGGACAACACCTATCAATCAATCTATTAAAGAATATGGGGACTTCCCTGATGGTCCAGTGGGTAAGACTCCGCGCTCCCAATGCAGGGGGCCCAGGTTTGATCCCTGGTCAGAGAACTAGATCCCTCATGCATGCTGCAACTAAGAGTCCGCATGCCGCAACGAAGAGTACACATGCAACAACTAAGAATCCGCATGGTGCAAATAAGAAGTCCACATGATGCAGCTAAGAAGTCCACATGCCACAACTAAGCATCCACATGCCAAAACTGAGTCCACATGCCACAACGAAGATCCCGCGTGCCACAACTAAGACCCAGTGCAGCCAAAAAATGAATAAAGAAAGAATATGAATCCCTAACCCAGAAGTTATGGCATTTGCTTACATTTGCAAGTGCCCCATCCTCAAATTCTTCAAAGGAAAAAAAAAGGTCTGTGCATTAAGTCAGGAAAAAATACAAGATGAAAATGGCAGAAAATTTAAGTCAAAATAAAAAGTTTCTATTTCTTGTAAGTGAAATGTCTTCAAACTTCACTAAAGTCATAGCTTTTTGGTTTGGAACATCCATAAGGTTAAGGAAGTGAAAGAAACAAACTCTTAAAACATCTTCTCTCTCGAGTGTCTTTTCTCTTTTCCGGGATTTCCCTCTATTTTTAATCTGAGTATTGCCTTCTTTTTTTTTTAATTAATTAATTTAATTTATTTATTTCTGGGTGTGTTGGGTCTTCATTGCTGCACTTCGTTGCGGTGCATGGGCTTCTCATTGTGGTGACTTCTCTTGTTGCAGAGCATGGGCTCTAGGCGCATGGGCTTCAGTAGTTGTGGTGCACGGGCTCAGTAGTTGTGTCTCATGGGCTCTAGAGCGCAGGCTCAGTAGTTGTGGCACACAGGCTTAGCTGCTCCATGGCATGTGGGATCTTCCCAGACCAGGGATCGAACTCATGTCCCCTGCATTGGCAGGCGGATTCTTAACCACTGCGCCACCAGGGAAGTCCCTGAGTATTGTCTTCTTTAATGAGTGTGTTTATTCACTTGTGACTTTGAATGAGGCTTTATTCATTTTTATTTCCCTTTTTGCAGATTCCAGAAATATTAGTGCTGCCTGTGTAAAAGAACACAATACAAATGAGAAGGAGGGGAAAAAAAGCAAGACAGGATTTGCATAATTCTGAGCACATGTTTATCGTCAATACTTAATCATACTTTGTCCTGTCTTGTGTCTCATCTCAAGACGACATACTGCGTGCAAAGTAGTAAAATTTTATATTGTGAGGAAATGAAGGCTTACAACAGACGTGCACTTATTTGCTGGGTGATCTATTATTCATACTAAAATGGATCAGATATTATTCCTGGATTATTTTATTCAACTCATTTTCAACAAGTTTTATAATCAGTCCTTTCTATGTACAGAAGTTAAAACTCAGAGCTATTACAGCCCAGTGATTTGTGCAAGAGAGATTCCTTTTCCATGCTGTTTGTGTGTTTTTAAGTCTTCCGGTACTTCCATTAAAATTGGAGTTTATTATTAACAACATAGTTTCCCAGTCACGTTTGGATAGATCTGATTTTAGAATTTCCAAAGAAAATTTAGACAGAGGTTTACAGATTTTTTTGATAGTTAATCTTACTCAAATTCTAGGAGAACACTAACATTACGTTTCAAATTTACAGTTGTTTTTCTCTTACTTTTGCATATTTCATGTCTAGAGGATAAGCAAATCTACTAAAAGAGTCTATTACTGAGACAAAACACCAGGAGGCAAACATTCATAAAGAACAAGGTATTATAAGACTTCCCCTGTCGGTACAGTGGTTAAGACGCTGTGCTTCCACTGCAGGGGGTGTAGGGTCCATCCCTGGTCGGGGAACTAAGATCTCACATGCTGCCCATTGCGGCCAAAAATAAATAAATAAGTAAAAAAAAAATTTTTTTTAAAGGTATTATATTCAAATAAACACAACTGCTCATTTTTACAGAACATGCACAGATTCCCTGGAGATCTCTGGGACGCAGTACAAGCCATGAACAGGAGTTCCAACGCTGTTTCAATAGTATTTGAAAGCTTTCCTGCATCCTGGGTGGAACTCTCATCAAAAGAGCTCCAAAATGGAACACGTGTTAGTATGAAGTAACTCTTTGGTGTTGGCGGAAGACACAGCTCTTCAAAGATCTGCAATACATTTTATTTACAAACACACCATTCTAATTCCAATGGTGGATCATAAGTCTAAAATAACATAACATAACCAAAATATCAACATATGCTTCCGTCATTTGGTTTGTTCCAGAAGATACCTTGGGAAAGTTTCTACTATGCATACATGTTTCTACTGACGTACAACGGACCAAGCCATCCAGGAAGGAAAAAACCAGCAACATGCTTTGTTTCTGAACGTGAGCTCGGTAGTTCATGCTTTGATGAGACAAATGGTATAATGCCTAAAGGAGAAAAATTGCCAGATGAATAAACTAACTATTTTGGTGATAAAACAAGTATCTTAGTCATTTTGGATTGCATCTGACAAGATATGAGAGGAGATATTCTGTTAGTATAGAGGTACATTTGGGTTAAGTCATGGGGATGCTTTTATTCTACTGAGAGGGATGAACACAGCCTGGAATTTCACTTTTATTTTCGCCGGGTGGCTAGAACCTGGATAATAAATACCAAATGATTAACCTGTTAATATTTTATTAATTTATTGATAATTAACAATAAATGACTTATTAAATTTATTTATAAGAAATTTATTCTTAAAGTTAATAAGAATGCATTGCTCCATTAATATGAATAATTTACTGTTATTAGTACTTAGTTTTTTGGGTTTTGGTTTTTTTACTTGAAGCTTCCCAAGAACCACTCCAGGGTCATTGGCAGCAAAGTCTTTACTTGTACTTGATACAGTAAAGGGGGAAAATCGATTGAATTCTCTATACAGGATGCTTCTTTAATCAGCTACTTGGTCCTTTGCTTAAAATAGTCTCTCTCTTTTTTTATTTTTTAATTGAAGTATAGTTGATTTACAATGTTGTGTTACTTTCTGGTGTACAGCAAAGTGATTCAGTTTTATATATATATAGGTATACATACACACACACACAGACACACACATTCTTTTTCAGATTCTTTTCCACTATGGCTTTTTACAGGATATTGAATATAGTTCCCTGTGCTATACAGTAGGTCCTTGTTGGTTATCTATTTCATATATAGTAGTGTGTATCTGTGAATCCCAAATTCCTAATTTATCCCACCCTGCCTTTCCCCTTTGGTAACCATAAGTTTGTTTTCTATGTCTGTGAGTCTATTTCTGTATTGTAAATAAGTTCACTTATATCATATTTTAGATTCCACATATAAGTGATATCACATAATATTTGTCTTTCTCTGTTTGACTTACTTCAGTTAGTATGACAATCTCCAGGACCATCCACATTGCTGGAAATCACAGAATTTCATTCTTTTTTATGTCTGAGTAATATTCCATTGTATATATGTAGCACATCTTCTTTATCCACTCATCTGTTGATGGACACTTAGGTTGCTTCCATGTCTTGGCTATTGTGAATAATGCTGGTATGAACATTGGGGTGAATGTGTCTTTTCAAATTAGAGTTTTCATCTTTTCTGGATATAAGCCCAGTAGTGGGATTGCTGGGTCGTATGGTAGTTCTATTTTTAGTTTCTTAAGGAACCTCCATACTGTTCTCCATAGTAGCTGTATGAATTTACATTCCCACCAACAGTGTAGGAGGGTTCCCTTTTCTCCACACCCTCTTCAGCATTTATTGTTTGTAGGATTTCTGATGATAAATCTCCCTAATTCTTGAGCTTACTCTAAGAGGAAAAAGGAGAAATTCTGTGGAGAAACTGGTTTAATTGCCTTTAAGCCCTCATTAAGATTGGAGAACGGGGTCCTTTGTGTCGGGGGAGTGGAGGGAAGTGGGCGGGCAGAAATCGATGACCCAGTGGACCTGATTGCAATAAAAACATCTCTGAATAATCAAGACACCGCACTGAGCAAGATGCTCATCTTTGATTTTGTTTTCATCACCAACGGGGCACGACAGCAGCTGAGAGACCACAGAGATAGAAAACAGATTAGCAGCTGCCCAGAGCTGGAGGAATGGGGAGGGCCTGCTCCGTGAATACTGGGTTTTTATGGGATGGTGAAGACGTTCTGACATTAGACAGTGGTGATGACTGCACCAATCTGTGAGTACACCAAAAGCCACCGCACTGTGTTTTTTACAAGTGGAACTTTCATGGTATTGAATTATACTCTAAAAAACTCTACCACTATGGAGAACAGTACGGAAGTTCCTTAAAAAACTAAAAATAGAGCCACCATATGATCCAGCAATCCCACTCCTGGGCATATATCCAGAGAAAACCATAATTCTAAAGGATGCATGCACTCCTACGTTCATAGCAGCACTATTTACAATATCCAAGACATGGACGCAACCTAAGTGTCCAAGGACAGAGGAATGGATAAAGAAGATGTGGTCTATATATACAGTGGAATACTACTCAGCCATAAAAAGGAGGAAATAATGCCATTTGCAGCAACATGGATGGAACTAGAGGGCATTATGCTCAATGAAATAAGTTAACAAATATCCTGTGATATCACCTATACGTGGAATCTAAAAAATGGTACAAATGAACCTACTTACAAACAGAAATAGAGTCACAGATGTAGAAAACAAACGTATGGTTACCAAGAGGGAAAAGGTGGGGAGGGATAAATTGGGAGATTGGGACTGACATATACACACTACTGTGTATAAAACAGATAACTAATAAGAACCTTCTGTATAGCACGAGGAACTCTATTCAATACTCTGTAATGACTTATATGGGAATAGAATCTAAAAAAGAGTGGATATATGTATATGTATAATGGACTCACTTTGCTGTACAGTAGAAACTAACACAACATTGTAAATCAACTATACTCCAACAAAAATTAATTTAAAAAATCTCTAAACTTTAAACATTTAAATCTAATATTTCCAACCTACTAAATTGCTAAAGTACATGTTGCTGAAATGATTTGTTTCAATTCTAGGTGGCAAGAATCTCAAATCTTTAAATTTAAATGTAATTGATTGGCCAACATTCTCTCTTTCAAAAAAACATGCTGAGGTCAAAGGAAGTTGTTTGGAGTCATCTGTTAAGATAATCACATATGGAAGGAGCCTGGGAAATTCTCCAAAGATCCTTATGTTGACAGTAAATCTTTCCCGAAAAAGGAAAGCCAAATAGAAATTTGAAGGTGGCAGGTCTTGAGTCAGTTTCTAAGAATCAGAATATACTCCCCTTATAGAACAAACCTATACATGCATTTTTATAAATGGCATCAGGTGTCATTGGCCAGATAATATTTCAGAGGCAAGCACTATAAATCTTACTGTGGGATAAATTCCGTGAAGTCTGAAAGAAATAAAATCTCGTGGGTTCTGTTTTTTTTTAAAACTGCGGTACGTTGTATTATGCACAATGCTCATAAAACTCTAAACCTCACTGAAATTTATTAAGTCCTACAAATTTTAGTGTGGGCTGGATGGAAATTAAGGTAGTTCATCCATTAATCTTCCATAATATCCCAGGTAGGATGCTATGACTTGGATTTTTCTCCACACTGAAGTTTGAGGCATGTTATACTTAATTTCTCCTAACTCTTTGTGCCCTCCTCTTGGCTAACTTGTGAACATTTGGAGAGATTAGTAGTAGAGAACAGACACACACACACACAGATTCTTAGGGTACCTTATGTAGCAAACACGTCTGCGTTTTGAAGCCAGAACATACTTATTCTCCTACTAGACAGTGGATCGCATGAAGACAACTAAATAGGGCAGTCACTGCCCCCTTTAAAATTTCATATCGCTTTAAAACTGCAAAGAGGTCTTTTGCCTACACAATCTCATCTAGCCCCCATTTTACAGATGAGAAAATTGAGACCCATGGCAGTTACGTGCTCTCCTCTAGGCTATTTTCAGCAAGTCTTCACTCTTCTATTCTAGCCACTGACTATAACAGGAGACAATAAATTTAATAAAATTAAATTTCTAAAAAGCAGGTATTATATCTTCCTCTTCCATTGGTTCTCCGACCTCACAGCCAGAACAGTGATTTTTTTTTAACCAAACAGAGAGCTTGGCAAACACTGACGGACGTGATGTCAGGACCTGGGAACCTATGGAACAATCCTCACGGTAGAGATTGATTGACTTTTCCATGACAGGAACACAGCTCCCAGTTCCCAGGCTGTCTGTCAGAAGGCAGTTCTCCATAGATGCAGGAAAGGAAGACGGCTTCAAAGTGTACCACTTCCCACACTGAGCCTAAGGGGCTCTCTGCCACTTAGCTGTCCGTAATGTAGCAAGTGCCACTTTCAGCTGGTACGTACTGATGAAGGGGCGAGGAAGGAGAAGTGCACGGCGGGGATGCAGCGTTCAGAATACAGCCTGACATGGAAAATGCCCACACCGTAGAGCTTTGCAACAACATATGGCCCATCACGAAAGGGAAATTATCCTCCCAATACAGTCACTAATGGGACGTAAACGGATGTTTCTAATATCCAGGAGGGTCACGTGCGAGAAACTGAGAGGTACCTGCCTGCAACCTTTTCCTCCTTCTACCGTGACTGTACCAACAACAGCCCCGTGGCAGGCATCAACCCCAAGGATTGGAAACTGGCTTTTCATGGGTCTCAGAAGCGCAGAATGAAAGGGTGTTCATCAGAGAGGGGCATGAACGATATACTCTGTCTCTGGGCAGAGAAGGGGTTAGCGGAGGGTAAGTATAAAAGCTGCGTGTCCATTGGGTTCAAACCAACTCAGTTGAGTGCTTGCTACTGCTTTCTGCCCCCGGGGCTTTACCGTCCTCTCACACAGCTCTCCTTCCATGATGTTCCTCCCCCCACGTAACTCATAGGTACCCTCAGCTGTCCTGTCTCCCAGGAGGACCTCCTGGCCCCAGTCTTGGTTTGGAGTTTCTCTCTGGATCTGATTTCATTCGAGTTTGTATTGTAGGAAGGTGCATCTCGCCTTTACTGAAACAGTCAGATTACAAGTCTACCTCTTTACAGACCATAACCCTTGGAGCAGAAAGACTGTTTTATTCTTACTCATCCCCCAGTGGGCAGTCAGATGCCTGACCCAGAACAGGCTTCAGATAACAGTCCGTGTAACGATGCTGAACAAGGAGAGAATTCTTGCACAGAGCAGAGGCACAGCTATTTGTTTCCATGGGGAAAGCTCTTGCTCATTCTGCAATGATCAGACACTAAACTTCTGAAAGCTTCCATCATATTGAAACCAAGCAGGACCCTGCAGGAGCTTCCCAGGGACAAGACCACTCCCCCCCAACCCCCAGGTTCCCCGCCTTTTGTTTGTAGAAAAGCTTTAGCCTCCGAGACCTTTCCCAAGTTGCAAAGAATAAATTTAATCAGAGAAGTGAGAAAATGCAGAAACAAATATATATATTCCTTTTTCAGATTCTTTTCCGTTATAGGTTATTACAAGATATTGAGTACAGTTCCCTGTACTATATAGTAGGTCCTTGTTGTTTATCTATTTACATATAGTAAAGTGTATTTGTGAATCCCAAGCTGCTAATTTATCCCAAGCTCCCCCCTTCTCCTTTGGTAACCCTAAATTTGTTTTCTATGTCTGTGAGTCTGTTTCGGTTTTATAAATAACTTCATTTGTATCATTGTTTTTTTTACATTCCACATATAAGTGATATTATATGATATTTGTCTTTCTCTGTCCAAATTAACTTCACTCAGTATGATCACTTCTAGGTCCATCCGCCAATACAGTTTTTAAATTTAGAATTTTCACATTTTTGACAGGTGGCTAAAAATATAGCCCATAACAAGCACCGGGCAGGATGCGGACAAACTGGAACCCTCACCCATTGCTGGTGGAAAGTAAGATGCTTCAGCCACTTTGGAAGACAGTCTGGGAGTTCCTCAACAGTTAAACCTAGAGTTACCACATGAGCCAACAATTTCACTCCTCGATGCCAACCAAAGAAAAACGAGAGTCCACACTAAAACTCCTACAAGAACATGCATAGCAGCATTATTCCTAAGAGGCAAAAGGTGGTCACAAACCCAATGTCCATCGATGGATGGATGGATAAAGAAAAGGAGGTATATCCACACAACGGAACGTTATTCAACCATAAAAATGAATGAAGTACTGATACATGCTACATGGGGGCTTCACTTTGAAAACATTACGCTAAGTGAAAGAATCCAGACAGAAAAGACCACCTAGTGTATAATCCAATTTACGGGAAATGTCCAGGAGAAGCAGACCTATAGAGAAAGTAGATTCATGGTCTCCGTGAGCTGGGAGAAGAGGGGATGGAAAGTGGTTGCAGATGGATACAGGGTTTCTTGGAGGGGTAATAAAGACACTCTGAAATGAGGACGTGCTGACGGACACACAGCTGTGAGTATACCAAGAGCCATCGACATGGACACTTCAAAAGTGCAAGTTTTGATGTGTGAATTGCAGCTCTATAAAGTTGTTATTAAAATCGATTATGAGGCGGCACACTGTTTGGAAAGAAAACAGATTAACTGTGCTTAAAATGGCTGCAAATATGATCACCGATCCACACAGCTTAAACCATTCGTTGCCTAGTGAAACAATGTAAAACTACACGTGCTGTTTCCACACCTGAAGCATCACCGCCAAGATTGCCGTTCAGGTTTTCCTCATTGTTCTCTCACACACAGACCTCAGCGGAAGACAAGGCTGAGTGGAATTATGGATTGTGAAGAAAACTTTGTACGTCCCTTAGCAGACAGCTAATGTGATTTGGACACCACCCCATTTACCCTTCAAGGCTCCTTATAATTACAGAAGCCAATCAAGGCAAACTGATTGATCAATAAATTTCAGAAATTAAATGAAGGGAAAAATTAAAGGGTCAATAGACAGGTGGCATTGGTCTTCATTATACTTGCAGCTAATAAGTCTTCATGTAATCAGAGGACAATGTAGAGACCTTGAATAGTCAGATGGTACCATCAACAAAAATCCTCAGACGTGTTTTTCCAAAGGTGAGTCTCTGCCTGGCCCATTTCTTCACGCGTTCTGCAAAATGCATGAATGTCTGTTCTCTTTGAAATGAGACAGTACATTGTTTAGAAACAAAAAATTAACTGTGACTTTATCTAAAGGAGGTAATAGAAATTTAAAAGTGGGCAGCCGGGGACTTCCCTCACGGCATAGCGGTTAAAAATCCACCTGCAACACGGGATCAATCCCTGGTCCGAGAAGATCCCACATGCCACGGAGCAACCAAGCCCGTGCGCCACAACTATTGAGCCTGTGCTCTAGAGCCCGCGAGCCACAGCTACTGAGCCCACGTGCAACAACTACTGAGCTCACATGCCTAGAGCCCGTGCTCCGAAACAAGAGACGCCACTGCAATGAGAAGCCCGCGCACCGCAACGAAGAGTAGCCCCCGCTGGCTGCAACTAGAGAAAGCCCCATGCAGTGACAAAGACCCAATGCAGCCAAGTAAATAAATAAATAATTAAAAAAAAAAAAAGTGGGCAGCTGAACTAAACCACAGCACAAGGAAATTACCAGACACATCTGGAGGAAGGATTTCTGTAGGAAAACTGACCTAGATGCTTCAACGGGACAATGGCAAAGAAAAAGGTGTGTGTGGGGGTGGGGGAAGTTAAGGGGGAACATAATATTATGCAATTTTATGCACACAATGATCAGATGGATTTGGGGTCCTGTTTTGGATTCTGAAAAACCAACCGTAATCATTTGGGAGGCCACTTAGGGGGATTTGAATATGTTCCAGATAATAGGATGCGGGAATAGAATTTACTGAAATGAAAAGGTGGATACTATTGAATGAAAAAAAAAAAAAAAGGAGATCATAAAGCAGTATGATCACTGTGATTCCCTTTATGTAAAAAGATATTTATATGCAGTGAAAAGATCTGGAAGGATAAATATTAAAGTGTCACTAGTGGTAATCACTGCGTGGTAGGGATTTGATGTATTTCTATATTTTTACTTTCTGTTTTTTAAAATGTTCCATACTGCATATACCTTGCTTCTGTAATAATAAAAGGTTAATTAACTTTAGAAAAAAAAGTGATCACCATTAGATCAGAGAATCCCACACCGATATCAGGTGCCATGGGCTTCCAAGGGATTTACAGATCCTTTATGATATGGTAATTGCAACTCAATAAAGTTGTTACTGAAATAAATTATGAGGCATTTGTCCAACTGAATGCTAAAATATGCACTCCCCCTCCCCCCAGAGAAAAAAGGTACTTTCCTGGTTTGAGGACTCAGATTCTATCTCAATTATACCCCTAAATTTAAACCTAGCATCTCTTTTAAAACCTTATTTCTACTTGCAATATATTACCTCTTGTGTTTAGACATTTTAGCATGAGTGAAAAGCAATTCTTTGTCCTTCCGTTACTCAATGGTTAAGTCACAGCTCTGATTAAAAGGGTCATGAGAAAATTCTTCCTACTTAAACATGTCTTGATATTATGTTTGCTGTATTAGTTCTAACCCTAGAAGCAGAGTGAGCTTAGCTCTTTGGATACACGTGTGGTCAGACGCTATTTACCAAATATTAACCTATATCATTTAGAATCTCATATTACTTCTACTCCCCATGTTCTTGCACAGTTAATCAACTAGACATTCCATCTCTATTCCTTCAAGGAAACGGTGTATAGTTTAACTCATACATCACCACCACCTCCTAAAAGAGAGGGGAGATCTGATACTATGGACCCTAAAGAGAAGTCAAGGATATCTACCTGTGCCTTGTATAATTCAATCTCAGCCAAGGGTATGGGCATGACTGAATCCACAGGTGGATTTGTGGCATCAGAAAAAAGTCAGGTAGAGCCAATGAGGTCAAAACCATTGTGTATATATCTGAGCAGTCTCCAGAAGGGTGTCCATGGAAGACCTCGGCTCAAGAACAGCCAAATGATCCCCATGTTCCTACAGATGGCACAAAATCCACTACAAGAAAGAAAGACATAAAGTAGCATTGTAGCTGGGGATGAAGGTCAACTCAGTTGGATCTGTATGGACCAACCCTTGGAACCAGATGGCAATGAAGACGGCTCAGTTTATGCCAACAACAAATAGATGGTAACAAAAGGGACTAGATATTTCCATCTCCTACCGTTGCTTCTGACTCTCTGATACAAACGTAGGCAGTACCCGGAGAAAAGGAGAGGCCTCCAACTTGTGTGTGCATTTGTCAAATCCAGGCATTTTCTGTTCTCCATGAACACAAGGTCTTCTGCATGAAAGCAAGACTCACCATACTTTATAAAAAGCACTGTAATTGACTCCTGTCTACATGCACAAGAGCATCTGGGAGAGAGACTCACTTTGCATCCAGGAAGACCCCTCAAGGGAAGCTGCCATGACACACAAAGGACCAGGGTGGGCTACAAGACGTGAGTTGCAGCCCTGCCCCACCCCCTCCCGTGAAGGATGAGTGCCTTGGGGCGTTGAAAGTAGGAGGGGGATCCAGGAGTGAACATGGGATGGAAAGTTGAGAATGGGTGTGAGTGTAACTTAAGGGAACAGAGAAACATTGAAGTTTTATGTGAAGATACAACCAAATCTTTATGATAATCTTAAAATTAAGACCTTGTGTGCTGAATCCATCTCCCCTGCCTTGCCAGCATCTACCACTCAGTAAGAAACCTCTTCAGACACAGTTCTGATAACCCTGCATATATATTCCCACCTTCCGCTTAACACACACGCCATCCATCTCTTCACAGTTGCCACTGCATGAAGATCCACCTCCTCTTCTAAGAATCGTCAAGACCTATTTCAGGATGCTCACCATAGAATGATCTTCTTGGACCACTGGCACTTCAAAAACCACATAAATACGCAGATAACCTCATTTTCATATAAGTCCATGCTTTGGAAGCCAATACTTGAAGCCCCGTTGAATGGATTCCGCCATTTTGTCCATGGTCCCTTTGTTGATTAATCATTGCTACCTTTACCTTCACAGGGTACCTGTGGAATGGTGAACAACCCCTTTCCTAGGAGTAAAGTGGTTTATCGTCCTAGCAGAGGACATCTTACCTATCGTCCTAGGTAGCCAGGAACCTATCACAGACATAGATGTTTACCTCTCTTTGACTTCCAACTTACGACACAAGTTCTCCAACTCTCAAGAGCGTATTTGCTTGTAAACATATTCAGACATTCATAATCTCTGTGTCTGTAATGTCCATCTCGTTTCCCTTGGCTTTTCTCATTAGATTTTGTTTCTTTTGTCCACCCTAGAGTAATGCTCTGTAAAAACGAGTCTTTGTTGACTGAGTCAGCTCCATTTATGAGATGACCCAGAAGGAGGGAACAGGAAGCAATGGGCTGAATCACACTGACCCTCACAGGAGAGATCTGCAAGCCCCCTGCTCAGCCAGGAAACAGGGGCCCTCACACCCTTAGCTCCGATGCCAAAGTGAGAAACAGGGACCACCTTTGGTTTGAAATCAATGGGTTTGTCTAAAACACGGTTCACACGAATCCATTTTAGATACAGCCTTTTAGGGAGCAGCTTAATCACTGGGGACCAGAATAGTATGATAGCGTGTTCAGAGTGGAGTGAGCTGAGCAAAAAATAGAGAATAAGAGCTATTAGGTCCCGATGCAGAGAGAGATTAGATCGATTAGATAGATAGATGATCGATAGATAGATGATATATAGATAGGTGACACACAGATGATACACAGGTAGATAGATGATCAATAGACAACAGATGATAGATTAGATTGACAGACATGATGAATAGATAGATGATAGATGATAGATTAGATTGACAGACATGATGAATAGATAGATGATAGATGATAGATTAGATTGACAGACATGATGAATAGATAGATGACAGATGATAGATTAGATTGACAGACATGATGAATAGATAGATGGTAGATGATAGACTGATAGATGATAGATTACATAGATGATAGATGAGAGATCTAGATATGATATCTACCTATCTATAGCTCATATAAAATTTATTAATTATATAACTCAAATATTCTATATCTTTACTAGTATTTTATTTGTTTCAGCTATTATTTTATTTTATGAGAGAGGTATCTAAAAAAATCACACAGTAGGATTGTGGATTTATCAATTTGTTCTTGCAATTATGCCATTTTTTTTTTTTTTTTTTTTACCTATCTTGAGACTACATCATTAGGTGCTTATAGGTCCACTAAAAGGCACCAATTCTATGCACCTAATATGCATTTTTGCATGATTTTAACTGTTACTATAATTCTCATGGTAGCTTCCTGTGGCTCAAAAACAAAAGAATAGCAGGATAAAAACAAACACAGACAAAATGGCAACAAAATCACTAGAGTTAGGGAATGCACCAAAAATGGAGGTTTTGAATATTCTCTGATATAAATCGTACCAATGTTTTCTTAGGTCAGTCTCCCAAGGCAATAGAAATAAAAACAAAAATAAACAAATGGGACCAAATCAAACAAGCTTTTGCACAGCAAAGGCAACCATAAAGAAAAATTGAAAAGACAACCTACAGAATGGGAGAAAATATTTGCAAATGATGCAACCAACAAGGGCTTAATCTGCAAAATATACAAACAGCTCATGCAACTCAACAATAAAAAAAAAAACCAATCAAAAACTGGGCAGAAGACCTTAATAAACATTTCTCCAAAGAAGACATATAGACAGCCAGTAGGCACATGAAAAGATGCTCAACGTCACTAATTATTAGAGAGATGCAAATCAAAACTACAATGAGGTACCACCTCACACCAGTCAGAATGGCCATCATCAAAAAATCTACAAACAATAAATTCTGGAGAGGGTGTGGAGAAAAGGGAACCCTCCTACACTGTTGGTGGGAATGTAAGTTGATGCAGTCACTATGGAAAACAGTATGGAGGTTCCTCAGAAAACTAAAAATAGAGCTACCATATGATTCAGCGATCCCACTTTTGGGAATATGTCCAGACAAAACTCTAATTCAAAAAGATACATGCACCCCAACGTTCACAGCAGCACTATTTACAACAGCCAAGACATGGAAACAACCTAAATGTCCATCACCAGATGAATGGATAAAGAAGATGGGGTACATATATACAGTGGAATATTACTCAGCCATAAAAAAGAATGAAATAATGCCATTTGCAGCAACATGGATGCAGCTAGAGATTATCATACTAAGTGAAGCAAGTCAGAAAGAGAAAGACAAATACCATACGGTATCACTTACATATGGAATCTAAAATATGGCACAAATGAATCTATCTACAAAACAGAAATAGACTCACAGACACAGAGAACTGACTTGTGGTTGCCAAGGGGGAGGAGGGGAGGGAGAGGGATAGATTGGGAGTTTGGGGTTGGTAGAAGCAAACTATTGTATATAGGATGGATAAACAACAAGGTCCTACTGTGGAGCACAAGGAACTGTATTAAATATCCTGTGATGAACCATATGGGAAGGAATATTAAAGAATGTGTGTATATACATATATATATATATATGTATAACTGAGTCACTTTGCTGTACAGCAGAAATTAACACAACATTGTAAATCAACTATACTTCAGTTAAAAAAAGATGAAAAAGTGGAATTTTTAAAAATACTAAAGGATTTGCTCAGGGTCAAAAATAAAATAATGGATGTTTAAAAATCTTCATTTCCACTTCTTGTATTCTTTTCACAACATTTTTTACTGCTTATTTTCCTAGGACAATGCAGGAGAAAGTTAGTCCATACTCAGGAACTAAAACAATCTATGAGTGTCTTCCATAACCCAAGCCCCCAAATCCAAATTTTTCTGTGTTCACGTTGTACCTTCTTCCTTTCCTCCTGTCCCTCCCTTCCTCTTCCATGTCCCTCCTCCCTCCTCGTCCCGCACTTCCGATCTCAGACGGAAATACAGACTTTCAGATCTTATCTCCTCCACCTGGGCTGTCTCATAATTGCTTTTATTCTATCTCCTAATGTCATCAGCCACACTCTCTTGCCAGTCATTTTACTTTTTCCCTCTGCACCTGCTTTCTTTTCCCAGGGCAATAATATACTTAAGTTCCTTCCAACCTGAAAAAGAGAAGCTTTGCTTAGCTCATCTAATTGCAATATGATCCCTTTTCTTAAACACAGTACCAACTCTGTACACGGCTTTGAGAGGAGACAAAAGAAAGAAACTGAAATGTTCAAACTACATGAATTTCCCAAGGAAAGCTCCTAAATTTTATTAGTAGTTTATTATTACTATTACTGTTCATACACAAATGCACTTGTATATCTATACGTACTTACCTATATATCTAATCTAACATCTATCATCTATCTACTTATTATCTATCTGCTTATCATTTATCATCTATTGTCTATCTATTTATCATCTACCTATCCATCTTATCTACTTATCTAGCTATCTATCATCTATCTATATCTCTATCATCTTTATCTATCTCATCTATTTCATCTATCTATCTACCTACCTACCTACTTATCATCTATCATCTACTGTCTGTCTATTTATCATCTACCTATCCATCTATCTTATCTATTTATCTAGCTATCATCTATCTATACCTTTATCATCTTTATCTATCTCATCTATCTATCTATCATAGTTGTCTATTCCAGGAAGTCAAATTACTTCTATTAAATATAATTACACAAAGTAGTAGGTAATAGTAACACCATCTTGCTTCCACTTTGTCCTGAGCATATTTCTGCCTTATATGAAATTTATCCATTTCAAGGCATGCCTCAATCAACATATTCTAAGCTCCTTGAGGGGGTGGGGGGTTCACATCACTTTTCATCTTTGAATACCCACAGCTAAGCAGGCAGTATTTTCTATCATACTTGTAGAATTGCACTGAAGTATGACTACACCCTTGTTTTATTTTCTCTTTGGTATTTAACATCATGTGTTTTTGAATGTAATGCAAACTATTAATACACTGCATCAAAACTTGTAATTGATCATGTTTGGTCCTGAAGGTAGACCAGAAGACCAAATAGCACAATTCCATATCACAGCTCCATATCAGGGTTTCTCAACCTTTGTACTATTAACATTTGGGGCCAGATAATTCTCTATGGCAGAGACTGTCCTGTGCATTGTAGGATGTTCAAGAGAGTCCGTGGTCCACACCAGTAATAGCCAGTAACACCCCCATCCCAATGAGATAACCAAAAATGGCCCCCAGTTTAGAACCACTGGTCTAGATATTATGGTCAGAAAAAAAGTCTTTATTTATACCATGTCGTGATGAAAGATGCAATTTCAACATGGGGAAATGAACCATGAGTGATATTCAGTGACTATACTGGACTCTCTGGTGAATGAAACCAAAATGGAAATTTAAAGATCTTGCTCTGCAGGAATCCTCCAGAGAGCACCGTCTGGTCCTTTGCAGCATAATTTAAACAGATAATAACAACTGTTAAAGGGTACTAAATACGCACCAGATTTCCTTCAGTGTCATGGTTTTCACTTGGGGAACGGGAATTCATAATACATCCTTTTTTTTTTTTTTTTCAATTTATTTTTGGCTGCGTTGGGTCTCTGTTGCTGAGCGTGGGCTTTCTCTAGTTGCAGCAAGTGGGGGCTGCTCTTGGTTGCAGTGCAAGACTTCTCATTGCGGTGGCTTCTCCTGTTGCAGAGCACTGGCTCTAGGCACGTGGGCTTCAGGAGTTGCGGCACATGCGCTCAGTAGTTGTGGCTTACAGGCTCTAGAGCACAGCATTGGGAGGCAGGTTCTTAACCACTGCGCCACCAGGGAAGCCCCTGTAGCTTATTTTATACATAGTAGTTTGTACTTCTCACTTCCCCACGCCTGTATTGCCCCTCCCCCCTTCCCTCTCCCCACTGAGAACCAGTAGTTTGTTCTCTATACCTGTGAGTCTGCTTCTTTTTGTAATGTTCACTAGTTTGTTATATTTTTCAGACTCCACATATAAGTGAGATCACACAGTATTTGTCTTTCTCTGTCTGACTTATTTCACTTAGCATAATGCCCTCCAAGTCCATCCATGCTGCTGCAAATGGCGTTATTTCATTCCTTTTTATGGCTGAGTAATATTCCATTGTATATATGTACCACATCTTCTTTATCTATTCATCTGTCAATGGACATTAAGGTTGCTTCCATGTCTTGACTATTGTAAATAGTGTGGCCATGAACACTGGGGTGCGTGTTTCTTTTCAAATTAGTAGGGTTTTTTGAAATTCATATTTAACTGGGCGTCCCAGTTTGCTGTGCTGTGTTCTTTTTAAACATTCAGGCAAAGTGCTCAGAATGGAGTTCGTCACCTGTGATGGGCTCTGAAGAACCCAGAGGTCAGAGGCACGTGGACGGTCGAAGGTTTCAGGGTGGAGTAGACAAGCAAGCTATCAGGGTTCCCATGAGGGAACAGGAGATGCAGTTACTGACAAAACCGAAAGGCAGGTTAAGTCTCTGAGGACTGACCACAAATCACCCGCATGTTTAGGGCTGGCTCTCCGTCTGTTCTTAAAGCCAAGAGCTACCTAGAGTCAATTTATGAGCTGGTTACTCATCTCCGTATTAGGAGTAACGTCTTAGTGATTTTCATTAACTGCACTAAGCTCCATAAAGTTGCATCACATCTGTTAGCAGAATCTGGCAAGTTCTGGAAAAAGGCTGCAGCACAAAAAGGATCAGTCGTGGTAGCAATACGTGCGGCCCCAAAGGACTTGGATTTAAATATCCCTGTTGAGTCAGGATGTGTCATTTATACCGACTTACCCTGAAGCCAATACGATGGTGCTGATGTATTAACACTGAATCATTTTTAAAAGCAAATCTAGAGACCCCTGTTCATGGGATTCTGCTGCATGACCTTTTCTCTTCAATATGAACAAAAAATATTTATGACATAATCACAGTGCTATTTCAGACACATTGAGCGTTTTGTTGAATGACATTTACCAAGTATGATCTAGTGTTACAGTAAAGCCCTCATCTTGGTTAAAAAAATGTTAGGTGCTCACTGTTCAGGTTCTCTCTCAAGACAAGCAAATCTAATTATTCCCTCTTATTACACTGAGCTATGTGTTGCTGGTAGGAACAATACATCCACACCAATTTTAGGAGCGAGATGTTTCTGTCTGAAAATATGTTAACACAATTTACATTCACGATTAGTTTTAAATCATGCCTCTTTATACACTTACAACAAAACATTTTAATTTGGAATGAGAACCACCTAGGGAAAGATGCTTAGAAATATGGCTTATTTTGTGGTTTTCCACATACATCATGATTTGAACTAATGCAGGATAAAAGCTCATTTTTACTTTGCAGCTTATAAAATGTTAATGGAGAATCTTGGGAATTTCCCTTATAATAAATACTAAAACTGTATTCTCTCTTACTTTACAAAAGCACAGCATGAGTAAAACCATTTGAGTTGGATATCCCTTATGGATGCATTTATAGCAAAAAAAAAAAAAAAAAAAAATTACCACTTTTCAGATTTCAGAGCACAAACATCAGTCGTAAAGTATTTTAATACTGCAGCATTTTGGTTTTAGCACATTTTCATACTTTACGCAATGGTTTTACTGTCTTCCTTCTTCACATCTTTATGAAACTCAAGACAATGCAAGTGTTCTAATTTATCAATTATGACTATTTTTATTCCCTTCATTAAATTATTTTAATTACCTCCCAAGAAAATCCTACCAACTAAGTGTATTCTCTCTCCATCATTACATCATTCAAGTATTTTGGGGTTGGAAAAGGACAGAATTCCAAATGAAACTACATTTTTCTCAGAGAGAGTACATTCCATGTTGCAGAACATCAAGTGTAGACCATTGGAAGCCACCAGGAAGTCCAACAGCATCAGGAATGTTCCCCGACATGACTTTCTCTGACCATCAGACTCGCCTTCTCAGAATCCCATTTTTCATGGGATGCAGGATCAGACCATTAGAAGCATCTCCATCTTACAACCTTTTAACCAGTATGTTTAAACAAAGCAACACATATCACTTATATGCAGAATCTAAAAAAATGATACAAATGAACTTTTTTACAAAACAGAAACAGACTGACTGACTTAGAGAACGAACTTACGGTAACCAAAGGGGAAAGGTAGTGGGGGGGGGGGAGGGAGGGATAGACTGGGACTCTGGGAGTGACATGTCCACACTGCTCTATTTAAAATAGATAACCAACAAGGACCTGCTGTAGAGCACAGGGAACTCTGCTCAATACTCTGTAATAACCTAAATGGGAATAGATTTTGAAAAAGAATAGATACATGTGTATGTATAACTGAATCCCTTTGCTGTACACCCGAAACTAACACAACATTGTTAATCAACTATATTCCAGTATAAAAGAAAAATTTTTTAAATAAATAAAACAAAGCAACTCACAACACCCACCAAGGCTTTCATAAGTGTACTCTTTATTGGTGATCTGTAGGCAATGGGTGTGAGGCCAAAATAGAGCCCCTAAGACTACATCTTAAACATTTCTATATTTACAGAGGTAAAACTTGTGATGACCTGCTGTTGTTTGCTGCTTCTTTATCTTCCTTCTATTTTTTTTTTACATATTAATTTATTTTAATTTTTTTCCCAACAGAAAAATACAAAATGTAACTATCCACCTATTGGTCATGTTAATTTGGTTTATCTCTAGTCTGGGTTAACAATGAACACTGCTGATGTGAATATGTTCATCATGTATCTCTGAGCACAGCTGCCTTCATTTCTCTAAGGTATATCTATCTTAAAGCGTAATCGCCGAATGATAGGTTACATGCAGTTTCAACTTTACTAAAGAATCACATTATTAACTTCAAAACATAACAGAAAATTTTAAACTGTCAACGCATGAATACTAGACGTGTTATTAGAATTTTAAGTGAAATTAGATTTGAAAATATCTTTTTAATAGAATAAAAGAAAAGAAAAACTAAGAGAAATTTGATCACATAGGGTGCTAAAACAAAGTACTGAAATTAAGGAGTTGCTCAACAGTGTAGGGATTTGGGGGGACGTTATTCCTTCTATTGGGTTGGCCAAAAAGTTCATTCTGTTGTATGTAAAAATACACATTTTTCATTTGCACGAAGAACTTTATTGAACAACATATTCACTAACCAAACAAACTTTTTGGCCAACACAATACTTTTGCTTTACATTCACTTCTACTGCATTATACAACACATTTCTTTCTGAGGTTAGAACTTTGTTTTTAATTTGTTTAGGCCCATTGATCAAAAGTTACAAATACGAATGCATAGATGTTTCCTTTTTCTGATTTTATGGTCAATCATACCAGTCACCCATTTGTACAAGTTTCATTAGATGGTTAACATCAACTGTATGCTCGTGGAATTCCTCAGTAGCAACGCAAGTTAGTTTGTGACTCGATCACAAACTAGACCCTAATGACACTGTGTCTTAGGGGAAGGGAGATCGATGCTGCTTGGAAAATCAGAAGAGGCAGATGTTGAGGGGACATTTGGAAAGACAGATGGCATTTAAATAAGGGTGAGGAACGGGCAAAGTCATTATAGTTCAAGAGAAGAGAGCAGTTTCCAATCAAGGTATAGACACCACAAAAGAATCTGAGAAGAGGGATAATGCCCAGAATAGAAGGTAACACGATAAATGCAGACATACACAGTAGAGGCAGATTATAGAAAACTTAAGGTGTGTTGCCCTTAATGGCCACAAGACTGCCTCTGAATTATTCATATTTGCAATAATTTATACTCATAATATAATGGTTACATTATAGATTATTATATTAAATACATATTATTATGACTATTTAAAATAATTTATATTAATAGTGGTGCTTGGGACTTCCCTGGTGGCACAGTGGTTAAGAATCCGCCTGCCAATGCAGGGGACACGGGTTTGAGCCCTGGTCCGGGAAGATCCTACATGCCACAGAGCAGCTAAGCCCGTGCGCCACAGCTACTGAGCCTGTGCTCTAGAGCCTGCAAGCCACAACTACTAAAGCCCTCATGCCACAACTACGGAAGCCCGTGCGCCTAGAGCCTGTGCTCCGCAACAAGAGAAGTCACCGCAATGAGAAGCCCGCACACCGCAACGAAGAGTAGCCCCCGCTCTCCGCTACTAGAGAAAGCCCGCACGCAGCAATGCAGACCCAACGCAGCCAAAAATAAATAAATTAAATAAATAAATTTTAAAAAAGAAAAGCATTAAAATATATATTAAACAAATCATCATCATCACCACCACCATCATAAGCTACATCAACATCACCATCATAACCATCATCATTACCACAGATGAGGGTGATCTGTGTTGTAGAAAGGAAACAGGAAAGAATGTGTCTAAGAGCCTAAGAGTGAAACGATCCAGCAGGTAGGAGGGAAAAGATTCTGGTTAAAGGTAGAAGCATTCTATTTTAACTTCCCTTCAGCAACAGCACTTACTGAGTACTTTCCATGTGCAAAATATGGAATGGAGGTTGATCCAAAAATAATAATAATAATAATGGACACAGATCTTGCCCATAAAGAGTTTATAAATCCATGGCACATGTTTATGTCTATATTTTATGCATTACTCTCTAAGGATACTTGAACGCTCTAAAACGTCCAAGAAATAGCCTGTGAAATGCTGCCTCTTAATTTTATGGGTCTGCTGGCTGGTGTACCAGGAGGAGTTGCCCGTTGCCAGCACAGTCTGGTCTCACTGCCAACAGATGATTCTTCACGCTGGGTAATTAGATTAGGACCAACACGCCGGAAGATGAAGGCCACCAGATTCCTGGGGCAGAAGAGTACACTTTATTTTGTTTTACCAACAGAAGATGTTGCAGCAGAAATAACCTACAGACAAGAGATTCCACAAACCAGTAAATTACAACTTTCAGGCCTGCCCCACAAGTGAAATTCTAAAGAAGTATAGAGAACTTCACAGTAGAGCATTCTTTTCAACTCACAGATTAACTTAGCAAACATTAGTTTTTAACACTGTCTGCTTTTTGTAGATGAAGCGACGTGGAAAGTATGCAGTTAACAATAAATGGGGACAATGTGGGTGTCTCGACCAGACTGTTCTGGATTTTGCAATTTCCCCTAAAGATATACAAGCAAGACAGTTGAATACTCCTTTTTTTTTTTAAACACAGCATTTTTAATTCAAGACAGAATATTTTTATAAAGCTTTTTTTTTTCTTCTTATTTAAAGGTTCTAATAGGTTATTTGTGTGAGCTCAATGGACCTTTCAGACTGAAATACTACTCTTTTTTCAGGTTCTTCATTTCTCCTTTTTTTAAAAACTTTTACTGGGGTATAGTTGATGTACAATGTTGTGCTAGTTTCAGCTGTACAGCAAAGTGAATCAGTTATACATATACGTGTGTCTATTCTTTTTCAAATTCTTTTCCCATTTAGGTTGTTACAGGATATTGAGCAGAGTTCCCTGTGCTATACAGTAGGACCTTGTTGTTTATCTATTTTATATATAGTGGTTTGTATATGGCAATCCCAATCTCCCAATTTATCCCTCCCCCCCGACCCCCACTTATCCCCTGGTAACCATACGTTTGTTTTCTACATCTGTGACTCTACTTCTGTTTTGTAACTAAGTTCACTCATATCCTTTCTTTTAGATTCCACATATAACTGATATCATATGATATTTGTCTTTCTGTGTCTGACTTACTTCGCTCAGTATGACAATCTCTAGGTCCATCCATGTTGCTGCAAATGGCATTATTTTGTTCTTTTCTTATGGTTGAGTAATATTCCACTGTATACATATACCACATCTTTTTTTTCTTCTTTTGGCTGTGTTGGGTCTTCGTTCCTGTGCACGGGCTTTCTCTAGTTGCGGTGAGCAGGGGCTACTCTTGGTTGCGGTGCGTGGTCTTCTCACTGCGGTGGCTTCTCTTGTTGTGGAGCACGGGCTCCAGGCGCGCGGGCTTCAGTAGCTGTGGCACATGGGCTCAGTAGTTGTGGCTCGTGGGCTCTAGAGCGCAGGCTCAGTAGTTGTGACGCACGGGCTTAGTTGCTCTGTGGCATGTGGGATCTTCCCAGACCAGGGCTCGAACCCGTGTCCCCTGCCTTGGCAGGCGGATTCTTAACCACTGTGCCACCAGGGAAGTCCTACCACATCTACTTTATCCATTCCTCTGTCGATGGAAGTTGAATACTCTGCTAATGCAAAATCCCATGTCACTCCCATGACCTAAGCACCTAGCAGAGACATTTGTAAATTCAGAAGAAAATTAGTGAGAAGAGCAAGCGGTTTCCTCGAATGGTGGCCATTTCTGTCCCCCAGGCAGGGCTGCCAGATAAAAGATGGGACATAAGGGACATACTTATGCTAAATAATTATTCATTCCTTATTTAAAATTCAGATTTAACTGCATGCCCTGTGTTTTTATTTGCTAAGCCTCGAAGTACTATCTCCCCTGGGACGCGTAGCCAGGTCTGCAGACATTTTTGGTTGTCAGGACTTGGGGTGGGAGGTGCTCCTGGCATCAAATAGGAAGAGGCCAGTGATGTTGTTAAATACGCCACAAAGCACAGGACAGCTCCTGCCACAACAGAGAACGATCCAGTCCTAAACCGTCGGCGTGGATTTAGGACTGGTGGTGCAAGCCCCTCATCTCCTGAATTCTCTGTCTCATAAGCGGATTTGATATGAAAAATTTCAAGTCCCAACTGCCTCTTCCCACGTTAGAGGCTAAGACTAACTCAGTAGCACGTCAATATGGTTTTGTTGATTTCCCTCCCAAAGCACTCAAGTATTTTTCCAGAAAATAGTAATAATAATAATATGCAGTCAAAATGTACATAGTGCCCACTTTGGGGGAAAGTTAGCCTGCTCGCATCGGAAGATAACACACTTGTCGCAAGAAACCAAAGCTTGTTTGGAAAGGAATATTTGCAGAACACACATTTACATAAGAACGTACAGTGGCAATCAACACAAGCCAAACAAAATACATAATTGCTGAATAGTTAGGGCCACCTGGGTGACCCAGAAGTGCCCTGCCCATAAGAAATATAGCCCAGCTTAGATCTTGTCTGATCCCGATACCAGATAATTAGTCTTTCCAGGAGGATGGATAAAGAATGGAAGCGTTCTGTTTCAAGTCTGTTTTCGTGATAAGAAACAACAGCTAGTCTCTTCCAGTCATCTTTGTCAAGTTTAAGTATCAATATTTTCCCAAGAAAGTGGCAAATCCAGATCTCGTCCCCCAAGGCAATGATAATCTCTACAGAAAACAGAGAACTGTTTGCACGAGGAAGGGGAATACAGATCGTCAGGTCCCAAAACATCAAGCTGCAGTTTCAGAGCTGTTTTTCTAATCTCCTCATTCTTATTTTCTACTACCTAAAAGGCATCCTAACTTGGATGCCTCCATCATCTTTAACTCATCCTGTCCAAAATGCATCATCTACCCCTCACTGCCAGCATGCCACTGGTCATCATTGCTATACCAGGGTCCCTTGTCTCAATTTGGGTCCCCACCAGTCACTTTCCAAGTCAAAAGTATCTAAGAATCATCCCTTCTGCCGAGATCCCATGAGTTGTCAACACGTCTTGTCAATTCTACTTGGTGAATCCCTCTTGGTCTTGTGTGTTTCCCACCCTCCCTCCCCAGACACACCATACTAGTACCCCATGTCCATTAGCACAACAATAATGTTGCAAATTTCAGAGAAAGCAAGCTGCACGCTCAAAAAAAAAAAAAAGCACCCATCCCTTTTCCCTGGCACCATCTTGCTTCTCTTCCAGACCAGTCAACAGTAAGTATCCGGAGTTATCCTCTACAACAGAAAAGAGACCACATCACTACATCACTTCCCGGTTTAAAAATCCCAGCATCACTTCCCATACGAATTCTAAACACCATCCTGTGTCTCTCGGGCTTTTTAATACTTTTCCACCTGCCACCCCCATATCATAATTCTCCCATTCCGTTTCTGCCCACACTTTCTCCCATGCTAAACACCAGCCATAAGGGACCCACTTTTGCTCTTAAAATATATTGTGCTTTATCTCATTAAGAAACATTTCTTAGTGTTTAGTAATAGGTTGATCTTTTCTTCTCCACTCAACCTCTACACAAGGCTACCCTCAAAAGTTCTCACACGGCTCAGCCATATTTCACGCCTACAAATCTTCTGGACCCGCCTGATTAGATGAGGCGCCCTCTCTCATCAGAATATAGTATCAGGATTGAGCCTCTGATTCTCTCTCTAGCCTGTAACCCTTCTGACAGCTGAGACTGTGCTACAGGTATCTCTCTCTCAGCAGTTGGCATGCGTTTCAAGTCTTCTGAATGATGGCAGAATATTTAAATAAAAGCAAAATTACTTCTGTCCCTATGGCGACATGGGGAATACAGGACTATATCGCCGTAAATGGCAGATGTGTCCCATTTTAAACACAGTTCTGAGATCCCTTCATTGGAAATACTTGCTGAATTGTCCCTTTTGGGCCATTCTTCACACTTTGATAAAAATGGATCATGAGTCAACAAGGGTAGAAAAAGATTAGATAAAACTTTCTGTACTCTTCTTCTTACTCATAGTCTGAAGTGAGTACAGGTAAGGTATACGGAGAAAATACCCTAGGATTTATTTCTAACATGACAAAGAGGAAGTACATGAGGTACTGATTAACCACACCAGATAGATTTCCCCAGATTTTATTCTGGAAATAAAGACAGTGGAAAAGATGTTTCTGACACAAAGCCCACGTATGTCTTCAAAAAAAAAAAAACCCACATAAAATCTAAAAGGTTAATATGTTTCTTCAATTAATCAATCAACAAGCATCAACTTATTTAATAAAACTAACTTTGCCATAATGTCTAGTCTCTACTCGGGGTATGTAATTTATTAGGCGCTTTAAGAAATATCACATTATATGACAGACCTTGCCATCGGGGAGCATTTAATATAATCAGGGTTTCTCAACCTGGGCGCTAGTGATATTCTGGACACGATGATTCTTTGCTCTGGAGCCTGTCCTGTGCACTGCAGGATTTCTAGCAGCACCCCAGGCCTCTCACCACTAGATGCCAATAGCACCCACACTCCAAGCTGTGACAACCAAAACTATTTCCAGACATCGCCAAATGTCCCCTATGAGACAACATCACTCCAAAGTATTTGGTGAACCACTGCAATATAATTTAGATAAACTCAACTACATTTTTTCTGCCATGTTTCAGGCCATATGCTGATCACTGAAAATTAGAGGAGTGCATAAGTGAATGACTAAATAAATACATAAACAAACAAACAAAAAATAAACATATGATCTCTACCTGCAGCGTATCTCCCAGGCTAAGAGGGAGGTAATCATATGCATATTCAATGAGAATGTGACATGTAAATTCACAGAAATGCTTAAAATACAGAGACAGTACAGAATCAAGAAAGATTTTCACAGGAACTGATAAAGAGATACAAGAAAAAAATTTCCCAGGGATGGTGACACGTAGTGGGGGTTTTGATGGATGAATAGGAGCTTGCTTGGCAACGTTGTGGGAGCATAGGTGTGTGCTCCAGGCGGTGTAAGCAGTTATCCATGAGCTGGCAACCCGTTCGATAAAATACAGTGCTGAGAATAGTAAGACTGAAGTGTGAAAATTCTGCATAACAGTGATTGCCATATTATCACTTATTACAAAATTACACAAGCCCCGAGATGACTAAGAGTTCAGAGAAGGTAATAAAGCAGTAGATGCACCTAGTCCATACTTCCAAAGAGGTATGAGAACCTAACTCAGACCTTTACTTTCAAATTTGAAGTTAAAGACTTCAACTGCATGTTCGTGTTAGAGGGCTTCATAAGAACGTGGGAACCACTGACCACCTGTGGTCAGTTTACAGTTAAAAAATCTGAGCACCCATCTGATGCAAAGTATTGGCTGAGGAGCATGAGGAAATGCAAAAATATCAGCCAATCTTCTGCCTCTTTGGAACCAGTCACATTTAGCAATTCTCAGGCTCTGGACCATGGGCTACCTGCTTTATAATTTCTGTTGAACATGCACATTTCTGGGTTCTACCCAAATGGATGGAACCAGTACATCTGGACATGGGGCCACAGAATCTGCATGTTAAAGTCTCCACTCAGTTAATTCTTACGAACTGCAAAATCTGAGAGCTACCAGTCTGGTGTAATATTCATAGCAGCCTACAATTTAAATATATACAACTCAAGTTAAGTTATTATATGGAGAAAATGAGTATAAAAACAAAACAAGGGATGGGTATCATCGTGGGGTTTCCTAAGCATGACGGGAGAAAAAGTCTCACAGCAAAAGAATGAGGAGACATTACTTTAGTGGAGAAAATCCCAAGTGCCAATGATAAGTAAAAATCCTGAAATCAAGATTCTATCCATTGTCAAATCCTCTTCTTTTTCATCTTGTATATTCTTCTCTTGAGTAAAGGACGTAAGGACCAAGTAGAGATGAGAGGTTTTAGAGGTGGAACATGTATATAGATAAAAAATAAAACACTTGGCAATTTCTATTTCTATGTTAACTTATCCTTCCGTAAGAGTTAAAAATACCATGAATGGGTTGAATAGGTGCAGGAGCTTTCAGTAATTGTTTTTTTCTTCTTCTTCTTGAGAGGAAGCAGATTATAAACCCATTAAAAACCTGTGCATTAATTGTGAGGCAGAAACTCAGCCGAACCTCATGGCTCCTTGGTGAATTCAACAGGGTTACTTCCGAGACAGAAATTAATTGCCTGTGACAAACTCGCAGCCAAAAGCTAAGGTACAGGAGGCAGACAATGAAGTGGCCTGAAGAAGGACGAAGCGCAGGATATAAATGGTGTTTTATTAGAGTCGAGAGAGCACCTACAGAGGGTTTTATAGACTGTCTTCATGCCGGTGGATGCAGCTGTTCCCACAAAGGTTGCCTTTACAGGGACGCTGTGGTGTTGGCCGCTATGGTTTATGCCTCCACTTTTGCACAGAATCATCTTTGTCTCCACCTCACCTGGAGAAGCCTGGAAGGTGACACCCCACCACACACACCCAGGGGCAACTGCTAGCCAGTAATGGCTAAGTGATGCAGAGGTGGACCAGCTCCATTCTCCTGGGTGAGAAGAACCCTCTGGGGTTACTTATATTCCAGAGCTCCCCTGGGATTAGGCAGGAAAGGATCCTTGGCTTCTCCATCCATCTTATCCTGTATCCCTTGCTCTCTTATGGGTTCCTCCTGAGAGCACCTGTACTCTGTATCACTCCATGAGAACACTCAAATCAGATTCTGACACTAGAGAATCAAAATTTGGAAGTGTGCTATTTGCACTAATTCTTCCAAACAATATTTGCACAAGTTAGGGTCTATGATGCTTTAAACTTTGCATACAATATTTTTTAAAATATCAAGTACTTTAGACAAAGGCATTTTCTCACAAATCAACAGACCATGAGGAGCAGTCTGTATTATCATTCGCTAATATTTTGAAATCAAAGTCATACCCCAAATAGCCAAACAATCTTGAGGAAGAAAAACGGAGTTGGAGGAATCAGGCTGCCTGACTTCAGACTATACTACAAAGCTACAGTGATCAAGACAATATGGTACTGGCACAAAAACAGAAATACAGATCAATGGAACAGGATAGAAAGCCCAGAAATAAACACAAGCACCTATGGCCAATTAATCTATGACAAAAGAGGCAAGACTATACAATGGAGAAAACACAGTTTCTTCAATAAATGGTGCTGGGAAAACTAGACAGCTACATGTAAAAAAATGAAACTAGAACATTCTTTACCATACACAAAAATAAACTCAAAATGTATTAAAGACCTAAATGTAAGACCAGAAACTATAAAACTCTTAGGGGAAAACGTAGGCAGAACACTCTTTAACATAAATCATGGCAAGATCTTTTTTGATCCATCTCCCAGAGTAATGGAAATAAAAACAAAAATAAACAAGTGGGACCTAATTAAACTCAAAAACTTTTGCACAGCAAAGGAAATCACAAACAAAACAAAAAGACAACACACAGAATGGAAGAAAATATTCTCAAACGATGTGATCAACAAGGGATTAGTCTCCAAAATTCACAAACAGCTCATGCGGCTCAATATCAAAAAAACAAACAACCCAATCCAAAAAATGGGCAGAAGACCTAAATAGACATTTCTCCAAAGAAGTCATACAGATGGCCAAGAGGCACATGAAAAGATGCTCAATATCATAATTATTAGAGAAATGCAAATCAGAACTACAATGAGGTATCACCTCACGCCAGTCAGAATGGGCATCATCAAAAAATCTACAAACAATAAACGCTGGAGAGGGTGTGGAGAAAAGGGAACCCTCCTACACTGTTGGTGGGAATGTAAATTGGTGCAGCCACTATGGAGAACAGTATGGAGGTTCCTTAAAAAAAACTAAAATTAGAGCTACCATATGACCCAGCAATCCCACTCCTGGGCATGTGTCTGGAGAAAACTCTAATTTGAAATGATACCTGCACCCCAATGTTCATTGCAGCACTGTTTACAATAGCCAAGACAGGGGAGCAACCTAAATGTCCATCAACAAATGAATGAATAAAGAAGATGTGGTATATATACACAATGGAATATTGCTCAGCCATAAAAAAGAATGAAATAATGCCATTTGCAGCAACATAGATGGACCTGGATATAATCATACTAAGTGAAGTAAGTCAGACAGAGAAAGACAAATATATGATATCACTTACATGCGGAATATAAAAAAAATACATATGAACTTATTTACAAAACAGAAACAGACTCACAGACTTAGAAAATGAATTTCTGATTATTGGGGGGGAGAGGGGAAAAGGGATAGATTGAGACTCTGCGATTGACAGGCACACACTACGGTATTTAAAATAGATAACCGGACTTCCCTGGTGGTGCAGTGGTTAAGAATCTGCCTGCCAATGCAGGGGACACGGGTTGGATCCCTGGTCCGGGAAGATTCCACATGCCACGGAGCAGCTAAACCCATGCACCACAACTACTGAGCCTGCGCTCTAGAGCCCATGCGCCACAACTACTGAAGCCCGTGCTCTTAGAGCCCGTGCTGTGCAACAAGAGAAGCCACGGCAATGAGAAGCCCGTGCACTGCAAAGGGCAGCCCCTGCTCGCCGCAACTAGAGAAAGCCCGTGCACAGCAGCGAAGACCCAACGCAGCCAAAACGAAATTAATTAATTAATTAAAAAGTAAAATAAAATAGATAACCAACAAGGACCTATTGTAAAAAAAAAAAAAAAGTCATAGAAAAAATTTAACATGCCTGTGTTCGACCCTATTAAGTTTGAGTTTAAGGTCAGGGTTAACTGTGTCTATAAGCAGAGTAGGTGTTACTGAGTCCAAGCTGGAACTGCTTGCCATAAGACAGGGAAATAAATCAAGCCATGAGTTGCTGGGGCAAAGGAATAGCAACTTTATTTAGAAAAGCCAGCAGACTGAGAAGGTAGAGGACTAGTGTCCCAGAGAACTATCCTACTTGAGGTCAAGTTCAGGCTTCTTTGGGGGTGTGGCTGGTCGCTGCAAACTTCTTGGTGCAAGAATCCATTGTTTTTGCAGCTGTCCACCGAACTCTGATCACGATGTTCCTATAAACCTCCAACAAGACAAATGTTATTTTCTGTTCCGCAACTTTGTATTATGCCTTTAAAGGTCAAGCCTGGGAGGCAGAGCCTTGAGAATGTGCTGTCGTGTATATTTCAGGCTCTAGGCAACATTCTTTTACAAAAGGTGCAGAGCCAGCCTAAGCACAGACAGCAGGGCACGAAGGTTAGAGCTAAGGGAACAGATTGAACAGGGAGTCAGGTTTATTCTTCTCTGCTACATCAGGAGCTGCCTAGTAGAGGTGATCATGAAAATACTGGAACAAAACTTTGACGACCTTCCAGAGAGCCAGAAACTGTATGCAGTGACTGAATTCTACCAATTTAAGTGCTGACATTTGCTCCCCCTAAAATATGTCCCCAGGACTCTTTTCTAGTAAGGAGAGCATCTGAGAAGGGATGGGTTGGAAGTCGGATGCGTCTGATGGCTTGGAGGTTGGCGAGAAAGCTCTACACTCATGGCGATCCATCCCAGCTGCATGTTGGAATTCCACGGGGAGCTGGAGAAGAAAAGCAATGCCCAGGATTATCGCAGATGGACAGAACCAACCCTTAGGGGAAAATGTCCCCAAAGAGGCACTATAGTTTGGGCTTGACGCCTAAGACCCTTCTTATCTAACATCTCCATCAGTTTCCTGGGTGATGCTAATGCCTGCATCTGTGAAGGCACGTGGATAGCCAGCTTCTCAACTGAGGACCAGAAAGTCTGGACCTAAAAAGCGCAACATGATGAAAGGATCCTAGACTATGTCAGCGCAGTAGAAAGGCAAGCCCTCCAGGAAATAAAAGGAGAGTAGCTCCAGTGGTGGGTGTCCATAGGACCTGGAGACTGGAGGGCCATGGCCAAAAGGTAAATTTCAGAGGAGCAGGCATTTTAGAAGAGGCTGAAGGAGTAATGATCTGGAAAAAGCAAATGTGAAGAGAATGTAGACCTAAGTTCCTGAGCATGTGAATATGACGGTGAGAGAATAAAGAGAGTCAATTTGAGGAAGGGCAAGAAAAATAGTTCTTCCGAGTTAACGAGTTTTCAATGGAGAATCAAGTGGATGGAGAGGTTTCTGGCATTTGAGAAAGGGCGGTTTTGTTTACTTTTTTCACTTTTTTTTTTTTTTAATTTTTATACAATTTTTAAAGGTTACACTTCATTTATAATTATTATAAAATGTTGGCTATATTCCCTGTGTTGTACAATATATCCTTGTAGCTTATTTATTTTACACATAATAGTTTGTACCTCTTTATCTCCTACCTCTCTCTTGTCCCTCCCCCCTCTCTCCTTCCCTCTCCCCGCTGGTAACCACTAGTTTGTTCTCTATGTCTGTGAGTCTGCTTCTTTTTTGTTATATTCACTAGTTTGTTGTATTTTTTAGATTCCACATATAAGTGATATCATCTGATATTTGTCTTTTTGTGTCTGACTTCACTTAGTATGATAATCTATAGGTCCATCCATGTTGCTGCAAATGGCATTATTTCATTCTTTTTTATGTCTGAGTAGTATTCCTCTGTATACATGTGCCCCATCTTCTTTATTCATTCATCTGTCAATGGACATTTAGGTTGCTTCCATGTCTTGGCTATTGTAAATAGTGCTGCAGTGAACACTGGGGTGTATGTATCTTTTTGAAATATGGTTTTCTCCAGATATATGCCCAGGGGTGGGATTGCTGGATCATATGGTAACTCTATTTTTAGTTTTTTTTGAGAAACCCCCATACTGTTTTCCACAGTGGCTGCACTGATTTACAGGGTTTTGTTTAATTGCAGAGCGTTTAATAGGCAATGTCAATAAAAGAGATCTCCCTCTTTATCTCAGCTATTCATTCGTGGCCTGAAGTCTACTTCATCTGATGTTAATAAAGTTTCTCCATTTTCCCACGATTAATATTTGCATCTGATTTCCTTTTCTATGGTTTTCTTTTAACCCCTTCTGGGGTTATATTTAAATTGCTCTCCTTGTAGAAAGAATGTGTTGGTTCTTCTTACTTTGTGTGTCCTGTTGGACAATCTCTGTCTTAACTGGAATATTAGACAATTTATAGTAATACCACCATTAGTTTAATTCTACCATCTTCCTGTATCTGTTCTATTTGTCCTGTATTTTCTGCCCCCTCCCTCCTGCCTGCTTTCTTTTGGATGAATTGAGTATTTTAGTTTAAATTTTTTCTCCCTATTAGCTTACTAGTTAACACTTTTAAACAAATTCATCTCAGTGATTTCCCTAGGCCTCCCCGCTTCTGACCTAGTCACCTCCCAAACACCCGTCTCTAAATATTACCACCTTGGGGGTTAGGATTTCAATATATGAAATTTTCAGAGGACACAAACATTCTATCCAAACACGGAGACATATAGATCACGTAAACAGAATACCTTATAGAAGGCAATGGCTTCTTAGGACACAAACAACACAAACCACTGACAAAAATGAAATACTAGAATTCGTCAAAAATGTAAAGGCTTCTAATTTTCTGTAGATACCATTAAAGTAATGGAAAGGAGGTCTCCAGAATGAGGACTACTTCAACACATAAATCTCACAAAGGACGTGTAGTCCAAATATATAATTACCTCTTACAACTTGGGAAGTCCAAAAACATTTTTTTTTTTAAATGGGCAAAACTATTTGAACAGACGATTCACAAAAGAAGTCATGTGAATGACCAATAAGCATGACCAATAAGCATTCATCTCAGTAGAAAAGGTGCTCGATCTCAGTAGATACCAAGAAGACACAAATTGTTTCTATAATGAGATATTGCTAAGCCACTAGAAAGTCTAGAAGCAAGAAACAAATCCCCAAATATCAACTGTCCGTGGGGCTGTGTAGCAATTGGAACTCATATTTTTGCTTCTGGGGATGTAAAATGGTACAGCCACTTGGGAAAACAGTTTGGCAATTTCTTATAAAAATCACCCATTCCTTCCTTTCCTATACCACCTAGTTCCATAACTCATAGTGAAACATTCCTAAGAGAAATGAACACGTGTGTCCACATAAAGACTTGTACACAAATATCGATAGCAACTTTATTCAAAATGCCAAACACTGGGGATCAAGTGAACATTCATGGTCAGCTGCAAGGATAAACTATGTGTGTTCTAGTTCAATTTGTGATCTGTCCATCTACCACCAAACCATAAAAAGGCACGTAGGCTCACACACAATATCTGGATGCATCTGGTAAAAAGTCAGGCTTCACTGCTGATGTCTGAACAATGAGTCCAGCCCCATTACATCCCTGCTACTTTCACCCTACAGTTGGGCAATCTTCTGAGAACACCACTATGTATGTCCTCTTGGTGCCAGAGGGTAATTTGAACTATGCAAACCTCAGCCCATGCCCTGTAACAACAGTAAAAAAACAAACAAAAAACAACAACAACAACAACAAAAAACTAAGCCACCAGCCCTTCATTTGTGAATAATACATCCTTTCATACCCCTGGTGCATGTGGTACCACTAGTCTAGACATCCTAACCACTTACTTACTGCAGGGGTGTTGATGATGTCATCTGCATGGCACCTAGGAGACACATCTCAAAACTAACTTTAAGCAATGAAAAAAAAATCAAGAAAAAAAACCCACAAAGTACATAATTCCATTCCTATTAAAATCTAGAAAAGACTGACTACAATCAAAACTAGATACAAGACAAAAAAAAAACCCCAATAAAAAACAGTGGCTTCCAGAGACTGAGGAGGGTGGAAGGGAAACAATTTCAAAGAAATACAAGAGAACATTTTAAAGTGATGGAAGCATTGTATATTTTTGGTTGTTTCCGTGATTAAACTTGGGTAAACATTTGTCAAAACACATCAAATTGTGTACTTTAAGAGAGTCCGGTTTTGTTGTATTTGTCTTATGTGAATTACACCTTAAAGATGTTGAGCTTTTTATTTTAAGGAAAGCGTTAAAATCTGCTTGAAGGCTTGATATGTTCATGAAGCATACTTGTGAAAGATGATGTGGAAAATGTCCAATTAGAGGTGAATGAACACATTGCCAAGTTGCACAGAATATGCAGGTGAGATTACAGAGCATGAACAGGCAAAAGTATTTACCCACCGTGGCCATGAACATGTTTTTCACCATGTTCTCCACAATGGTGACCGGAAAAAGTAATAGTGGGGTTTAATGACGGCTGGGTATCAGCAAGGAATTCCCTATAGAATGACACTGGTCTAGTATGCTTGCTGGAGCATTTTAAGAAAGTTTGTAGAAGACCTAGATCAGAAAAGACAACCTTACAAAGTCAGCTGAGAGATTGAGCCATTTGGAAAATTTACAGCATAACCCATACACACATGGAAGGAAGATTTATATTGGGAGAAACGCACACAGGATTCAATCCATGAAGAGGAACTCATGAACGAAAGCAGCCTCCTATTATCACAGAATTTCCCATTAAACTGAAAGAGGATTTTTACAAGATTCTCACATGTGTGGCATTGTCAGCAAGAACAGGATGCAGAAGAGCTCAACGCGGGTTGGGGAAGGCTTGATGAAGATGTCACTTGATCTTGACTTCGACAGATTCATTGGTGACAGATACAATGGATAAAAATGGACCTTGGATAAGAGCCCCTGGTGTCAGCTGGAATAACAGATGCTCAGCTTTGCTGCTCTGCACGACTATATTCATTTTCTGTGCTCAAAAAAAAAAAAGTGCCCCCAACGTAGAGGCTTGAAACAACACACATTTATTATCTCACAGTGTCTGTGGGTCAGGAGTCCAGACACAGCTTAACTGAATTGTTGTCAAGGCTGAAATCAAGAGGTCAGCCAGGGATGAGTGGTCCTCCGGGGGCTGAAATGTGCAAAGTTCTGCTTCCAAACTCTGCTTGTTGACAGAATACATTCCCTTGCAATTGTACGATACAACACGGCACTTGCATCTTCAAAGCGAGCGAGGAGAACAAGAGTCGAGGGAGAGTTTGTAAGATGGAGTCATAATATAATATAATATAATATAACAAAATAATATAATATATAATGTAATATAATACAATGTAATGTAATAATCATAGGAGTGATGTCTTCTCACCTTTGCCATATTCTCTAGATTAAAAGCAAATCGCACCTCCTACCGTCACTTCAGGAGAAGGGATTCTACAAAGGCGTGAACACCAAGAGGAAGACATCACCGGGACCATCGTAACGTACGTCCACCACCTGGACCCAAGAGTTTAATGTGAAATATTTTAGGGAGCCTACCAGATGCCCCCCAATGTTCAGTTCAGCAGAGCAAGAGTGATTCTGATTCTATAGAATTCTTCTCCTGATTATCTTCTCCTATCTCCAAGGTGAAGCTTTCTAAAGATCAGAGACTGCCTTGGTTTAAAATTCTAGTAGCGGGGACATCCCTGGCGGTCCAGTAGTTGAGACTCTATGCTTCCAATGCAGGAGGTGCAAGTTCAATCCCTGGTCGGGGAACTAAGATCCTACATGCCACACAGTGTGGCCAAAAAAAGAAATGCTAGCAGGGCTATTCACACCAGACGGCACTTTTAGAGGTGGGGTTGTGAGGCTACAGTTTGTTTCAACAAGATCCTTGGCATCCTGAATTTACATAATTATTTTCACATCCAGCACCCACACTGCATCCTTTCTATGCCAAGAATATTCATGAAATCAGCAAGACTCCGTGCCTCTTGTCTCTTGCCTCAGAGGGCACTGAATTTGTTTCCTCTGCACACAGGGAAGCTCTGGACTGTGTAACTTTCACACATGGCGAAAAGCTTGCTTTGGATAGTACGACTTGCTGTTTAATCACTGTCGATCTACGTGGCTTTGTTTGATAACGTACACTGCCTCAGGATGGGAGTAGAAGAAAGCCGCTCTAAAACATCATTATTGGATCAGATGGCAGTAAATCACAGCAAAGCACAAATATTTGTTCTTACTTATAATCCAGCTGTGCCCACATTGCCCGAAGTATGTGAAACAAAGAAGGAAAACAATCACCTTGCCCAGTCTCGGTTACCAAATTGCATTTTGTAGAGGAGCCACAAAGGTGGAGAGTTGCAGGTTCGATGCCATCCTATTGCGTTCTATATTGTAACCTAACATTCTGCCCTCCCTTTTATTTTGTAATCAAATGCCCCACAAATTGCCCTATAACTTGGGATAGGTCTAATTTACCCACTTTCTCTTTAAAAAAAAAAAAAAGAAGAAGAAAGAAAAGAAAAAAGAAGGAACATTCTAACTTGTCCTTGAAGGTACAGTCTTTCCCCATTCCTCCTCTCCAACAAGCCAACCCATCTGCCGGTGTTCTCATTAATATGTCATCCTATAGAGGAGGGAAACAACATCTCCTTTTCTGAGGCAAGGTAAACCCATCATATTGTCATCCTGGGTCATCTTCCCAAAATTTGATACCCCAATCAGCTCCAATCTGGGTATTTTTATTGCCCATATGTGCCCGGTTCTGCTGCAGCAACTCTGATTTAATGCCGTAGCAACTGCTCCGCAACTCAAGAAAAACAACTTCACCCTAAAGAAAAATAGAGTACGGTCAAATCCAATCTGCCATGCCCCATTAAGGAAACGCTCAGTAAAAAATACGCATTTGTTAAATGCGCAGATATTCCAGACATTGCTTTTAGGGCCCCTGCCCGTTTCCAAGAAGTCTGATTCTAACCCAACACTAGTCTTTCTTCTCTCCAGCTATATTTCAAAAACAGGAAGATGATAGTATTTCTGACTTTGAAATATGCTTCTAAAAATTAATGAGGATGAGATAAGCCAAGTTAGGAATAGTGTTTCGGTTTTAAGCTCTTCTGACATCTTCACCCAATTAACTAACTGAGGCCAAGGAGATAATTAGGGGAGCAGGAGGTCAGATGCTTCTATGGAAGAAAAACCGGAACCTTCTGGGACCTGAATGTAGATGTAATTCCTATAATTTATTCACCCCAATTAACCATTACCCATATGTCTTGTGCATGGTAAATGAGACCTTGAATTCGCTCTTGGAGATATAAAGAAAGAGGGAAGGGCAACAACAGATTCATTTATCACCTACACAGCCACAAGCATGCCCCCCCACCAAACAGAAGTAACATTTTTTCATTTGTTATTAGCATCTGATCTGAAACATAGCCTTAGAAAATAGTGTTCTGTTCATTACACAAATGAAGCAGAACATGGTTTCTGTTAAAATGTTTTCCTTTGAGTTTCTACCCCATGATCCATCAAGCATCACTGTTTTGTGTCATGACTGTTGACCCGCAACGAAATGATTGGTGCCCAAAACATTCACTTGGGCACGATGGAAACTCTTGGACATGCAGACCAGAAAATCCAGTAATGCTGTCAACCTTCCATGTTGCATGGGTGTGTCCTTCAGCCCCAGGTGTGTTTGTATCCGATGTCGGGACGTGTTTGACACACAAGAGAAATATGTGAAAGTGACCAGAAAAGGGTCCCTAGAAAGAAACTGACTTAATGAGAAGAAGCATGGTCAGGTTTAATGCTTCGGTCACTGAGGCCAGCTCTCTCTGGATTGTGACGTCTGACACTTGTTTTGTCCATGAGTCTCGCATCCAGAGACTCATAAGCGAGTCTCTCAGGGAATCCTAGGGTGGAGCAGGACACAGAAAAGGGTACCATCGTGCAAAATACCAAAGCATTACTCTTCAATAACAATCTATAAGACTCAGGTATTTTTACCGAGCCACTACAGTGCTCATGTTGGTAAAGGGTAGCTCAGTAGAGTGAATACCATCAGTTATGCATGGACTATCGAATTGTTTTGGCAAATCGAGGCTTCTGAAAAACTCAGTAGAATTGGGTCTCATCCAAGGATGCATGTCCTAAGGTGGTCCCTGATAGTAGCAGGGACCAGACAAAGCCAGCTTGCTTGCAGGTCCAAAAGCAATGGCACCCACAAGCAACTCTGCATGTAGAGTAGCTATGGGCTGTCCACAAAGGACTGGTGTATGGATAACCTTGAAACATCTTTGAACTCCAGTGGAAGTGGAAGAAAGTTTGGGCACAAGTAGAATTGCTGCAAACCAATTATGGAACATAAGGAAAGCAAGGAGTTGATCCCTAGTCATGGGAATACATTTTAAGATCCTATGGGTGGAGCCTGGGAAACCCAGGTGCAATTAATGGGAAGAATTCCTTCCTTGGGCAATGCAGTGTACTTGGTGGTGGAGAAGGTGCAAGGGACCATGCTCTTGATTGACAGGTACACCGAGTTTCTTGGTCTTAGCGCACTAATGAGGGTTTTGGATACATGTCGAATAATGGTGGATGTGCTGGATTTCAAATGTCCTTCTCTATTTAAATGACCTGGTTCTGTTAATTGAAGCTTCCACCTCAAATGCATCACTGCTAATAGGAACTAGACAGTAACATTTACATAGTTGGGGTAGCATTCTTAATCCATGCTACACGCACTGGCATGCAAAATCCTCAAGAACAAACTCTGAGGACAACGGACAGTAGGAGAGAGTCTGAAACCAAGGACATCCCAACTTTAATTACGACCTGGCCGACATATACGATGCTCCTATAATTGCCCAAATTGAGTCTGCAGTTTCAGCGGCCCCTGTATAACAAAATAACGTTTGTCCTTGACTATAATCCAGTTGGGTTTTGGCTACAGAATCAAGGGAGAGCTAGGTCACCACTGGTGCAGATTTAAATGACCTTTTTTATTATTCACAATGTAAGATGCACTTACTTAGAGGGGGAAAAAAACCCTGTGTACCGGATAGCAGATTCATTTGAGGCAAAATAAATAAAGCTAGCATTAAAGAATGGCATTAAATTAACATATGGATGCTGATCTCTCCTCTTCTGCACGGATTCTTCAGTGCAATAAACAGTGACAATCTCACTTTATAAACTGTGTATATCACGCACATCAAAAAATAAGATTTGTTCATGGTGCTGGGAGGCTGCATGGCATACAACAAACGAGAGCCTAACACACCAGAGATAAGGATGTGTGATTTGCCAGTTCACACAAGAAATGGAATAGCGTTTCATTACCTGGGACGACGTGCTAAATGAAACAGAAGGGTGCCGCCACTTTAATTTTTTTTTCCACTACAATTGAGGTTTGCCTGAGTGGCCTTCTTCCAAATTTTGTCAGGTGTGGGGAAGGGCATACATGTGAGAGGTTACTTCAGTTTTCTATTTCCTAGCAATATTTGGTATACTCTTCTTAACTGGCTAATATAGGATTCTGAGAAAAAAAACTCACATGGAAATTGAGAGAAGAACGTGACTCGCAATGTATGATGGACCGGTGGTTTTGCATATACCATTGAATGCAGTCCTCTTAATGACCCGACGGTGGTTGAGCATTGTCATCTGACCAGAAATCCATGGAGAAAAGCCACACAGAGGAAATCTGTGGCAGGCCCCCACCCCTCCACATTGACTCCCAGTGAGCCATGTCTTTGTATCTTCCCCTCCCCTCTTCTGCAGGTAGAAACTGTGACTCACTTCTAGCCAAGAGAATACAGCAAAAGGGATGAAACGTCACCTTATGATTAGATTATGTGATATGGGACTCTGTCTTAACTGTCTGAGTGAGAGATTATTCTCCTACCGGCTTTGAAGAGTGAGGTACCATATTGTGAACTACATGGATAGAGCTATATGCCATAGCTACATGCTCGAGGAAGCCAAGAACAGCCCTGATGATAGCTCAGTCCTACAACCTCAAGGACCTAAATTCTGCCAAAAAGCACATGAGCTTGGAAGGGAACCCTGAATTCCAGAAAAAGTACACACAGCCTGG